>NC_089265.1:33702664-34029748 GCF_963930625.1 Muntiacus reevesi | reverse complement strand
ACTCACAAGATGAGAATCACCATAATCAAACAGTACAAAGGAAAATTATAAAGTTGATGGACATTATTGGAATGATTTTGAAAACAGGACAAAGATGAGAGTGATGAAAGGACAGAAAGAATGAGCAAGATCATTCTGTGAACGTTAGTTCAGCACTCTTACCTCTTATTGGTGTACCACCTGGGTGGATAATATGAATGCAAATAAGATTAGAAAGAAGAAGCATTAGTACGAGAAGAAGGAGGCTAGGGCTGGGGAGAAGAATTAAATTAGATTTACAGAATTAAATAAGGTCTTAAAAGAAACTTGAATTACTATACTGGTAAAACAGGAATATATTAGATAGTATTATTAGATCATAAAAGCAAGTTGCATTATACCACAGAGGGCAAAGACCACAATAGGCAGCATTGCCTTTATCAGAGAAGCAAATGAGTTCTTAGGTCTGGGATTATACAGGGTTAGAATTATATCTTATATGCCTCATATTCTTAAAAAAAAAAAAAAGAACTAAACAATATTTTTAAAGACATAACTGGGGAAAATACTGGCTAATCTATTTAAGTATATATATAGATATGCATATATATATACTGTTATAGGAAATACTAAAGACTAACTAGAAACAAACTGTTCACTGGATATATCTTATACTACTTACATTGCTACATTTGTGTGATATAACTTGTGTATTATTTTATTTTTCTATATAGTGTTCTTACAATAACAGTTCCGTGGATGTGTGAATGTGCACGCCGCTAAGGAAATCTTGTGTCTACACTGACAGTTAGTAAAATGCATGCCATGCATTTTATTAATAATAATAATAGTAATCTGAATATGGAAATTAGTGGGGGTGAAGTGCGCTTCAGAACTAAGCACTTACCAATAGATTCTGGAGATTTAAATACGGAGAGAAGAAAGACAGCATAAAAATATTATTATATTCCTTATAATTTGGTACAAATTTTTCAGAGTTAAAGCTTTATATACTAAATCATCTATGTTACAGGTGAATAATTAATTCTTTATTTACAATAACAGAATGCTAATCTACACAATTCTGCTGACAACAAGCAAAAGAGGCAGTTAACAAGACGCTTTAACATCACAGGACAGGTCAAAAGCTGAGAATTCTGGGAAGACAGGCAGTTAAACAACTTAGAATTATATTATCAATATTACTACCCATGCCAAAGTAAACAGCTTACTAGTACACATCCCTGTGAAATTACCTAGGGACAGGCTCTAAAAATTAACAGATTTAGAATTATCTCTACTTTTAGTCTAAAGAGAGCAAATGAATAAACTTGGGGTGGGGATGGGAGAGGGAGGAAGGGCTACAGGTAGCAAGAGAGAGACAGGAAGAGAGCAAGAGAAGCAAAAGCTGGAGTCTACACCAACCAAAAGCAGACTTCTGTAGATCCAGTCACTGGAGGGTTCAAAATCCTTTAGTGCGGGCGCACACTACTGTGGCAAATGTGTACAAAATACTCACTTATAATAATATTATAATAAGACTAATAAAAATCCCCTCCTTTCATTGGTACTTTGTAAAGGACTTTACAAAAAATACATCTGGATACTCATGAGATAACAGTTCCGTGTTTTATGTATTAGTGCAAAGAAAGTAGATGAGCCCAAACTTACTAAACTTTGGTAGTTTGATGAGTTAAAATGTAGAAAAGACAGAGAAACACACTTTAATAAAACGGAATCATTTCAGGGTTTAATATGAACATTTTTGATTTTTAATGGATACAACCATTGGAACTCCTTACAAGTTTTGAATGAAGTCCAATGTTGAAATAAATTTGTTTCAAAAGAAAACAGAGAAATAGAAAGAAACAGGAGAAAATGGATCCATCAAATACTGCAGAAGAGCAGTAAACTAAAAAAAATTATCAAAAATACAGTCACAGCAGTGAGCAATGTGGATTAAACAGAAGCTGCAAAACACGGAGAAGAGAAGAAAGACAGACTCTGAAACAGGCTATGACATCACAGACGTGGACAACACATTAAATAACAGAGAAAGAGAAGAGGGAGAAAAATTAATACCTAAAAAATAAAAATAAATAAAATTAAAATAAAAATAGAGAGAAAACTAAAAAGAAAAATTAAAATTCTCTAGGAGATCATGGAAACAGTAACAAGACCCTACCTGATCGTAACTGCTTAATACGGCCATTGTTGTTGCTTGTATCGACGGGTAAGAAATCTTTGAACCAAGTGATTTCTGGATCCGGATTCCCACTGGCTGCACAGAGCATGGTGGCGGTGCGTGTACGCTCAACCACCTTCAGCTGTGGGCCCATATCAATAGTAGGGAAGCCCCGGGGAATTTGATCCTCTGCAAGACAAAAGGTGATACAAACATGTCATGAAGGCAGATCCCCAAGATTCAAGAGGTACTGACAGTTAACCTTTCCCGTTACTTAGCATGTGTTGAAAAACTAACACAATCCAAGTAGCCTTGCACTGTTAGGTTAGCATATGGTAACAATGTTGTTCCTGGCCAGAGGAGTGCAGTCTAGGAAGAGGCCGAAAACCTAACAAATAGCTCAAACATGTGATTAAAAACCATGACCAGGAGATGAATCAAGTTCTTTGGCAGTACGGAAGCAGTCATTATATAACGTGTGTCTGAGGAGGTCAGTGAGTACCAACAGAAAGCTATGAGATGAGCCATTAGGAAAGTCAGAATCAGTATCAGTTCAGTCGCTCAGTCGTGTCCGACTCTTTGAGACCCCATGGACTGCAGCACGCCAGGCATCCCTGTCCATCACCAACTCCCAGAGTTTACTCAAATTCATGTCCATTGAGTCGGTGATGCCATCCAACCATCTCATCCACTGTTGAGTTTTAGGCCAACTTTTTCACTCTCCTCTTTGACTTTCACCAAGAGGCTCTTTAGTTCTTTTTCAATTTCTGCCATAAGGGTGGTGTCATCTGCATATCTGAGGTTATTGATATTTCTCCTGGCAATCTTGATTCCAGCTTGCGCTTCATCCAGCCCATTGCTTCTCATGATGTACTCTGCATATAAGTTAAATAAGCAGGGTGACAGTATATAGCCTTGACGTACTCCTTTCCCTATTTGGATCCAGTCTGTTGTTCCATGTCCAATTCTAGCTGTTGCTTCCTGACCTGCATACAGATTTCTCAAGAGTCAGGTCAAGAGAGTTTCAGAAAAACATCTTTTTCTGCTTCATTGTCTATGCCAAAGCCTTTGACTGTGTGGATCACAACAAACTGTGGAAAATTCTTAAAGGAAAGTTCAAGTTGACCAGAAAGAAAGGCACATCAGAAGTACAAATACTCAGAATGAAACTTTTCCTTGAGGGGAAATCACTGATGTAGCATAGCTAGTTTTAGGAGGGCATGGAGAACAAGCAGGTTAGCTGGACTAAGTTATTCCTATTTTAGTCTATTATGGTTTTCTTTTTACTTTCAAATAAAACTCTATGTATTTTTTTTTAACCCACCTACAGGTTCAACCTGAATTAATTCCTCTGTAGCGAGTTTTAATTAGTCAGAAAAGTATCTGAAAGTTTCCCTTACTAAAGAAGAAAAGAACAAAAGCAACTCAAGAGTGCAACAGGGAAACATTCATTCCTCAGCATGAGAGAATACCCTCCTCCATTCCCAAGGCCTGAACCACTTTCAGTCATTAAACAGTTGAAACGGGTCAATTTTGAATCTTCAACTCATCCAAAGTTGATTTCTCCCTTGCATGCATGCTCAGTCACTAAGTCATGCCAACTTTTTGCGACCCCATGGATTGTAGCCCACTAGGCTCCTCTGTTCATGGGATTTTCCAGACAGGGATACTGGAATGGGTTGCCATTTCCCTATCCCTAATCAAAATTTCTCCATATCTTAGATCTTGAGAAACTAAAGTCCTCTTAAGTCCCTCAAGTAAGACCCACATTGATATCCTACATGACCAGTCAGTGTTAGAAAGGTATATTCTGTTGAGGCATTGAAGGCATTTTAGTTATATGGGCAATAATTATTTGCATTAGAATTTGGCTGTTTGAAGACTACTATGAAACATTTTGACTTTCCATTGGGCCCTGGAGTTAATGTAATCATCACTTCCTCATGACCTTTGGTGAACTGTCATCAGCCACCAATTACAAAATGACTCAAAAGCACAACCAGTGAGACAAACAGAAACAATCAGACATGATACCCATCTTCCACTTGGATGTCCCCTACCATTTCTGGAATAATCCTCAGTGTCTGGCTAAACCTGCACAATTTCAAAGGAAAAGGTTACATTTTGATGATTCCACTGCCTTGCTGATCAAATCTATGTGTTCTCTACTGTCTCAATACTTAAAGGGTAAATCAAATCTGCGAAATCTGGCTAGTGAAGTCTTTTAAAATCAGGACCCATCTTTCTCAGCCTCTCATGGATAACCTTCCTCAGAGGAAACATTTCTTCTGCCCACACTGAAATTCTCATCATTCCTCATACAAATCATATCCAATGAGTACTTCATCTGTGTCAAGAAAGCCACACAATCAAAATCATATTCATTACAAAGCTTTTCAAAACTCACTCAAATAGACTTAGTCTTTTCCTCCTCAGATTAACTGTAGTAGTAAGTATCTAGATGCACTGTCTTGTATTTTTTAAATACTGTTTAAATATGTGTATATTTGCTTAGTCATGTCTGACTCTTTTTGTGACCCCATGGACTATAGTCCACCATGCTCCTCTGACCATGGAATTCTCCAGGCAAGAATACTGGAGTGGGTAGCCATTCCCTTCTCCAGGAGATCTTCCTGACCCAGGGATCTAACCAGGGTCTCCAGCATTGCAGGCAGATTCTTTACTGTCTGAGACACTAGGTAATCCAATTTATCTCCTCAGTTTATCCTTCTACAATACAAATTTCTCCATGCCTCACTAGTATCCAAATCTCTTCCCATAAAGCTAGTCTGAACTGACAGATTTTGAGAAAATTGTGATTCCCAAGCCTAAATATGAATATATCACAGTGATTAAGAAGTTTTCTACTACACGTAGTACAAAACTACTTATGGTAGAAAGTTCATCAGAGGAATAGTTCAGAACGAGGGAGGGAGATTTTTATTGTGAATAGTAAAAGAATGTCAAAATACTACGAAAGAATAAAGCTCCCAAGAAACGGATAGTATCCTGAACATTAAACCCAGGTGACTATAAGAGAGTTTAACAGGAAAGGTAGACTCTAGCTCTCCTACAGCATGATCTACGAAAAGTCCAAAAAAAGTAGCTGAAGCAGTTGGGTTTGATGCATGGATTCACAAGAGAATATTTTCCTGTCCCATGACCAGAGACTAAAAAAGAGTTAACTATGATGAGCTATTATACATTTTACTTAAGTTGAAAGACATGGCTCTTTTGAAGAAGCAGCAATACCTTCTGTTTATTTGAATGCTTATACGCTGCCAGCCCAACCCACATCTACAGTGGACAAGTGCCAGAAACAGTGGTTAAGAGTGGAATTTCAAGATAATTTTTCAAGGTTCCAAGTAAAGTTTAAAATTACAAATCAGGTAAAGAGTATTTTGCAAATTACGGTATGATATTTTTCATACTCTATTACACTTGAATTTCATCTGGCTTTTTTTTTAATGGCTTTAAAGTTTTAGTCAATGGATTTGTAAATCTAAAGCTTAGTTTTAATGTTATTAGGGAAAATAAAAAAAAAAAAGAAAGAAAAATGCTCAAAAGCCACTGCACCACACACATTACGTTATTAAACATCTCACTTGGCAGCCATTGGTCCAGAATGCTTCAAAGGATAAAATAATTTATCTTCAAGTTCCCGTAAATCAACTACCTAACTACTTAGACATGAGCTTCTAAAAAAGCTCTTAGAATTTGTTATTGTCAATTTCCATATTTAAAGCAACTGACTTCAGTTAATAAAACAATTATCTTGGGATTCCTGAGCTGTTCCTGTCTCTCCCAGGGCACTGAGTTCCTCCATTGGCATCTACCTACTAGTTACAACAGAATGCATGAACACTGCTTTACGTCATTACTGTAAGGACGTAAGTTTGTCTCTCTAGAAAACCATGCCAATATTCTATACACCCATCAGTGGCAAGTGTCAAAGACTTGTGATTGTTGAGCCACTTACTAAAGGCTCTTACCAGAGAAATTTAGAATTAATAACCATTTGTAAGAAATGAAGACCTCACCTTGGGGAGCGCTGACAAAACTGACTTGTGCCCTATGGAAAGCAGTCTAAAACATTTGCATGACCTTGCTTTTCCTTCTTGGCTCATAAGGAACACTCCAGAGCTCCCTTTCCATATACACAAGTGCACAACAAAGATAATGATTCTTGCATACTAATCACAAAGAAAATGTAAAGAGAGCGCCTTTCTTATTTTTAATAAGGGTAATTAAATTCTATCCATCCCCCTTTTGCACAGAACTCCTTTGAATGCACATTCTTCATTAAATTTTCATGAGAAACATCACAATGTAACAGATTTACATAGCCAGAGCTGTTACACGCTGACAGTTGTGGCTTGTTTCCAATCTGACTGTCAGGTATTTGGCAATAAAATTCAGTATTCAACATAAAATGAACGGTAGAAATAATGAAATTTCTAATTGGTATGCTTATCTCAGTGGGCGTAGTTTAGAAGATGCTAATTGTTTTTTTTTTTTCTTTTCATATCTACATTTATTAGTGATTTATATAAAACTGCCTTGGCCATTTGATAACATCAATTTGACAGATCATCAAGTGTATGGTACCAGAAACTTGAGAAAAGAAAAACCCAATATCCTTTATATGTTAACCACATGAACTTTTACAGGAAAATACAAATCAAAAATTAACAAATTGTCATTATGTTAGTAGCTTTAAACTTTTACGGTGAGTTGAAAAGAAAAACATTTTGTCCTATTCATTAAAGTGCTCATTAAGATTTAAAATGCCGTACTTATCACTGTTCCATATTAATATTCAATCACGAAGAATTAGCTACTAATTCATCAACAATTTAAATCAGACTTGACCTTCACAAAGCCATTCCGCCTGTCATTTTGAGAGACCATTAAAGCGCAGATTACTACATACTTGTGCTTAGTGAATCGTAGAAGTCATACATATTTTGTTTGGAATAGCAGCTATAATAGACCTGGAGATAGAGCACATTCTTTGAATCTGTTTGGGGTCTTAATGTAACATGCTAACATGAAACTTTTGGTTCCATTAAGGAAAGAGAAAAATGAACATCAGCAAATTTCAGAGTTAACTTCCCACTGCTGTGGAACTTCTGTTAAAAACCCTTGCCCTCCAAAACTTGAAAGGAATATTAGAGGAAAAGAGTCTATTTTTTTTTTTTTTTTTTTTTTGGTACGGAATTATGCTTTAGATATCTGTGGATGATCAAGTAATAGTTCTTGCATAATTTGCTCAAACTGCTTTCATTGTTCATCCATAAACAATTTTAATGATGCTTTGCTTTTGCTCCAATTCTGCAAATACTCACTCTCTTTTATTTGATAGGAAACACAAAACTGAAATGCCTGCTAAGACCACAGCCTCCTTCCGAGGTGTCCAGAAGCAGTTCTTCCTGCCTAATTTTGCTAGGACTCAATGAATTCAATCAGGCAGGTGCTTTGACTCTGGTCCCAAATGATCTGAAGTTTTTTTTCAGTAAAGGGCTGTTTACCATGATGCCACGTTTCTAATTTATGAATTTATAGCAAATATGTTTAGGAAGGAAAAAAACATGCCACTTATATCAACAGTATGTTCCTCCAAAAGACATATTAAAAGATGTGCCAAATACACTTGATCATCTAGGTGTAACTGACAATATAGAGTAAATACTTCATAACGGCTCCTCTTTAAATGCTTTCAAAACTCACAGAGGGCATGGCTACATGTTATTTCCTTTTTGACCATTACAGTATTCATAAACACTTGGAACTAGACATGTTTAGGAAATCTGGACAACCATGTCTGCATTCATTCATGTGGTATCTCTGAATTTCTACTAGATTTATTTAACAGCACCTTTTTCTTAAAAAACAATTTTTATAAAGTAACTTTATTTATTTATTGGCTACTACATGACCTGTGAGATCTTAATTCCCCAACCAGAGACAAACACGACCCACCCCACACACACCCCGCCACCCACCCCAGCATTGGAAGCATGGTGTTTTAACCACTGGACCACCAGGGAAGTCTCAGTGGCATGTTTTTAAACAGTTAACCGTTATTTAATTGTTCTGGGCATATAGATTTGGTCTTCCCAATTTAAATATAATCTAAGAGGCAAAACTATCTTTTGCAGTGTTCATTGCTTAGTTGCTAGGTCACGTCCAAATCTGCAATCCCATGGACTGAATGCAGCCCACCAAGGCCCCTCTGTCTATGGGATTTCCAAAGCAAGAATACTGGAGTGGATTGCCATTTCCTTCTCTAGGCAATCTTCCTGATCCAGGGATCAGACCTGCATCACCTGCAGGTGGACTCTTTATCACTGCACCTATAGTGTCTTAAGTAGTACTAAACTTACAAATTCACAAAATAGTTACTAATTCACATTCTTATAGTCATAGGTTTAATTTAATTAGCAAACAACTTTTGTTTGAGAGGTGCAATTTATGCTTGGCTATTCTTTAATTTAGTGCAGTTGCTGCCCTGGCAAACACACGGTTCAGATCCTGCTTTCTTAATTTACAGGAAAGTGAAAGGGAAAGTGCTAGTCGCTCAGTCATGTCTGATTCTTTGTGACCCCATGGCTCTTCTGCCCATGGAATTCTCCATGGCAGAATACTGGAGTGGGTAGCCATTCTCTTCAGGGGATCTTCCTGACCCAGGGACTGAAACCAGGTCGCCTGCATTGTAGGGTGGACTCTTTACCATCTGAGCCATCAGGGAAGCCCAATTTTATAGGAAATCTTCCTTCTTATGTTGGCTTTAACTACCTACAAGTCAAAAGGGCAACCATATAACAAAAACCTTAAGTGTGAACACAATTAAACTCAAAAGAACACAATAGAATGTGTATCTCTACTGTGCTATCCTATCTTTAGAATAATAGGATTCTTGATATTCAAACAAATGATAACATTCAAGTGAATCAGTCAGCTGCATGTAAGGCAGATGCTGGGTCTTCTTTCACTTTCAGGATCAAACTTTTCACAGTGACTGGATGTCTTGAAGCTTTAGGCATTTATCTTGTAATGTTACAGAAGCACAACTATCTTTTTTTTTCTTTTTGAAGGATGAAAGAGTTGCAAAAGCTAAGTGTTTCTTAACCTAAGTCAAATAGTAGATGGACAGCATGAAGAATATTTTCTTAAATAAAGTGATAAACCCTTTATATATGTTGAAATTCATGGCCACCTGTTAGAGAAACAGTACTACCTAAGATAGAAAAAAATCCACGTGAAAAATGTAAATATATATTAGTCTTAAGATAAACAAATAAAGTATCTCCGGATTTATGAAAGTTGCATTAGACTGAAAGAAAAAGACCTTCTGAACTACTAGTTTCAAAAATCTACTGGACAGCCAATAGATTGCCATTCATTCTACAGATATTTATTGAAAGCCTTCTCTGTGCAAAGACTGGGTCAGACATCGGGTATGAAGTAATCTGGAGAATCTTTATGTTGCTGTGCTTTAATTGTATCTGTAGGATAATTAGATTCTTTGGGAGTAAAAATAGTACCCAACTCATAGACTGGAAGATTGAATGAGATAATGCATTAAATATGCCTAGTACTGCCTGGCACTAGCGCCTGACATCTAGTAAAATACCAGCTTATATGTACTTACTCTATCCCAAGCTCCCACAAAAGATTTAAATAGAACAGAAGCAAGTGACTGTAAGGCTTGCTATAACAAGAGCTGCAGCAATAAACTAAATGGAAAAAATTTTCTACAGGAATCATAAAGAAACAGGGATTATATAGACATACAAGTGAATTTAGAGGGTGGTATGTATGCCAAATAACTTCTTAAAAGCCAGTAAAAAGCCCTCATTTCTTACTCTGAACAAGATTTTAGGCTTTTTGATTAACCAACAGAACAAATAAAACAAATCATATTGTCACTGAATCTGTTCCCCAAAACAAACTTAAAAAATAACACTAAATGTTTGGGACAGCAAAGCTTTGTTGTTAATAATTGGGAGCACTGAAACCACTGTAGACTTACCAGGGTTGCTTGAAGTAGGCAAGGGTGATACAATACTTACCATTTTTTGTAGACAAAAAGCAGAGACTCAGCAAAATTGTTACTTAGTCTTGGTTATACACACAGTAAAAAATAATTTTTTCATTTCTTTTAACTCTAAGATTTGGTGTATTTTTACGTCATCATGTTTTGTCTGTGGCAATGACTGTTCTTTGAATAAATATTCATCATGAACAGAGCCAGAACTCAGTTATGGTCAACTCATAATGGAAAAAACAATAACAATAATTCCAAATACTTGGTCATCTTTTATTTATTTTTTTAAACAGAAAGCACTAAGGACTAAAGTTTCATGAGATGTAATAATATTTTCATATCAAAAAGATTCATCCTTTAATATATATTAATTGACTTCTCAATTTTTTTTAGCACTGGTTCCAGGTAGCAACAGAATTCTATTAAGTGTATTAGCCAATGAAATACAGACGAGAAATGGAAGATTATGAAAATGATGATAAATGTCAAACAATTTCCCTACCAAGTTCAAATTCAGCACTGTGCCTATATCTTTAACCTTTCTATAATTTCTATTTCAGTTATCCAGAAAGGGTTATAAGTGGCAGGAATTCCGTTTGAGCAGACATCCAAAGACAGTACACAAACCAGAGAGCCAGATTCATACTCAGCAGATCATCCCTATGACCTAACACCACGCAGGGGTCTCCTCTGTAATATGGGACAAGGAAGGACGCAAATGGCTTTGTCTGGGAGAGGAGATAGATCCTGTCTCAGAGGCTGGGAGGCTGAAGGGTTAACACTTGGAGTATTTGCTACTTTGTTGAACAGCAAATGGGTTTTTAAGTCAAAATCTTTCAGAATAAACCACACTACCAGGCTACAAACAAGAATGACTCTTTTTTTCCCCCCCAGAATACAGTTCCTGAAGAGGGGGAAATCATTTATTATTCTTTTCTTAAAGAAAACAGTGTAAAGGCTTCTATTTTCACCATTTCAGATGAGAGCAGGGTATAATTTATACTGTTTTGACATCATGACCATTTTATTCAAAATCTTCCTGCAATCTTCCTGCAAGTGAACTGAGTAAGAGACTGAAAACAGAAAAGTAAAAGGGAAAAGAAAGAAAAGTTAAATCAATGTTTCCTAGCAAAGTTAGGTTTCTGGCCCATTATCAAAATTATATGCATATGGATGAAACTGAAAAAATACATATAAATAAAATGGTATCTAATTATAAGTAAAAGGCTACTCTAAGAAAGAAATTATTGAAAGCAGGAGGAAACTGCCAGTTAATAAATGATATGTCAAATGGAATAATAAATATAAATATAAGGCCTGGTCTTCCAAAGTAATTATGAACAAGATACAATGAAGATCCTCTTTGAAAATTACTATGTACAGAAGGGTATGCTTGTCTTAATATAGCTATAAATCAATCAGAAAAGCTTTTATTTCTTAGTGGATTTAGGTATCTCTTAAGGATAGTTACTGTGAAAAAGGGTCTCCAAAGATTTCTCAGAGAATTATGTCATGCAAGAATAGGAAGTTGGACACTGATAAGCTGATAGGAGTCTCCTTAGCAGCTACTAAATATTCAACGTACTAACATGCAACACACAGGCATTCCAGAGCAAAGCTTCATTTTCTGAAATAATCTTCACATCTAGAGGAGAGTGTAAGGAATTCTTGGCACAAAGTAAGCAAACTTATTTAGAAGCAATGTATGCAATTATCCTATAAATCATAAAGTAATGTCTACTGTCTACGTAGCAGAATACAAACTCAGATTACATTACCCTTTGTATGAATGTGGTAGCTGCAATTACACATGGCCTTATGTTAATCCCCACTGCTATTAGTGCCTGGTCTTAGCAAATGATAATACTCTCTGTGATCCAAAATGCACTGAGGGTTGGGAGACGGGGAAAGGTCTTCCTATTTGGCAACTCTATTTGGATATTTAAGTAAATATTTAGAAATCAGGGTTATGCATTTATTCTTGGCAATACAAATCTTACTAAAAATCCAGTAACATCCACTTTCACAAATCTCACTGCTTTCTATTATTAA
The DNA here is from genome assembly GCF_963930625.1 of Muntiacus reevesi. Classification (NCBI taxonomy): domain Eukaryota; kingdom Metazoa; phylum Chordata; class Mammalia; order Artiodactyla; family Cervidae; genus Muntiacus; species Muntiacus reevesi. Next base: position 34,017,482 of record NC_089265.1, on the reverse strand, counting down.
TAATTTATTTTTACTAACAAGTTGTTGTCATGATACTCACCCCGTACTTTGTCCAAATTGTTCTCTATTTTAAACATTAAATTAACCACTTCATATAAATTTATATTAAAATCACAACAAGAATTATTTTAAAGAAAAAAAAAAAAGCAAAGCTGCGTAATAGAGCTAAGGTTCAAGAACTGCATTCCTGTTTGTTGTTTTTGCATTTAGAAATAGACAAAGGAATAGTAAACATGGAAAGAGAACTCGGTTTGGCTCCTGTCTCCATTCTTTGCTGGCTTTGTAAAAGTTAGGAATTCTAATGAGTTCAAATCAAATAAAGCCAAGGAAAACATCCATCTTGGCTGCCTCACTGTATTGTGGTGAATGCAAATAAAAATAAATAAAATGTTTATGCAATCAAATTTTCCATAAATAAGAAAAGTAGAATGAACTGTGTGGTTCTGGATTCAAACCAGAGGTATCAGTATGAACTCATGGTGTGCATACTGATGCATAAATAAATATTATTGTGAGTGTGCATATACACACATACATGCACTTCTTATATAAGCTTAACAAACACATTTTTCCTAGCTGTATGAGAAAGTTTTAGATAAAAGATGAATATTTTGAAGAGTTTCCTTCCAACTAAAACATCAGCAACCTAACTTAAAAAGCAGAGTTGTTTCAAAAATCCAAGAGCAGTCTCCTAAGCCAGGGTTCTGAAGTATTTCAGCAATCTACCTTTGCCCTCCCCTTGGCCTCTTCACAGTTCTCCCCTTGGACCTACAACATGGTAAAGACAAATGTTTGTCATCCTGTCCTCTTTAATCACGTATGGGAATGGGGCAAGAAGTGTAAGCACAAAAATAACATGATTCAGGTATGCATACATAAATTTTCTGAAGAGAACATTTCATCATTTAACTCTACTCAGCAGTATTTCTCACAGTTTTAAAGGCAATCTGTGGCTAGTATTTATTGGAATGGAGAAGACAGATTCTGCAAACAGAGGTAATAGCAGTTTTATTTGTAGGGTATTGTGGAAAAAATAATATATATATGGTATTTCACTGTAAATAATGACAACTACAAGGGCACATGAAGAAATCTTTAAAACAGGATGTGTGCTTCAAGGATGTATTATTTATCTATGGAGGAACTCTCCCCCTAAATATAAATCATTTTCTATGTCAAAAGCGAGCCTGAATTTAATACCAAAGAATTACCAAAAGGAACTACATATATCTGTTTGTCAGTCTTAAGTCTTTTGACAAACAAACTGTCAATATGGGAAAACAGCCAAAAAAAAAAAAACTTTCCTTTTTTTAAATTTTTGAGCTTTTCTCTCTCTTGGTAAAAAATTATCATATAAAGTAACATTACCTTTACATGCAAACATAGGCTACCTAATTATGCAATAGTTTTGAAATAACAAAAATATAATAGTACTCAGTGGAAGGTCAGACATCTTAAAAGTAACCAAATGGAAGAAAAACTACCCAAAATGGCCAAAACCACCATTAAAATTTTACATGAAAAAAAATCTCATAGTCTTTGTTCCTAGAAGAGATATCAGGCTTCCACATACAAAATTCTAAAGCCTTGATTTTCTTTAATAGAGAATTAAACTCATTAAAGTTAGAAAAAGGTTTGCAGGCAAAGCTGATGACATATATAAAAACTATGGCTTTTCCCCCAAAAGAAGTAGAAGGTAAAGAAAAGTTTTCAAGGTTGGCCGAAGTGAGTGGGCACTCAAGGGCTTGCAAATGTGTACTAGGGAGATATGTTGTTTATCATCAAATTTTCATGAACACCATTTTAACTACAATGCGAAAAATGCATACTGGCATGGAAAAAAGAGAGAGAGAGAAAGAAAACAAGAAAAAAAAAGGATGTGAGAGCAAACACCCTCTTCTAACAACACAAGAGAGGACTCTATGCACGTCAAAACCTAATGATTATATACTTTGTAGCCCAAGATGGAGACACTCTAGACTGTCAAAGACCACCAATCATTCAGGTATGACCTAAATCAAATCCCTTATGATTATAGAGTGGAGGTGACAATTAGATTTAAGGGATCAGATCTGATAGCCAGACAGCCTGAAGAACTATGGACTGAGGTTCATAACATTGTACAGGAGACAATAACCAAAACCTTCCCCAGGAAAAAGAAATGCAAAAAGGCAAAATGATTGTCTGAGGAGGCCTTCCAAATAGGCTTGAAAAGAAGAGAAGCGAAAAGCAAAGGAGAAAAGGAAAGATATATCCATCTGAAAGCAGGGTTCCAAAGAATAGCAAGGAGAGATAAGAAAGTCTTCTTAAGTGAACAATGCAAAGGAATAGAGGAAAACAATAGAATAGGAAAGACTGGAGATCTCTTCAGGAAAAATAGAGAGAGCAAGAGAACATTTCATGCAAAGATGGGCACAATAAAGGACAGACATAATGAGAATTTAATAGAAGCAGAAGACATTAAGAAGAGGTGGCAAGAATACACAGTACAGTACAGAACTGTACAAAAAAAGGTCTTGAAATCAAAGAGAACACAAACAGATTGAGAAACATACCGTGTTCATGGATTGGAAGAATCAATATTGTCAAAATGGCTATTCTACCCAAAGCAATCTATAGATTCAATGCAATCCCTATCAAGCTACCAATGGTATTTTTCACAGGACTAGAACATATAATTTCACAATTTGTATGGAAATACAAAAAACCTCGAATAGCCAAAGTAATCTTGAGAAAGAAGAATGGAACTGGAGGAATCAACGTGCCTGACTTCAGACTCTACTACAAAGCCACAGTCATCAAGACAGTATGGTACTGGCACAAAGACAGAAATATAGATCAATGGAACAGAATAGAAAGCCCAGAGATAAATCCACGAACCTATGGACACCTTATCTTTGACAAAGGAGGCAAGGATATACAATAGAAAAAAGACAATCTCTTTAACAAGTGGTGCTGGGAAAACTGGTCAACCACTTGTAAAAGAATGAAACTCGAACATTTTCTAACACCATACACAAAAATAAACTCAAAATGGATTAAAGATCTAAATGTAAGACCAGAAACTATAAAACTCCTAGAGGAGAACATAGGCAAAACACTCTCCGACATAAATCACAGCAAGATCCTCTATGACCCACCTCCCAGAATACTGGAAATAAAAGCAAAAATAAACAAATGGGACCTAATGAAACTTAAAAGCTTTTTACAACAAAGGAAACTATAAGTAAGGTGAAAAGACAGCCCTCAGATTGGGAGAAAATAATAGCAAATGAGGAAACAGACAAAGGATTAATCTCAAAAATATACAAGCAACTCCTGAAGCTCAATTCCAGAAAAATAAATGACCCAATCAAAAAATGGGCCAAAGAACTAAACAGACATGTCTCCAAAGAAGACATACAGATGGCTAACAAACACATGAAAAGATGCTCAACATCACTCATTATTAGAGAAATGCAAATCAAAACCACAATGAGGTACCATTACAAGCCAGTCAGGATGGCTGCTATCCAAAAGTCTACAAGCAATAAATGCTGGAGAGGGTGTGGAGAAAAGGGAACCCTCTTACACTGTTGGTGGGAATGCAAACTAGTACAGCCACTATGGAAAACAGTGTGGAGATTCCTTAAAAAACTGGAAATAGAACTGCCATATGACCCAGCAATACCATTTCTGGGCATACACACTGAGGAATCCAGATCTGAAAGAGACACGTGCACCCCAATGTTCATCGCAGCACTGTTTATAATAGCCAGGACATGGAAGCAACCTAGATGCCCATCAGCAGATGAATGGATAAGGAAGCTGTGGTACATATACACCATGGAATATTACCCAGCTGTTAAAAAGAATTCATTTGAATCAGTTCTAATGAGATGGATGAAACTGGAGCCCATTATACAGAGTGAAGTAAGCCAGAAAGATAAAGAACATTACAGTATACTAACACATATATACGGAATTTAGAAATATGGTAACGATGGCCCTATATGCAGGGCAGAAAAAGAGACACAGAAGTACAGAACAGACTTTTGAACTCTGTGGGAGAAGGTGAGGGTGGGATGTTTCAAAAGAACAGCATGTATATTATCTATGGTGAAACAGATCACCAGCCCAGGTGGGATGCATGAGTCAAGTGCTCGGGCCTGGTGGGCTGGGAAGACCCAGAGGAATCGGGTGGAGAGGGAGGTGGGAGGGGGGATTGGGATGGGGAATACGTGTAACTCTATGGCTGATTCGTATCAATGTATGACAAAACCCACTGAAAAAATAAAATAAAATTAAATTAAAAAAAAAAAAAAAGGCTTGAGGACTGGGAAAACCACGATGGTGTCATCACTCACCTAGAACCAGACATCCTGGAGTGTGAACTTAAGTGGGCCTTAGGAAGCATTACCACAAACAAAGCTAGTGGAGGTGATGGAATTCCAGCTGAGCTATTTCAAGCCTAAAAGATGATGCTGTTAAATTGCTGCACTCAATATGCCAACAAATTTGGAAAACTCAGCAGTGACCACAGGACTGGAAAAGGTCAGCTTTCATTCCAATCCCAGTGAAGGGCAATGGCAAAGAATGCTCAAACTACCACACAACTGCAGTCATTGCATACGTTAGCAAGATTATGCTCAAAATCCTTCAAGTTCAGCTTCAAAAGTATTTGAACCGAGAACTTCCAGATGTAAAAGCTGGATTTAGAAAAGGCAGAGAAACCAGAGATAAAATTGACAACATCCTCTGGATCACAGAAAAAGCCAAGAGAATTCCAGAAAAAACATCTATTTGGGTTTCATTTACTATGCTAAATTCTTTGACTGTGTGCCTCACAAAATGAAAAATTCTGAAAGAGATGGGAATACCAGACCACCGTACCTGCCTCCTGAGAAACCTGTATCAGGTCAAGAAGCAACAGTTAGCATCAGACATGCAACAGTCGACTATTTCAAAATTGGGAAAGAGTATGACAAGACTGTATATTGTCACCCTGTTTATTTAACTTCTATGCAGAGTACATTATGTGAAATACTGGGCTGGATGCATCACAAGCTAGAATCAAGATTGTCAGGAGAAATATCAATAGCCTCAGATATGCAGATGATACCACCTTAATGACAGAAAGCAAAGAGGAACTAAAGAACCTCTTGATGAAGGTGAATGAAGAGAGTAAAAAAGCTGGCTTAAAACTCAACATTCAAAAAACTAAGATCACAGCATCAGGTTTGGCATGTCCCATTACTTCATGGCAAATACCTGGGGAAAAAGTGGAAACAGTGACAGATTTTACTTTCCTGGACTCCAAAATCATGGTGGATGGTGACTGCAGCATGAAATTAAAAGATGCTGCTCCCTGGAAGGAAAGTTATGACAAACCTATACAGATTATTCAAAAGCAGAGACATCACTTTGCCAACAAAGGTCCATATAGTCAAAGTTATGTTTCTCCATCAGTCATGTAGGGACGTGAGAATTGGACCATAAAGAGGGCTGAGCACCAAAGAACTGATACTTTTAAACTGTGGTACTGGAAGAGATTCTTGAGAATCTCTTGGACTGCAAGGAGAGCAAACCAGTCAATCCTAAAGGTAATCAACCCTGAGTATTCACTGGAAGGACTGATGGTGAAGTATAACTGACAAAATTTATAAGATATTTAAAGTGTACATCATGGTGATACTTGACACAGGCATATACTGTGAGAGCTGAGATAGGCCGAAGGCAATTTTTACAGGGCTTGGTGATACTTAGAGGATGAGGGATGACAAAGAATTATCAAGCTTGGTCTTCTAAAAGCATGTGATGATTTGTGTAACAGATTCCCTGGCATTTCTTCCCCTAGGTAACAATGGCAAACTAGGCAAGAGCATCTGTCCCTGGAAATTGGACTCCTTGTTTTTCTTCACCAGTATAGGCACCCCTGGGGTGAAGCATAGCACCACCCATAGAGTAACTATATTCGCCAGATGAACACTGACACGTCTTCACTTTCATGAGGTGATAGAAGGGGCTGGTATGGTAGGTCATTTGTCTCAGGGTAAAGGCAGTAAGTGACTCTGTCTGCCTATACACACGAGCTCAGCCCTCTCACCAGCAGCATGCTGGTAGCTCCCTGGCATCAGTCTAGAATGGGTTGGAGATAAAATAGTTTGTATTAATTTCCCTTACCAACTCAATCCCTGCAAACTTAAGACAGATGAGCATGCCATCAGGGTTTCTGTCTAGCCAGAGAAGAAACTCACTAAATATCAGAGTATGACAGTCAATGTCCTTTGAATAAAAGAGAGAACAATTTGAGTTACACTCCTATGAAAACATGCCATTAAGACTTGTCTTAAACATAACTCAAAGTTGTTGCATTTTAATACGCTACACGCCAATTAAACATGTACTAGTTTCCAAAGACAAGATACTCGCTAGCATTACAATAAACCTTTTTCTTACATAATGAAAACAACCCAGAGTTGTTCATTTTCATTTAGTTGCAAGAGACTGACATATTGGTATAAATTTAAGAAACATACAGTCTCTAATTCCTTAACAAAGCGACAGCAACTTGACAAGTGAAAAAGTTATCTCAGTCTTGAATTCACTGGCATAGAAAGCCAACCTATCCTCCAGTTCTTCGCACAGTACAAGTGGATGGTTTTATGTTTACTGTAAGACGAATGCTCTTTCAATTGCTCAGTGATAATGGCTATGAGGCTGCTGAGTAAATAATGTGTGTGCATTGACAAAAGAAAGTGAGAATGTGTATTTCAGCCACTGATCCCTAAAATAACCAGTGCAATTTACGTGCTTATTGTTATAGAGAGAAAATAATATACAAAACAGCTTTGTAAAATGTGCATGGCAGGTTTCATGGGCAAATTATAATCAAATTGGCAAATTTTATAGCTTTTCAGGAATTAACTCAGAAGCATAAAGAATATAATCAAAAGTGTTTACTCAGCGAGGAGAAAAAAAAGATATTTTCCATTTCATTTTTTTTCTAGTGGCTACTGCACCCCTTGCCTCCGGAGCTCGTGACTTGGTCTTGAAAGTGCACAGACCACTGTTTACTGAGAACCAATAGGGCACAGCAGAGGAATTTTGCTGTTGGAATCCTGAATGATGTGCTCCTTTGTCAAGAGCAGCTAAGTCACATAGTAAAGACAACCTTTGGTGACACTCACATAAGCCTAAGCTACTTTCCTGAAACATGACGAGTGAAATTCTAGCAAAAATAAAAGCTTTCTAGGATATCAGTTTTCTTGATGGGTTTGAATATGATTGAGATTTAAGAACATCCAAACACACACTACCATTGTTTTTGAAATGTGTTTCCTGTTTTAAGACAAAAGATATGAAGCAGAAAATTTAAGACTAGGTTGGCTCACCCTCACCTCTTTTTCACTCCCAGACATAAATTCTTCTGTTTATTTTGAATTCATTTCCTGGCAGAAAATATCTGACTTATTTTTCTTTGTAATTTGGCCACATATTGTGATTTGCAGGATCTTAGTTCCCTGACGAGAGATCGAACTTGGAGACTGGCAGTGAAAATACCAAGTCCTAATCATCAGAATGCCAGGGAATACCTGGTAATATTTGTCTTAATTTTTATTTTTCACATATGTCAAGAACCCTGTTTGTTCAAATATAAGGTGATACATTTCTGACTGATCATTTAACTGCTAGTCATTCTGTTTAACCCATGGCAGAGTTCGTGAGAGGTACCTGGATTGCAGAATCCCTACTGTGTTAATGAGAAAAACGTCTTCCTTCTTGGTTTTTCTTCAAAAGGCAGACATTAAATGGAAAGTTCCTCACTAAAATTATTTATGAATTGTAGAATATGAGATAATTCTCAGAGGAACTATGTCATGCTGATAAAATATATGACACTAGCCCCTATGACAGAGTCAGTTGTAACAAATCTAATCAGAGTGATTCTCAGAAGAAAATGGCTAAGCAGATCAACTAAAGTCCAAGTCATGCCTTTTGGTAGATATTCTGATGTGTTTGACTGTTTTCAGTGACTGCTTCTATAGACATTACCTCATTCCATTACTAAAGTTCATGCGCTTCAATGATGCCTGATCCAATGGTGTTGTGTGGAGGTCTTTTTGTTTAAACTTAACAAAATTTAAAAGTAGGATGGATGCTTGTTATAATTTCTTACTTGTTTTTCAGGCTCAAGATTTGATATTCATACTTTATGGCACAGATCGTTACTTGCCTTAATTTCCCACGAATCCTATTTTAGGAGAGATCTAACCTACTTCATACAAACCCAAGCTCAAATTATGGGTGCTCACTCTATACCCTTTAACAGGGAGGGTGGTTGACCTATCCAAGTACTTATTACCACCCTTCCTGATTTTCTTAAGAAGATGTGCAAAATTAGCTTTTACAGAGGGCAGTGTTAGAATTTGAAACTTCACTTAACCAACCAGATAGTCTTGCTTTAATCTATACTTATCAAGGCTTTGAACCTCACACTGATGGACAAAGCCTATGAGAGGTTGACCAGAGAGGCAATGATTGTACGTAAGTAGCCAAAAGAATCCAACCTCATCTATTTCTCCACATAACATAAAAATAATCATTTGATTATCAAGAGGATCAGAGCCTAGGATACCAGAACAATTTTCTATCGATTGCTGGAGAATAAATCTTCCTGTTTTCCTTGGGTATTATTCCCCAGCTTACACTGAGGGGCTTTAATCAACAACTGTCCTATGACATTGCAGAGAATTAAACATGCAAATGATGAAGAGAATATTCTTTACAACATGACAACGTCCTCGTTCTGAAGAACTGTGTAAGAAATCTCCCCCCCACTGGTTTCAGTCTCAGGAATAGTTATGATTGGTATTTTCTTCTGAAGAACAGATTTGATTTTATTTTATGGATTATGTATGTATGTGTCTCTGGTTTGTTCTTTCTCATTTCCAGAGTTGTTAGAGGAGATTTAGAGCTAATGGGCTTCACTGGTGGCTCCGAGGGTAAAGAATCTGCCTGCAGTGTGTAGGAGACCGGGGCTCAGTCCCTGGGTCGGGAAGATCCTCTGAAGAAGGGAATGGCTACCCACTCCAGTATTCTTGCCTGGAAAATCCTAAAAACAGAGGAGTCTGGTGGGCTACAGTCCATGGGGTTGCAAAGAGTCAGACACAGCTGAGTGACTAACACCTTCAACTTTCTTAGAGCTAAAACTGTGGTTTTCTTCTAGCAAAGGTACAGAAGTTCGTGGTAGGACTAGGTGTTTCAACTGCACTCTTGACAACTAACTTCTTTCAAGACAATGTTTCCCTATTGTGCCATCACATTTTATCTCATCATAGTAAACATTCATCTGTAAACTAGTCGTATATCTCTTTGAAGCTAGGCCATGATAGACACATACATGTATTATAAATAAAATACATTTTAAGAAAAATTATAAATAATAATATTTAATGAACAAAAGAGATAATCCACATGGCATCAAGAGACATCCAAACAAATCAATCTTCACTGTCCACAACAGTCTATGAGAAATGTCAGTTACATGCATTTATGATGAATCAAAACCAGTGAGCTCAGTGAACAAGTTTCTGAGAAATAGAACAGGGTGGAGAGGGAGGTGGGAGGGGGGATCGGGATGGGGAATACGTGTAACTCTATGGCTGATTCATGTCAATGTATGACAAAACCCACTGAAATGTTGTGAAGTAATTGGCCTCCAACTAATAAAATAAAATTAAAAAAAAAAAAAGAAATAGGGCATAAAACTTTTGACTTAATGAACATTAACTTGAAGGGAGGAAAAAAGGAAAAAGAAATTGAGAGAGCCAAAAGAACAAAGTGACTTATAAGTGTTTTATTTCTATTTTAGGTAAATCACTTTTAAATATTCATCCCATGATAAAATTAAATAAATGTATCTTATGAAGATAGATGTATAACATCCCCATATGCATTTGTATAAAGCACATTCTTACATTATTTGGAGATAATTATATTCACATTTAACACACATTAAGCTATAGTACTATTTATTCATTTAAAAAAAAACATTTGCTGAACACCTCTCAGACTCTCTGTATGAAACACAGGTTAGCACTGGAGGGCTCCAAGAGAGTCCCTCAAAAATTGTACAATGTAATAGTGGAAATGTACATGTAAGCAGAAGGAAATAAATGAAAGAATCAATAGCTAAGAGAGCATGAGAGGTGAATAATAAAAAAATAGCTAAGAGAGCATGTGGGATGAGAAACGAACTTTGTAGAATATCAGGAAAGCCAAGACTAACAGCATGAATATGATTTGAAGGCTTCGATTGCACAGGGAAGAGTAAAATCAAGGTGCAAGGCTTCCCAGGTGGAGCTAGTGGTAAAGAACCCGCCTGTCAATGCAGGAAGCGTAAGAGATGCAGGCTTGATCCCTGGGCCAGGAAGATCCCCTGGAGGAGGGCATGGCAACCCACCCCAGTATTCTTGCCTGGAGAATCCCACGTACAGAGAAGCCTGGCAGCCTCCTCCAGTCCACAGCGTTGCGAAGAGTTAGATACGACTGAACTGACTTAGCCCGCACACACACAGACACAGACGCATGCAGGGATAGTGAGTAGATAGTATATTCAGAGTGAAGTGTGGCTCCTGCTTGGGTATATGTTGGCGACAGGATTAGGAGGCCAGTGTGGCAAATTCTGTGGCAGCATGACAAAGAGATGGTCAGCTCAGTGTGTGAGAAAAACCGAAAGGGCTGCAGGGTCTATTTGGTAGGAAGTATGGAGCCAAATTAGAGAAGGAAATGCCAACCCACTCCAGTACTCTTGCCTGAAAAATCCCACGGAGGGAGGAGCCCAGTAGGCTACAGTTCATGGGGTCGCAAAGAGTCAGACAGGACTGAGCGACTTCACTTTGCGGAGCCAAATATTTTTAAATCAGGAAAGAACACATATTAACAACAATTCTTGTTCTAAAATACAGTCTTTGTCAAGTAAGTTTAGTTTTGGGGGACAAAGACAAGATAAGTGAGAAATTTGCTGTATTTGTTTTAATGGAAGATGATGAGTTAAATGTATACAATTCCTAAGAAGAGCATGGAAGAAATGAGTTAGATATGCACTGGAGAAATGTTGCACAGGTTTAGGAAATATCAATTTTATTTAAGAAGAAGCCAGGGTAAAAGTGAGTTTCAAGTTTTTAGTTTCCTAGTTCCTTGGCGAACAACTGTGATAGGTAAGGATGGATGATTTCACCTAATATAACAGACACAGGAAGACAAAAGAAAAGCTCATGATTTAAAATGCAAGTTTTGAGTATCATTCATATGAAAATAATAGTTGGAACTCTGTGATGGATGGGTAGATGCAAGGAAGAATATACAGTGAGAATAATAGGGAAATAACCATATTTAAGGGTTTTGCATAAAGAAATGATTTGCTTTGCTGATTCTAATTTGTTGTATATACCTGACCCATTATACCATGTGGAATACTTTTATACATGTTGTACCTGTAAATCAAGTAATCTGTTGACAAATGCTCCAAGTATTTTTTTCCTCACAGTATAGTATATTTACTCGGAGAAGGCAATGGCACCCCACTCCAGTACTCTTGCCTGGAAAATCCCATGGATGGAGGAGCCTGGTGGGCTGACGTCTTGGGGTCGCACAGAGTCGGACACGACTGAAGTGACTTAGCAGCAGCAGTAGCAGCATATTTATTTATTCCTCTTAAATATCAATAAATGTGATGAGCAATTACATTTTTCAAGATTGGAGAATTTAGATCTATGTAATCTATGTAGACACAGATAAAAATACATATGACTATCTGCCTCATAAGGAGAGGCATATGAGAAAACAATGCAAACTGTGAGAGAAGAGGGAGTAAAACAAAATAAATGAGAAATAAAATCTATAGGAAATTATTTAAATAGGCAATATAAAATCATTCAAATTGAAATTAGCCAGAAAACAACAAAAACCTCTAATGTTAACTTAGAATGTGAGATCAACTGTTTTTCTTTAAACATTCCAAAGGAAGAAGTATGCTGTTTTCAACAATTGCTTCAGCAACGTAAATCATCCAAAGAAGGTGTCAAGGTTTCAAGCACTTTCATTTAGAGTATCTATACTCAGATCTCCATTCACATACTATGTGAAGCATCTGAAAGGAGATTAATAAGAGCCAGGCAAGTTAACCTAGGAGGGCTACACCAATACAAACATCACTGATTAACATGAATAAAGTCAAACTCAAGGCAAAAACCAGAATGGAAATCACTCAGAGTTGAGGGGGACAAATGGAGTTTGCCCACTTTTAACTGTATTTTTATAAACTTGAAAACTGAGAGGCCAATCGATGTTGTTTAAAAACATTAACTAGCAGTTCTTTATACACAAGTACATGTTCTTGATGTTTTATAGGCTTATATACTGTTCAACAATTTAAAGTAAGAGGATATACACATTTTCAAATCTCTAACATTAGCACACATATTTCACATGCATACAGTTACCCTCACATTCAAAGGGTTGCTAATATTAAATGCTTTAATGTGTCAAACAGTAAATACTTAAGTGTTTACCAGTAATACCAAAACACTGTCTCAGGTAAAAAGCAAAATTAAAACGGTAGTCAACATTCTATAACTCAGTTAAGTTCAGTTGCTCAGCTGTGTTCAGCTCTTTGCAACCCCATGAATCACAGCATGCCAGGCCTCCCTGTCCATCACCAACTCCCAGAGTTCACTCAAACTCATGTCCATTGAGTCGGTGATGACATCAAACCATCTCATCCTCTGCCGTCCCCTTCTCCTCCTGCCCTCAATCGTTCCCAGCATCAGGGTCTTTTCAAATGAGTCAGCCCTTCGGATCAGGTAGCCAAAGTACTGGAGTTTCAGCTTCAACATCAGTCCTTCCAATGAATACCCAGGACTGATCTACTTTAGGATGAACTGGTTGGATCTCCTTGCAGTTCAAGGGACTCCCAAGAGTCTTGTCCAACACCACAGTTCAAAAGCATCAATTCATCAGTGCGTGGCTTTCTTTATAGTCCAACTCTCACATCCATACATGACCACTGGAAAAACCATAGCCTTGACTAGAAGGACCCTTGTTGACAAGGTAATATCTCTGCTTTTTAATATGCTGTCTAAGTTGGTCATAACTTCCCTTCCAAGGAATAAGGGTCTTTTAATTTCATGGCTGCAACCACCAGCTGCAGTGATTTTGGAGCCCCCCAAAAAGTTAGCCACTGTTTCCACTGTTTCCCCATCTATTTGCCATGAAGTGATGGGACCAGATGCCATGATCTTAGGTTTCTGAATGTTGAGCTTTAAGCCAACTTTTTCACTCTCCTCTTTCACTTTCATCAACAGGCTCTTTAGTTCTTCATCACTTTCTGCAATAAGGGTGATGTCATCTGCATATCTGAGGTTATTGATATTTCTCCCAGCAATCCTGATTCCAGCTTGTGCTTCCTCCAGCCCGTTTCTCATGATCTACTCTGCATATAAGTTAAATAAGCAGGGTGACAATATACAGCCTCGATGTACTCCTTTTCCTATTTGGAACCAGTCCGTTGCTCTATGTCCAGTCCTAACTGCTGTTTCCTGACCTGCTCACAGATTTCTCAAGAGGCACGTCAGGTGGTCTGGTATTCACATCTCTTTAAGAATTTTCCACAGTTTATTGTGATCCACATAGTCAAAGGCTTTGGCATAGTCAATGAAGCAGAAATAGATGATTTTCTGGAACCCTGGCTTTTTTGATCCAGCGGATGTTGGCAATTTGATCTGTGGTTCCTCTGCCTTTTCTAAATCCAGCTGGAACATCTGGAAGTTCACGGCTCACATATTGCTGAAGCCTGGCTTGGAAAATTTTAAGCATTGCTTTACTAGCGTGTGAGATGAGTGCAACTGTGCAGTAGTTTGAGCATTCTTTGGCATTGCCTTTCTTTGGGATTGGAATGAAAACTGACCTTTTCCAGTCCTGTGACCACTGCTGAGTTTTCCAAATTTGCTGACATATTGAGTGCAGCACTTTCACAGTATCATCTTTTAGGATTTGAAATAGCTCAACTGGAATTCTATCACCTCCACTAGCTTTGTTTGCAGTGATGTCTCCTAAGGCCCACTTGACTTCGCTTTCCAGGATGTCTGGCTCTAGGTGAGTGATCACAGCACCGTGATTATCTGGGTTGTGAAGATCTATTTTATAAAGTTCTTCTGTGTATTCTTGCCACCTCATCTTAGTATCTTCTGCACTACTGGCTCTCAAATATTTGAAGTTCAACTAACATTTCAGTTGGTTAAAACAACTATTTGCAATGCACCCACTATAGACACACACCTAGACATACAGTGTTTTTTGAATACATACTCTCCAAAAGCAGAGACATTACTATTACTTTGTCAGCAAAGGTTCGTCTAGTTAAGGCTATGCTTTTTTCAACAGTCATGTATGGTTGTGAGGGTTGGACTATAAAGAGAGCTGAGTGCTGAAGAATTGATGCTTTTGAACTGTGGTGTTAGAGAAGACTCTTGAGAGTCCCCTGGACTGCAAGGAGATCCAACCAGTCCATCCTAAAGGAGATCAGTCCTGGGTGTTCCTTGGAAGGACTGATGTCGAAGCTGAAACTACAATACTTTGGCCACCTGATGCAAAGAGCTGACTCATTGAAAAAGACCCTGATGCTGGGAAAGACTGAAGGCAGGAGGAGAAGGGGACACAAAGGATGAGATGGTTGGATGGCATCACCGACTCAAAGGACATGAGTTTGGGTGGACTCTGGGAGTTGGTGATGGACAGGGAGGCCTGGAGTGCTGCAGTCCATGGGGTCGCAAAGGGTTGGACACGACTGAGTGACTGAACTGAACTGAACATATTTCTTGGGGTAAGAACTATACCCTACTTAAGCAGACACCATGTTTTTCCATCACTTAACCAAAACCAAATCCATATCATAGGATAGAACCCCAACTCTGAGATTTCTGGCAGCCCATGGTCTAGAGAGTTGCCTTGGAGACTTCCTGAGAAGAACACCCAAGACATTCAGATCCAGTGTTCAACTGTTCTACTAATTCAGACATAGGTCAAGTCATTTAAAATAGAGCTAAGAGGCAAGCAGAATCTGAACAGGGTATGAAAAGAATATTCCTTCTATGGGACTGCCTTGAATAGTAAGCTTATTCTAAAACTGTCATAATGATTATTCACCACAAGCAAGAACAAAGATCAGTTCTGGATTGAAAGTAAGGCTGAATAAACTTTATCTCTGACATGTCCATGATACCTGGATAACAAAGTTCCTTTACAAGCATAATCAATAATACCATATCTGGGGGGTGGTTTTTGCATTCTACACCCTTCAAGCATTTTCTCTCTTCCCTAATTACTTCAAAAGGTATATTTTCCAGTAACTGATAATCTCTCTAAGTGATCTTAAATTCTGCAAGACTTGGACTTCATGACTCACAGAACAC
Source organism: Muntiacus reevesi (assembly GCF_963930625.1). Classification (NCBI taxonomy): domain Eukaryota; kingdom Metazoa; phylum Chordata; class Mammalia; order Artiodactyla; family Cervidae; genus Muntiacus; species Muntiacus reevesi. Next base: position 34,002,030 of record NC_089265.1, on the reverse strand, counting down.
ATGTAGTCTGCCATTAGTTATTTGATAAATTCCAGAGGCCATGTAAGAACTTTTCTGCTTTGAATGATTTTTATCCTACAAGTGGCACTCAATATGAGAGTTTTTATACACTAAACCCATTCAATTCCATCTCTATATGCTCCTTATCTCATTAATTTATTGTTTTCAAAAGTAAAAACCCTCATTATTATGGGTAAGAGCAAGTATGGCAGGTCATATTATTCTCACTCCTTTACTTAAACACAAAAATTAATGATTCTTAAAAGATTACCTAGGATGAAAGACTGACAGAATTATTTAGCTGCCTGACAAATCAGTCTTTATAAGTGGCTTCAGATCCCAATTTGTGTGGGAGATGATGTGACCATTTTCAGTCACTTCACTATGAAGGAAAATCATTAATTGGCTTTCCCTGGAAATTACTAACAACATTTCTGAAGAATTCATGGGTATAATAATTCAAATTTCCTAATTCAAAGATCCTCCCAGTGTTGACTCTGAGTCCCAATCAAAGAAGTGCTCTTTGCTTGCAATAAACTTGCATGGACTTCATGAACACACAAAAAAGCAAAATCAAGCCCTGGAATGGACCAAACCAGAAATGGAATCCAGTCAGCTTGTTCCATTCAAAGAGAGGACTATGTGTTGAACTAAGCAAAGAACTATAGAAAAATAATGCATGATGGGTTTTGGGTAGAACTTTTTCATTGCATTTCAATCTTAGCAAAGATCTAAGTGGAAAACAACTAGTGGGAATACCAGGCCCTTCCCCACTACTTTTTCACAATGAACTTATCATTACAGAATATTGATCAGAGTTCTCTGTGCTATACAGTAGGTCTTTGCTGATTATCTATTTTAAATAGAGTAGTGTATACATGTCAATCCCAAACTCCCAATCTATCCCTCCCCTGACACCATTTTCCCCCTGGTAACCATAAATTCATTCTCTAAGTCTATGAGTGTTTGTTTTGCAAATAAGTGCATTAATAAACTAAATGGAAAAGAATTTGAAAAAAAAAATACTTTATATGCATAACTGAGTCACTCCACTGTACGACTGAAGCTAATACAACATTGTTAATCAACTGTACTCCAATATTAAATAAAAAATTTAAAATAAATCTAAAAAACAAAAAAAAATAATTTGGATATATAGAAAAGATGTATATATTTAAAACTACACAGATAGACAGACAGATAAAAGGAAGCTATCGTTAGCCTGCCCTGCCAGGTGATGGTAATAGACATCTACTGACCTATTACCAATAACCACAACCCTGGTAACTCTAAATTCACTCTCTAATTTTCATATGAATGTCAGAGGAAGGAAAGTCAATAGACACTTGGGAAGTACAGGATTCTTCCTTTCAGTGAGAATCATGGTCTAGTTTGGGGTCCTGCCAGAAAGGGAAAGTGGGATCAGGTTTTTCTCATTGTTAGAGTCGACCAGGGTGAGACAGTTTTTGAGAGAATATGAAGTGTGTCTTTTGGATGTGGTGTCCATTTCTATCCCAGAGTGCTGAGAAAAGAAGTCTTATTTAAGGATATGAGAAGCATATGGAGGCATTCCCACCAGCCTACCTCCTTGCACTCTTCAGAAGACGAGATGTAATCCTAAGAAATTTCCGCAGCTTCATGAGCAGAGTCATGATAATAAAGGAAGGTCCAAGCAACAGGAAATTTAACTAGAGGAGGGGTTGGGCATCATGCACAATTGCCAGGGACTAAATACACAGGACTCTGTTTCTCTGCAAAGGTCATGAACAATATCAGAGGCAAGAGAAAGCCAAACAGAAGCAAAAGGCTATGTGAACAAGCTGGAATCAAGATTGCCAGGAGAAATATCAATAACCTCAGATATGCAGATGACACCACCCTTATGGCAGAAAGTGAAGAAGAACTAAAGAGTCTCTTGATGAAAGTGAAAGAGGAGAGCTAAAAGGTTGGCTTAAAGCTCAACATTCAGAAAACTAAGATCATGGCATCTGGTCCCATCACTTCATGGCAAATAGATGGGGAAACAGTGAATGACTTTATTTTGGGGGGCTCCAAAATCAGTGTAGATGGTTATCGCAGCCATGAAATCAAAAGACGCTTACTCCTTGGAAGGGAAGTTATGACCAACCTAGACAGCATATTAAAAAGCAGAGACATTACTTTGTCAACAAAGGTCCATCTAGTCAAGGCTATGGTTTTTCCAGTGGTCATGTATGAATGTGAGAGTTGGACTATAAAGAAAGCTGAGTGCCGAAGAATTGATGCTTTTGAACTGTGGTGTTGGAGAAGACTCTTGAGAGTCCCTTGGACTGCAAGGAGATCCAACCAGTCCATCCTAAAGGAGATCAGTCCTGAGTATTCATTGCAAGGACTGATGTTGAAGCTGAGACTTCAATACTTTGGCCACCTGAACGAAGAGCTGAGTCATTTGAAGAGCTGAGGCTGGGGAAGATTGAAAGTGGGAGAAGGGGATGCTAGAGGATGAGATGGTTGGATGGCATCATCGACTCAATGGACATGAGTTTGAGTAAACTCCAGGAGTTGGTGATAGACAGGGAGGTCTGGCGTGCTGCAGTCCATAGGGTTGCAAAGAGTTGGACATGACTGAGTGACTGAACTGAACTGAACTCCTTCTCTAACCTTTTGTGTCGACTGAAAAATGGCCATCAACTCTTAAATTTGACTTGGCCGTATAACTAGCTCTAGTCAGTGAGACATTAATAAGTATGCCACAAACAGATACTTGGCATATCATTGTGCATTGGGATTACTGCCTGGAACCTGATGATGACTACCACGTGAAAAAGATTCCCAGAGACATGTAGCCCAACTGCCTCTGTTGCCAGAAACTATATCCTACCAAACCGAAGATGTGTGAATGATCATACTACACATCATCCAACCATCAGTTATCCTGCCACATGACCACAGATGTAGGAGACAGTTGGCATCGTTCAGTCAAACTGGCCTAGACTAACATAACTACTCAACAGAATAACAGGATTTGGAAGATTACTAGAATGGCTGCCATGTTAATCTTGCAACCAGAGTTGAGGAAAACACAAATGCCCTGCTTTGCAAACATTTCACAGATGTCAACAGCACTCTGATCCTGAATCAACTTAAAAATGCTATGACAAAGTTATTTAACAACTGTTCCCTTACAGAACTGTTAGGAGAAGATAAATGTATGAGGATAAGAAAGCCTTCTGGAAAAGTAGGTAATAATCTATGTAGAGTCCCTTTGACCTTGGTTGACTTGGAACAATTCAAACGGTGGATCTAAATCACTTGAAGTGGTACATAAAACAAGGAGCAATTTGCTTTAACTTATCTTCTGGTGAGTTGAAGAAGTGGAATGTATTCATCCCATCCTGAATTAATTAGCTCAATCCTTCATTTATCAGTCATTCACTAGACACATACTTCATGCAAGCCACTATACATACCACCTACAAGGAGAAATCACAATAAATAAGACAGATTAGAAGAGAAATAGGAGAGGGGAACTGAGGTGTATATTTATGATAGGTAGAAGGCTGGGCACTGTAAAATGTCTAATTTATTTCAATAGCCACAAATCCTGTAACAACCACCATTCTTACAGTTGTATTAATAGGTTCAGAGAAGCTTCATGATTCTAATTTAATAAGATCTGATCTTTTGGTTAGCCCCTAAATTCTATCCTTCTGAACGGATGGGACAGGTACACTATGATACAAGAGAGGAAGAGGCAGGGCTCCTAAGTATTTCTAAAGAAGAAAATATAAATCATAGTCAAGAAGGGGAAGATTACAAAAGTAAAGCTTTATTAACAGGGAGGATTTTGAGTTAGGCTTTGAAGAATAGGAAAATCAAATGTTATTGGAAACAGAGGAAAAGAATCAATTTCTCATATTTTCATAGTACAGAGCTATATTTTAATATAGAGAATTTTCAAAACTAGAAAAATAAAAAGTAGAGAAGAATTTCATATTCACTTAAATACAGGCATGGATAACCTTTGATCAAAATTCTTAAATTTGGAGTATACTATGTGGAGGGTACTCAAAGAGGTATGTAAACAGATTAGAAAAAGAACAACAAGTAATTTGGTTTGACTGACAAAGAAGCCACCCCCAAAGGGCAGTGGCGATGCCTGTTGTTCAACAGGTTAAAATATGAACAGAGTCACAGGCTAATCAACTTTAACATGCAGTAAGGTGAATTTAGATGGCTAGGTATTCACTGAAATATAATTTTACAAACATTATGTTAATAAATCAAGTTAACCCTGAGATAGAAATCCATTCATTATCCAACAGATGTCTATTTTGACCCTGTTGGAATAAGTAGTGTAGAGGAGCCAGTGGATTACAACAAGCAAATCTAGGTCCACAAACCTCTTAACAAACATATTTGAGTTTTTATGCCTTTTCTATCATTTTTACAGGTCTTGGTGTGAGAAGAGTAAATGATCCAAGATCAGAGTTCATCATCCTGAAATTGAAGTCTCCTTACACAAATGAGTACATGACTTGTCTTTTGACAGATTCAATTGCTTAGTAATTATAAATTAACACATACACACACATCATTTCTTCTTCAAGACAATAGTTTTCAATTTGCTAAAACTTAACATATCAAAAAGTATGATTTTCTTCTCTTTTGATATGTTAAACTCCCAGAATAAAACAGCTCTCTCAAATTTAAAACTCAAAGAGAAAAAAGCAAACAAAACTTTTACTTGGTAATCACCCCCATACTTTATAGTTTCAGCAAGCTGAGAGTTAATGTAAAAGAAGTTACTATGCTTTTTGTCAGGAAGACTTTTACTTTAACTTGCATGAATTCCCTCCTTGCTACCTTCCCCCTGGAGAAATCTAATATAAAATCCTAAATTCACTTTTCTCAGAGGAAGCACTGGCTTTGAACAGCAGGAGTGTCATAATGCTTGCTGCCATCTGGGTTCCCATCATCTTCCTTTGGACACCTCCCAAAACTGGGGTTTTATTTCTATTCCAGACACAACTTAGAATGTAGCTCCTAATGCTCTTGAAGGGACCGTGAAGTGGTCAATGAAATCTGAAGCTGGAGGAAAAGAATACCCTGTTCACTTCCTAGAGAGCCTACACATGCAGAAGAAGCACTTGAGCACAGAAATGCAAATGGACAAAATGTGGGCACCAATCAAGAATGCTGAAAAACACTTCACTTGACACAGGTCAAGTTCATCCTAGACTTATTTCTGCCTTCAGATCAGCATGGGAACACAGAAATGGGACAGGGCAGATGCAGATCTGTGAAAACATCCTCATTTCTCACATGGAACAGGGAAAGATGGATGTAAAGAATCTGGACAGAGCGTGCTATCCTTTGGGAAAACATCTGGGTTTCACAGAATAGAAGGCAAGAATTCCAAGCTCTCTCACTCTGCCTAAGACTTCAGTCATTCTTACACTGCTGTCACTGAAGAAGTTAAAAATGTATTTGTAAATTCTCCAAAATTGAAGACATTTTGTATATATGTGTCAAGTTTCCTAGGCTGCATTCAACTTTACTATGTGTAGAATACCTGTCACAACTAAATTGGGCTATGGTTGGTTACTCAGCATTGGTCATAATTGAAATTCCACTGCCAAACATTCAAAATAAAGCTAACTATAAAAGCTTTTCTAACAGTCTGTTGGCTGAATGTGTGATATACACTAACCAAAAAAAAAAAAAAAAAAAATCATTTGTGGCCAATCAGTGGCTTCTAATCCCTAGAAATGATTTAGACTATAGAAAGGATATTGTAAGGCCTCCAAAATAGTGTGTTAAAGTACAGATTATTCAGCAGATGCTAATTACACATTTGCATGTATACACGGGTATTTGATAATTATATCTGTTGGGATAAATATGCATTCAATTAATATAATCATGCATTTACTTCCTGTCTAACAAATTCCACACTCACATATACAAAGTTACAGGATATTTGGGGCCACTTTCATTATGCACATAGTCATAAGTGCTTCTGGCTTAGAATGTAGGAAGTAATCATTTCTGATAGTTTAAAAAAAATAAGGGTTTAAAGTTGAAAATCCTGCAGCTAAAGAAACTGTATTAGTAAGGTGGCTAAAGGAGATGGTACAGATCACAGACCCAAACCTGTGCCTGTCACTGACCATACAAAGGTGGGCACTTAGCCAGTTATCTTTGTTTCCCTTGTTATAAGATTAAGCTTTATCCATGGAATCTAAAAAACTAGTACAAACGAACTTATTTTCAAAACAGAAATAGAGTCACAGATGTAGAAAACAAATTTGCAGTTACCAAGGAGGAAAGGAAGAGAAGTATAAATTGGGAGATTGGGACTGACATATATACACTACCATATATAAAACAGACAGTTAATAAAACTCTATTGTATAGCACCTGGAACTCTACTCAAAGCTCTGTAATGATCTATATGGGAAAAGAACTAAAAAAACAAAATGGGATATACGTATTGTATAACTGATTCACTTTACAGTAGAAATTAACACAACATTGTAAATAACATACATGCCAATAAATTGAAAAAATAAGCCTTGTGGTTCATAAATTTGTTTTATAATATATATTTATTAAAATATATAAATATATTTTGTATATTCATAATATGTTGATAATACATATATATTTAAACAAACCAACAAAAAATCTAGAGAAACAAAGACCACTATCCCTTACTTCTATTTAATATAGTTAGTTTCTTCCATGCCAACATTTTAAATTTAGGAAAACTGCATAGTTTATAAAGTGGGATACCTGGGGAAAACAGATATAACTATAATCTATAATTAGATTATAACTCATCTATTACTTCTGCCTTCTACCAATTTTGAAATAATGGCAACATGCTTAAGAAAATGCCAAAACTGAGGAAGAGAAAAAGTATTCCTCTTCTTCTTACTGAAGTTTGACTGTTTTGAACTTCAAATTTTGAATACTCATCATTTCCCCAGGATCAGTAATTAAATATTTCCTTAAGCAAATGGCAACAACCTAAAGATGCCTCATCTTCCTCCCCTGTATCTTCTCTCCTTTTTGTTTTTCATCTAGCCTTGCCAGGAAGAATAAACATGAGCTGAATCACCTGCACTATTCTCTTACTGTGGATTTATTTCCAAGGAGCAGTGACATAATCACTTCTTTCTTTTCTCCCTGTCAGGGCGTGGTACCCACACACATGAGGCTTCCAAGAGCCATGCCGTATTCTAACCTCAGCTTCAAGCACCTCCCGGAAAGTCTGCATAACCCACACTCTTCAGGCCTGCTCTGATGGAGAGACCAGAAAAAGCCTTCTAAATTGTGTTAAATTTTCACCTCCCTGAAAGGTATATTTAAACAGCTTTTATGACCAACCAGATGAAACCTTGAATCTATCAAATCAGCTGGTTTGGGTTATTGTGTGAATCTTTTCCTAATCAAAAATATACATCACTTTATTTTTGCTGTGGTCACTTCTTCCTTACTTCAGACTAATCATTAATTTGCTTACATGCAATAATGAAACCAAAATAAAATGGCAGATGGCCACAAAATAGTGCCTGGGGATGAAAATATTTAAATACAAAAAAGGTCCAAGATAAAGAATTTAATGATTTAGTAATAATATTCATAAGAGGTATCAGTGCTTCCAAAAACAGAATGATAGGTCTGAGGTAATATATAATTTGATAGTAAAGTTTTGCTTTGTTTTCTATTACATTTAAACCAAACTGGCTTTTATTCACATTGAAATGCCATAGGTAACTCCTAGTGGATTTTCTTTAAAAAAATAAATGAGGAAAAACACTGAATAATTCAAATATTTATACTGCATCACTTACTATCACATATTTAACACAAAGATTTAAAACTTTAAATCCCTTTAAAACTTGCTCAGGGGCAATATTTATGCCTATTTTATTTGAATAGAGAAGACAGAAGTTACCCTTTGTAGATGTTTCATGATGCAATAAATTTCAGTTATCAAGCATCAGTTCAGTTCAGTCGCTCAGTTGTGTCTGACTCTTTGTGACGCCATGGACTGCAGCACGCCAGGCCTCCCTGTCCATCACCAACTTCTGGAGGTTACTCAAACTCATGTCCATCATGTCGGTGATGCCATCCAACCATCTCATTCTCTGTCGTCCCCTTCTCTTCCCACCTTTGATCTTTCCCAGCATCAGGGTCTTTTCCAATGTCAGTTCTTCACATCAGGTGGCGAAAATATTGGACTTTCAGCTTTAGCATTAGTCCTTCCAGTGAATATTCAGGACTGATTTCCTTTAGGATGGACTGGTTGGATCTCCTTTCAGTCCAAGGGACTCTCAAGACTCTTCTCTAACATCACAGTTCAAAAGTATCAATTCTTCGACACTCAGCTTTCTCTATAGTACAAATCTCACATCCATACATGACAACTGGAAAAAGCATAGCTTTGACTAGATGGACTTTTGTTGGTGAAGTAATGTCTCTGCTTTTCAATATGCTATCTGGGTTGGTCATAGCTTTTCTTCCAAGGAGCAAGTGTCTTTTAATTTCATGGCTGCAGTCACCATCTGCAGTGATTCTGGAGCCCAAGAAGTTAAAGTCTCTCACTGTTTCCATTGTTTCCCCATCTATTTGCCATGAAGTGATGGGACCGGATGCAAAGCCTAATAGATTCATCCTTCCATTTCTGCCCCAAAACCACGCTGGCAGTAATTCCAGTACCCATTCAGTCATAACTTTAAGAAATGTGCCGTAGAGTTGTCCTCAAAGACATTCTCCCATCACATCTCAAAGTAACGCCTATGCTGACTCCTGGTCCCCTGGCTAACTCTCACAACTGTTACTGACAGCCCCAGGAATAGCTGGCTTTAAAGAATACCATTCTGACTTTCAAAACACATTGCCTATGTGAATGTAAATCATATTAGAGCAATTAACATGAATTTCTAGACATCTTCACTGACAACACCTCAATTATTTCAACAAAGTAACAGTACACTTATTTCATTTCTACTTTCTTTGACTGTTATCAACAACAGGAAATTCTTAGGCAAAGTCTATGTGCAGTAAGCAAGCAAGATAGGTGGATCTCAAGGGAGACGTAAACTCAAAAACAGATGCTACTTCTCTTTATAGGGAGGGAAAGATTCTGTTTTAAGCATGACTCAATTTGTATATCCTTAAAAGGAGAGCTAAAATTTGCTTTTTAAGGATTTATTATAGATTATAATCTCTCAATTAAGTAAATTATAATCTACACATGGAAATAAATCAAGTTAAAAAGAAGAAGTGGACTTTTTTAAAAATCTAAGTAAATCGTGTATTTGTATAGACCAAAGTTTAAACCTTTGTTGATAACAAGGCCAAATGTAAAATGGGGAGTGGGGAATAAACAAACCAGGTAATTTAGACAGAGACAATTTACATGGACAGTGGTCGATATAAACTTTAAATATGCATATACTGTCTCAGTGCGATTGAGGCTCTTTCATATATAGAGGAATTAGCATACAATAAATTGAACAAAATACATGTGTGGATAGATGAGTGTCTATATAACCCTAGAAAAGAGCTACTAGTCAATCAGATAGTAAGATAGTGTAACAATGCTAAGGATAAAAATATTTTTATAGTTACTTCTTCCCTCAAGCCATCAAACCAACAATACCCTTCTCCAAGGCTTTAAGATAAGCCATGGCTTCTTAAAGTTATTACTCGGTATGCTGTGTCTGTAAGACAAGCATAAAACAGTCTTTAATACAGAGTTAAAGAGTACTTAGGAAGGGGATCTCCACTAGTGTTTTTTCAGTTTAATGCTGATAGGATTCAGATGATAAATAAATTCCTCAGCGTGCCCGACCCAAGGGCAAGGAAAGATGCAGAATCTCCCCTTCCTTTTATGGTCATGGATACAACAGTCTCAGTGATACATGGGTTCAAATTTCAAGAGCTTATTACTTTTACAAAGTCTAAGAAATGCAAGATTGGAAAGCAATGTTGGCTCTCTCGTAGACAGGGAGGGTGATACTGGAAATGTCTAAATATATATATTTTTTAATGATCTAAACGTTTCCTGCTCAAGTCAGAAGCTTAGCAAAACTAAAACTGCACTAAAAGATGTGCATTTTGAAAAAGTGCATGTGTCAGGGCACCAGAAGGCTGCTAATATACTTTATAGAGTTTAAAAAGCAGTGTTTTCCTTTTTAGACCACTGAACCAACGAATTGTGAACAACTTATGTCGAAACGAATTGCTATTAGATGGAAACAAAAATAACTTATACATTCGAAGCAAGAGGAAATCAAAGATAGAGATATTTTAATACCCCATTTTTCCATTTTGGCTGACAATTACCAGAACTTCCTATGGACTTCGAATGATTACAGATTTGACAGAAAATTCCACAGTTAAAAGCACTCAGGGCTTATTGACAGGCTAGCAACCCTCAATCCTCACGGTGTTTAGTTAATTCAAACTGTAAGCCAAATCCACACTCTAAAATTAATCTCATGTAAGTATTACTTATATTCTTTTTTGTATTTTTTCTGTATGCTTTAAAATTTAAATATTTTTGAAACTTTATTCAAAATCTATGGCTTGATTTTTTTTCCATTCATTCAATAATATCTTTTGAAGAGAAGTTAATTTTGATAATACTCAAGTCATCAATGTTATTATTTTAGAAACTGTGATTTTGGGTTGTAGGGTTTGTGGTTTTATGGGTTTGTGGTGATGGGTAAATATTTCCTAATTCAAATCACAAAGATTTTCTTCTATGCTTTCTTTCAGAAGTTTTATGGTTTTTACGCCTTTTTAAAATGTTTATCTATGAGTTAATTTTTGTATCTGGTGCCAGGTATGAGTCAAAATTTTGTTTTTTGATATATGAGAATCCACCTTTTCTAGCACCATTTTTTTGAAAATTGCATGGACAAACAAGTTGATACAGACATACAATGAAACAGTATTCAGCACTAGAAAGGAATTCACTATTGGTACACACATCAACCTGGATTAAGTTTGAAATAATTATGCTTTATGTAAAACAGGCAAAAAAGTACATATATTGCATCACCCCATTCATATAAAATTCTAGACATTAAAAAATCAGCTATAGTGACAGACAGGATCAGTGTTTGCTTAGGGAAGGCTGAAAGCCAAACGATTAGAGGGAGGGCCAAGATGGAGGAATTACAAAGGTGATAAGGGTTTCATAGATAGGGTTCATAGGTATATACATATGCTAAGGCTTATCACATTGTAGGTCTTTAATATGTGCAACATAATATATATCAATTATATGTCGATAGATATATATGGGCTTTCCTGGTGGCTCAGTGGTAAAGAAACTGCCTGTCAATGCAGGACACATGGGTTTGATTTCTGGGTCTGGAAGATTCCCTGGAGAAGGAAATGGCAACCCAATCCAGTATTCTTGCCTGGGAAATCTCATAGACAAGAGGAGCCTCGATGGCTAGAGTCCATGGGGTCACAAAAGAGTAGGAGAGAACACAGCAACTAAACAAAAAGAAACATAAACACACATATATATAAACATATATATGTGTATATATTCACACAAACACGAATATATAAACAAGTGTTTCAAGAGATTCTTAATAGTTAACAATCACAATCAAGTCATGTCACACTGTTCTCAACAAGGCAAGAATCTTTAGAAAATTTTTGTTCATCTAAATGTGTGGTTAAGTGTGGTTGGTTGCTTTGCAAGCTCGCTTCCTGAGAGAAGAATTTAAAGAAGGGTTTGAAAACAGATCTGAACAATCTAAGCAATATAAATAGCTATCATTTAATTAATCACATTTACGTTCCTCATCGTTTAGTTATATCGCAAGTCACAAGGTTCAGGAAAATTATGAGATCAACAACACTTAGCAAACTAGTTAGATGAAAACCTTTAGAAAGCTCTGTCACTGTAAGTATAATAGATTTGTCACTGAAAAATGCCCTCGAAGGTAATTCTGAAGCTATTATAGTGAGTGAAAAAGACAAAAATAAAAAGTTGATATAAGAGGGAAAGATCAGAATGTGGCAGCAAGGTCTGATGGAGCTCTGAGCTAACCATAGTGACCTGGAGCACAAGAAACCATATAATGTGAACTTAGGGGAGGCCCAGAAAGGGTTGGACTGGAGGGCTTGCAGGCTCACACTGCCAGACGTGACAGCTCTCCACACTTGGATATTTACCCTGAGGTTATACACTTTTCTGTGATCACTGAACTGCTATTTAAACATGTGACTATTTCCTAGAATAGTAATTTCCCATGCCACTGTTTTTGTATGAGAACCACATTTGGTTGCTTAAGTAATAAGCTATTAATTCACTACCCATAAAAAGAATGAGATTTATTTTCTCATCAAATATTAAGCGCAGCACATTGCATTAGACTTGAATTTGAAATGTGATTCCTAAGCATGGGTAGTGTTCCAGGAAGCATTTCCCTCTCACATTTTTCTCTGCTTGACACTTTATAATTTAAATCTATAGTGCCACCATGTAGAAAATACAAATAGCTTTTTTTTTTCCCTAAGTACACTGAGAATATTATGCTTGACCTAACAAAAATTATATATAAACAAAGAGTACATTACACTGCTTTGTTATCAACAGGAAGAAGAAAATAACAGAATGTTTATTTTCTACCCTTCAATATACTTTTAAACCGCTATGCACATCTTAAAATGTTTCAACTTTACCAGTAATTGATCTTTATGGTTTCTGAAATACATATCATGAAGTACTGGGCAGGTTAATCACTGCAGTTTGGTCATTAGTAGTACTATCAGCAGAAATATACCTCCTGAAACCATAGTATACTACAGAAATAGAAAGCCTCAGTTCAGCTGTTGTTTGTATACAGAGAAAACTGGAAGACAAACTTTATGAGACTCTGAGTTCTTTAGGACTAGCTTTGAAGGATTATAGATCATGGATGTGAAGGTTATAAACCAGGGTTCCCAAGAAAGCTGAATATAGAACAAAATCACCAGTGGAATAGGAATTGAAAATATCTCCTCTGAAAAGAAATACAGTGAATATAAAATGTATATATAGCAAGTTTCATTTATAGACCAATACACTCTTTTTGGCAGGGGCCGTTTTTAAAACTACCGTCACGAACCTATGAAAAAGGGTACATGTGGGCGTGCTGTTTGCTCTAGGGTTTAGGTGTATTTCTACTTCAAGAAGAAGTCAGCCAAGAAATCACTGTTTAGGAATCTGTAGGAACAGCTGAGCCTCCCTTGTTTCCTTCAATCATGTTCCTAAAAAACAGACTGGGAAGTTTGGGAGTTGAATTCCAACTTTGCTATTCGAATATAAGAATAACAACAGCATATCAAAAGCTGATGATCAAACCCTACTATTTTGATAACATGCCCACTGAAAACAGCTCAGTGAATGACAGAGGTTGGTCCCAAGGGTGAATCATTAAGGCCATACTTCCATGTCTGAAGACGATAAGATCTGAAAGAACAAGACCTGAGTAGACCATCAGTAACCCTCAGTATCTGAAGCTTCTTGAGGGCAGGCACTATCTAATTCACCAATGGATCCTACGTGCCTAGCACAGATCCTAAAACATGGTAAGTACTCTGCACCTATTTATGAAATGAAAGGGGGAATACAAAAATAAAAATTGTATGTGATGTGAACTGCCTAGAAACTATAACATTTTAAGAGGAAGAATGACTATGAGACATAGTTCAGCCTTTTTCTGTTGAAATTCCAGGGTGGACTCCAAGAGCCAAATGTTAAGGCTCTAAGTGCTCAGTCTCCAGCCTCAGCACTTCCTTGTGTACATGACTCTGATCATCTCAGTTCTGGGTCCTGTTGTAAAATGTCATCCCTGCCTTGGGGTCTTCTCATCACTTGGAATAGTCTCTCTCTAAATGTATTTTCTATGTCTCTCCTCATACAAATTCTATATAACCATCTCTTTCAAATACTACTTTCACCAGTAAGCCTTTCCTGTTTATCCTTGCTGTAAGTAATTTCTTCATTTTTTGAATGATAAAATATTTTATAAGTAGTTTTTCAGGAGTGTTTCACATTGATTCAATTTTTTAAAATCTAGGGAAAAATTACAAAGCAATGAGGACATGTTTCATGATGAATTATTAATGAACACAGTCAGTTTCTATGCTGCTCCTTTTATTTATTCTATTCATTTTGCCTAAAATATCATTACTAGCCCCCAATTCTGCCCTTTCCCTCATACAAGTATTCTATGACCCAGCTAAAGAGTCATTTTCTTCAAAATTACCTTCCCTGACTTCCTCTGTAGCTCCAGATGAATTAGGCCCTCACCCATATGCTTCCATAACAGCATGAGCACATCTCCTTCTTTATTAAGTATGCTACAATTAAAAGGGGAAACGACTCTCACTGAACCAAGTACCTTGAGGAAAGGGACGGCACCTTAGCCATCATAAAGTCATCACTTTGCTAGGCATCATAGCGGTTGCTCACCATTTTATGAATACATGCATTCATTTGTATTTATGTATCACCTGTATTGGACTGTGAGCTCTTTGAGGACAAGAAATTCCTAATTCAATATATTTGTACATAGCAAGTATTCAAAATATCTGATCAATGAATAAATGAATCATATAACTTTCAAGCCAGAAGTAATTATAGATATTTGAAATCCAACTTGCTCTTTCACAGAGAAGATATGAAAATCAAGCTAAGTTACATCAATTTATTCATGGAATCAAGATCCAGGCATAAATCTTTGACATTTTTGAATGAATGATTGAATAAAATGAACAAATGAATGATTAATCATATCTGAACACTAAGCTATTTAGCAGTCATCACTGACTAGATATTGAGAAATGAGACCTCTGTTTCATGAAAATATAACGAAACCTGCTGCTGCCAACCTTATTTTATGAATTCTCCTAGGATCTACAAAGGCCTGATAGTTATATGTAATTCGTTAAAATAGAAACAGCAGCATGTTATTTTCAAAGTATTGCAATTGAACCATTAAAAATACCTTTGAGATCCAACAGGTTTTTGCTTAATCAGCAAAATCTTTTATGTACAAGAGTTCCATAGATCCTGGAGGGCTAAATTATAAATAATACAATTTATCAACATCATGAGGAGTTAGCACTTGGGTCTGAAAATCTCAAAAGTATTAAACTAGGACTGGAAATTTTATGAATAAGATAGAAGGTCCCTCCTTCCCTACCTCTCTCTCTTCCCGCTCAAAGTGACTTTAAGGCAGTGTGACAGCTACTTGAACATTACCTGTCAATAACAAAGACTCAGAGTGGATTTCTCTGGAATCTTGCATCCTTATCTCTCCTAAATCAGCTATGAAGAAATTGGTAATTAGGCTGCTAGAGACAATTGGGCTAAAGGCATTCTGAAGCAAGTGGTTTTGAAAGGCTGATTATTAACCTTTGGTAAAACACAAATAAGGGAACACAGTAGACTGATTCACAGATTGAATGGACAGAGAGAAGGTCAGGACTGCATGTCTTAGGTAGATTTGCTTTCTCTATACCACTATTAGACATTCAAGATTATTTTTAACGTGGTAAAAATAATCACTAATTCAAACAAATTTAAAATCAAAAGCCAAGTGAAAAATTCTAGCATATATCAGAGTTTCCCCCAATTTTAGAAGCATACAAGGGACTCTATTTTCCACGGAATTCAGAAGAAATGTTAATATTTAGGAAGTTTCTAAAATGTTAATCTTCTCAGTTCTAGGTCCTTCCTAAAGTACACTTGATAATATTTGCCTCCTGGTGAGTTTTTGTATGTCATGAGCACAAATCTAACACTTCAGACGCAGCAGTACAAGCCCTTATATCATTTCGTTACATATAAATGTGTTTCCCAAACTTAAGTTCAGAAACATATCTGATCCCTACCCCAAGAGTTACAATCTCTTTGAGCCTCAAGACTTCCAGAAGAAAGAACTGTAACAGTCTAATTACAGGCAACAGGACCAACATTTAGCAGAAGAAAGTCCACCCTACCCAACATTGCCCAAATTCTATCAGGCAGTCAATTACCCTCCAACTTATTTACAGTTTCGGATCTACAGAAATTAATGGCAAAATCAAAATGCTTATAGTCCTTGCTGTAGACCGGCAAAGAAAAGACCTTTATTAACCTCTCCTTTTGAAAAGTTCTCTCTCTCTCTTTAAAGAACATCTCTGATATAACTTCCTAGAAAAATTGGAACAAAAACTGAGCTCTCTAATTATCACACATCTCCTTCTTTACCCACAACTATGAGTGAATCTACAATCCCCTTTATGAAGGAGCAATTCATTTTAAAAGGATAAAAATTAAGAAAACTCACACCTTGTGGTTTGCTTGTTCATTCTTTTTGATTTACTAAAACTGAGCAGTCACATAATATTCTTAGGAGAGACTTTAAAGTTCCCAATGCTTTAAAAAGTCCCTAAAAAGATCCTGTGAATCTCCTCCATCAAAGAAAATTTACTGCTTTTACTTAAGGATGATAGTTTGTAAAACAAAAGCCCAAGGCTTCTAATGAGAAACACTGTAAAATTCCTACTTGAATTATAAATCAAGATTAAAACTGACAGACTATTAAAACATATTTTTATAGACATAAGAGTTCAAGATAAGGCAAACTTATGGATATAGAGAAGATATTTCCCTTTTTTAAAAAATATTCCATCAAACATGCTTTATCAGAGAAAAAGTAGAAAGAAAAAAAGAAGCAATATACATCTTTTATCCTCTTAATTTTACCCTCCTTTCTCTGTCCAAATTGTAAATTTTCTTCCTGCATATATCTTGAGATGAATCAGTTTCAAAAACAAATGAAGGACTATTCCAAACAAATGAGTTTTGATGATAAATGTTACATGCTATTGTTAAACTACAGAATAAAAAGAGAGTAATGTTATCAATGTCTACTACTCTACACCTTGTTTTCCGGTCCCTACACCACACTTCTTGCATTAATTTGTAGAGGTCAATAAATTTATATCTATGACCACATTAAAAATAGTTTTATTTTAAAAAGTTGTTAGTTTTTAGCCAACCACTGATAACAACTGATGTTTGAACCTAGACAGACTGCACTGGGAAGACCCAGAGGAATCCGGTGGAGAGGGAGGCAGGAGGGGGGATCGGGATGGGGAATACGTGTAACTCTATGGCTGATTCATATCAATGTATGACAAAACCCACTGGAAAAAAATTAAAAAAATAATTTAAAAAATGCACTATTTTTTCTCAAAAAAAAAAAGAAAAAAGCAGCAGAAACCTTTTGCAAAAATCAACCCAGACACAAGTGCAGGGGACCCTTGTATAATATGGGTTTGAACAACATCAGTTCAGTGCAGTTAGTTGCTCAGTCATGTCTGTTTCTTTGTGACCCCATGGACTGCAGCATGCCAGACTTCCCTGTCCATCACCAACTCCCAGAGCATGCTCAAACTCCTGTCCATTGAGTCAGTGATGCCATCCATCTACCTCATCCTCTGTCGTCCCCTTCTCCTCCCGCCTTCAATCTTTCCCAGCATCAGGGTCTTTTCCAATGAGTCATTTCTTCCCATTGGGTGGTCAAAGTATTAGAGTTTCAGCACAAGTCCTTCCAATGAATACTCAGGACTGATTTCCTTTAGGATGGACTGGTTGGATCCCCTTGCAGTGCAAGGGACTCTCAAGAGTCTTCTCCAACACCACAGTTCAAAAGCATCAATTCTTCAGCGCTCAGATTTCTTTATAGTCCAACTCTCACATCTGTTACATGACTGCTGCAAAAACCATAGCTTTGACTAGACAGACCTTTGTCGGCAAAGTGATGTCTCTGCTTTTTAATATGCTATCTCAATTTGTCATAGCTTTTCTTCCAAGAAGCAAGCATCTTTTAATTTCATGGCAACCAGGCACCATCTGTAGTGATTTTGGAGCCCCCAAAAATAAAGTCAGCCACTGTTTCCATTGATTCCCATCTATTTGCCATCAAGTGATGAGACCAGATTCCATGATCATCATTTTTTGAATGTTGAATTTTTTAGTCATCTTTCTCACTCTTCTTTTTCACTTTCATCAAAACGCTCTTTAGTTCCTCTTTACTTTCTGCCATAATGGTGGTGTCATCTGCATATCTGAGGTTGTTGATATTTCTCCGGGCAATCTTGATTCCAGCTTGTGCTTCATCCAGTATGGCATTTCACATGATGTTAAAAATATAGGGTGACAATATACAGATTTGATGTACTCCTTTCCCAATTTGGAACAAGTCTGTTGTTCTATGTCCATTTCTAACTATTGCTTCTTGACCTGCATACAGATTTCTCAGGAGGTAGGTCAGGTGGTCTGGTATTCCCATTTCTTTCAGAATTTTCCACAGTTTGTTGTAATTCACACAGTCAAAGCCTTTGGCACAGTCAACAAAGCAGAAATAGATGTCTGTCTGGAACTTTCTTGCTTTTTCTGTGATCCAACAGATGTTGGCAATTTGATCTCTGGTTCCTCTTGCTTTTCTAAATTCAGCTTGAATATGGAAGTTCTCAATTCACGTACTGTTGAAGCCTGACTTGGAGAATTTTGGGCATTACTTTGCATGTAAGATGAGTGCAATTGTGCTGAAGTTTGAACATTGCTCGGCATTGCCTTTCTTTGAGAATGGAATGAAAACTGACCTTTTCCAGTCCTGTGGTCACCGCTGAGTTTTCCAAATTTGCCCACATTGAGTGTAGCACTTTAACAAAGCATCATCTCATAGGATTTGAAATAGCTCAACTGGGATTCCATTACCTCTACTAGCTTTGTTCGTAGTGATGCTTCCTAAGCCCTGCTTGACTTCACACTACAGGATATCTGGCTCCAGGTGAATGATCACACCATCGTAGTTATCCGAGTTGTTATGATCTTTTTTGTATAGTTCCTCTGTGTATTTTTGCCACCTCTTCTTAATATCTTCTGTTTCTCTTAGGTTCATATTGTTTGTCTTTTATTGTGCCCATCTTTGCATCAAACACTCCCTTGGTATCTCTAATTTTCTTGAAGAGATCTCTAGTCTTTCCCAGTCTATTGTTTTCCTCTATCTCTTTTCATTGATCACTTGAACAACATGGGTCTATTTAAATGTGGAATTTTCCAATAAACATGTATATATACTGTAAACAAATTTTCTCTTCCTCATGATTTTAACAGCATTTTGTTTGTTCTAGATTACTTTATTGCAAGTATATAGTTCGTAACATATGTAATGTATAAAATGTGTTACTTGACTATGTTATCCATAGGTTTCTTGTCAACAGCAGGCTCTTAGTAGTTAAGTTTTGAGGAAATGAAACATTATTAGTGAATTTCTGACTGTGAATTTCGAAGTAAATTTCCAAGGGTTGGTGCCCCTAACCCCCACATTGTTCAAGGATCAATTTTATAAGAGGATAAAATAGGTTTGATAATAAAGGTTCATGATTCAAGTATTTATCCCTCATGGTTAGTTATGATTATTTTGTATATATGTTTAGACCTTATTCTTCTTTAGAATAAGGAAAGCTGCACAAACAATGCAAAGGTTTACTTCATGAAGTGGCTCTGTGGAGCTTTGGGGTGCTTCTAGAGGTGACTGGCTTTGCCAGTCAGTAGTTGGTATTACAGGCAGCTTTTCACTTTGAAGGTACCAACTTTGATGCACACACCATTCTTGGACCACAAGGGCCTTCCTTACATCTAAGACTAAAAACCTACTGCAACACTTCCTATAGGCAGGCCAGGCTCTTCTTTGTACAATACCCTACAGGCAATAATTTGTGTCTTTTACTTTGGTTTCCTCTTATTTTACAAAAAAAATAAGCACATCCAGTCAAATTAAAGCAGACCCCAATGATAAAAACTTAGGTCAATATAGTTCAAAAATTAAGGTCAAGATGAAAAAATCAGGCCTATTGTAAGAATGAAGCACTGTCTCTAATTAAATGATCTGTAAATGCAATTGATAATATTTTTTATGAGTCCTATTTTATATGATTAAAAGCAATTTAGAGATTTTATAGTATTTTTTAGAAACCAATATACATGGTCTAACTTTGGACACTGGACTACAGTGCACATTTACAATAATATATTACACACAGACCCCAAGGGGTGAATACTCACATGTATAATTTAAGATAACAAAGACAGCAACATTATCCCCAACTTGCTCTTTTTGCCTTTTGTTTCTGTCATACTCCTGACAAATTACAGAGCCACGACTTGAGTAAGACGCTCTCCCCAAGCAGCTTTGTAATGGAATATCATCCCTGGGTCTGCATGCAGTTATATCTAAAAGGGATCCTCCTGCCATCCAAGAGGCAATTCTGTGAGGTCGAAGCCCCACGCGAGGAGCTCTTACTGCACTGTTAATTGTTGACACCAGGGAAAAGAACAGAACAGAAGGCCCACGTGCCTCTACTCAGGGATCTAGAATTCCTTCTCTGGGTCTTGGATCAGTAATTTCAAACTTGCCTCAGAACAGATACTTCATTTCCTAGTTTCTCAGTATCCTAAGTTGTTATCTGATTGTGAAGTTTAGTCCATGTTGGGGCCTACACATTGTTACTCATATTTTAACAGCTATGGACCGCAGGAGGAGAAGGGGACGAGAGAGGATGAGATGGTTGGATGGCATCATCGGCTCCATGGATGTGAGTCTGAGCAACCTCTGGGAGATGGTGAAGGACAAGGAAGCCTGGTGTGCCACAGTCCATGGGGTCGCAAAGAGTTGGACATGACTGAGCGACTAAACAACAGACAGCTTGATTTTGTGAGATCCCATGACAGTCTCAGACACCTGTCATCTCACATTCAAATTAAGCCCACTATACTTAAATTTCATTTGTGTTACTAGGGTATATCTTAATTTAAAAATACTAGCAAATATTTTCTTGGTTTATTTTTTTAAATCTTCATTAGAGCTGGATAAAATGCAAGTCTATGTATAAAATTTCATGAACCAGCAACGAGTAAAATTTAATTAATCAGTATTAAAGAAAATGATTTAAGATTATTAATTTTGGGGGCCACAATGATACCATTAAATTAATATTATAAGGAAATGAACCTAAAAGAGTTAATCTGTATAAGAGTAGTCTTTCTCCCGCTACTACAATATGAAAACTATTTGGACAGGTTTTGCAAATCATTCACGATGCACTGAACCCTGCGCTTTGAACATGATGCCCCTCATGCGCAGCAGGTTGATTGGGACAAAGTTAAATGATGGGCAAAGAGAAGTAAGAAAGAAGAAACAGTGGATACCATTTAGTGAGCAGTCACTGCAGATTTTACATTGCAAGTACGGCTCTAGCCCCTTTTCATACACTATTACCTAATTCTCAGAAAACCCAGTGGTAGTTGGATAGTGGTAGCTATTTTACATATAAGGGGAAAAAAGAAAGGAAGGGGAGAGAGAAGAGGAGAAAGGAATGAAGAAGGAAGTGAATGATTCAACCCTGTGTTTTGTCAGTGAGGAAGCAAAGCAGAGATAATGACCCTCCATGGTCATGGCGGATTCAGTATTGGAAGAAAATCTTGTAA
This sequence comes from Muntiacus reevesi, assembly GCF_963930625.1. NCBI lineage: Eukaryota > Metazoa > Chordata > Mammalia > Artiodactyla > Cervidae > Muntiacus > Muntiacus reevesi. Next base: position 33,980,480 of record NC_089265.1, on the reverse strand, counting down.
CTTGCAATGAAGGGCTCTTTAGTTTTCACTACTGATCTTAACAGTGAATTAGTACAGAAATGTGGAAAAGTCTAAAAGGCAATTTACTGCTTAGAACCAAAAACTGAAATAGGAGACACAGTGTGGGAACATGAAAGTGTAACCAGGGGATCCAGAGCATTATTTTCATAAGATGGGTTCAGTACTGCATGTGAAACTGCCTACTAGACAGAAATAGAATTGCACACTTGAAATCCCAGTGTAAATATGAATGAAACAAAACTTAGTAGGCACATTTTTGCCACTGTAATTCTGACAGAAATAGGTAGCAACATTAGGTGAAAATCCATAAAAAATACTAATTTTTTAAACATCAGAAATCTACCTGGTTAAAAATCCTCCATAAGGCCATATTTCATAATTTGGAAAATGTACTTTATATTTTAGACTTTCCCACTTTTCAGAAAACAGATTCTTCCCTTGTCCTTTCAGAATTGTCAAAGAGAGATATGCTACCTGGTAGGTTTTTCTTTCAGCATCGATTCTCTAGCTATCTACTGTCATTTTTGACATAACAACATTTGAGTATGTAATACAGTAAATTGCTAGGGGGGAAAACATTTTGCCCAGTGAATTTGTAGCTGAAGTACAATTGCAGTGACATGAATACATATTCCCTTCAGTTGTATGGTCTCTTTTAAGAACTGGGCTGTCTGTTCTTATAGCAGAAATCTAGTCCATTAGAATCTTAATGTCTGGGGAAGTGGGTTAAGACTACATAACTTGATAATGTATGTGACTGCTATATTAAATAGTGGGACTTTTGATGTGTGAATTGAGATTATTAACAGTAATGGTGATAATAAACACACTAATCCTAATTTATTATGCTTCAATACCTGCTATTTGCCATAACACAAACACTTGCAAAATCTTCCACAGATGTGCTCAAAACGAACTTGCAAAACAAATAAGCCACCACCTACTGTTAAAGGGTAGTTTGAATATTTCAAAAGCAACAGCTTAATAAAGATTAAGGAGTCTAATAAGCTTTCACATTTCCTTTAACAAAAAAGCTTTCAAGAGACACTGAGGAAGAGAAAATCATCGTGCTCAAATGTACTGTGTAAAATATGGTAATAAATATATGTAAGAGAGGTGGATTTTAATAACAATAACAAATTCTGTTTCCTAACCAATGACTGCCCGTGAGGCACATTCTTAAGTCGACTTGCATGGCTGCTGCTATTTGTCAAAATTCGCTTCATCACTTATAGTCTCAGAGTTCTTTTCCTTTTAGCTCAGTGTTGTGATGGAATCAATACAAATCTGCTCTTAAAATATCTGTCTCTGACCTGTGTTTGTTTTAAGCTGCATCATTCATAATAGTGATGGATAGGTTATGCTATTCCTCTTTGTCTGCACCAAGCGCCATAGCATAAAAAGCGCATATATTTTATGCCCAAGGTCAGGAGAAAATTAATGGATAAAGAGCTAGATAAAATGGAGTTCAAGCTGAATGGTCTGAGTGCGCTCTACAGGGTACAGACCAGGCAGGCGGTACAAAGCCCATTACACTTAAATACTCTTGAAGCATTTCAGAAGTAGAATCGTTTCCACAGGCTAACACATAAAAGCACCAAGCGCTCTCATAAAAGCACCGAGCTGCCACAAAGAGCCCATAGGAATGCACAAAGTGCTCCTTTTCCTGGGTTCCCATAGCATACTCCATCTAAGCAATAAGCCTATTTTTTACCATAGGCAATAATCCTATTTGCTGTTTATTGCTAGGGTTGAACAAGTTATGCTTTCTTGTCATTAGTAAACTCTTTTATAGTACTCCTCTTTTAAAGGCTTTCCTACTAGTACTCTCTACTGCTCCACCCCAACTTTTCCTGGTGAATACCCAAGAGTGTTAGGTCTCAGCAAAGGGGTAGGGTGAGCTGGTTCCAACAAGAACAAAGCTTCATAATGAACAGTTACACTCTATTTTCTGGAATATTCAACTGCAGACATATGGGAGCAAACTAAGCAGAAATTAAGGGGTGCAGGGAGGGTGAGAATTCTAAAATAAACACCATCCATGGGTTTCGATTATCACTTACAGTATCTATACATAAACATACCAAAAAAAAAAGCATTTTGCAGAGAGTGAAGTAACTCAAAACCAGTGGTTTTCTTCATGTACTTTGCTAGGAGAACAATATTACATTTCTGAGGCAGTGACAGTTAAGCAAAGTCACAGTGTAATTTTTTTTTTAATCTGTCTTTCTAGATTTAGAAAACCAGTATGTGATGAATAGATAAGTGAATTTCTTCCCCTTGTGTTTGCTTTGTTTTAAGGGAAACTCATAGTTAACAGCTATGATTTGTCCCTATAGTAAAGCCTGTGGAACTGTATAAATAAACTGCTCTGTAAGCTGAGGAAATTGCCCATTATCTCCGAGAGCATGCTCTGATAAGAGTCTATCAACACAAAGCCAAAACTCATCCTGAGCATCAAAAGAGGACTTTCTGGTGACAGCTCTTGCTCACGGTCTCTTTCAGGCCGATTACATGGCACTAGAAAATTATGTGAAAAAGCTAAACATAGAAAAGAACTAAAGTTGGTGAAAACAAAAATTACATTTTCGGTGGTGAAACAGATATTAAACCCAGCAGTCAACAACTGTGACTCTGAATACAAAATGCTTCCCCCCCCCCCACATAATTTATAAACAAATACAGGTAGTATTCTGTGAGTTCTCTTATTAAATACCATAAGCAAGTTGTGGTGTCAGTAAAGCTGGATTAAATTCTTTAGTTAGCCACCAATGAGGTGTGGCTTTGACTCAGAACTTTATTTTACAAATAAAGAAACTGAAACAAAAAGATTAATAAGAGTAAGAAAATAATCTCTAACTAAGATCTCCTCCAGCCTAACAAAAAGCAAAACCAAGATGTTCCTCAAATTTTCTATGATGCTCTCTTAACATAAAAGTTCCAGGTTTATGATCTGAGGAGAGAGGTGTTTGCTTATTAATAGCATTGCAGAAAGAAGACTCTGCCCCATATCCACCCGGCAGTCACGTACATGAAATGACTTCAGGGAAATTCCTCATTTAGAGAAAAAGCAATTATGAGGAATTTGCAAGGACCATAAAAAAATTTTAAAATAGTAATAAAAGGCTGAGATGAAGAATAATGGTTCACGGCTACAAAGAGAATAAATTAAGATTAAACATCACAAAATATTCTACAAGGGGGGTTTAACAGAGGAACTGCTCAGAGAGGTACTCAAGTCATTCATTAGAGGCACTGAGAAAGAGATTAGATAACAGCCTGTTGGGAAGACTAGGGAAGCTCCTTCTAAATGACATGTGTACTTTCTGGCTTGTAAAATACTAAACAAAACAAAAAGAAAAACAGGTAAGGGACAATGCAACAACATTTCCACCATCAAAAGAATGAAGGAAAGTTCAGTTTGTCTGGTTTCAGGAGATTGGGGAGACCCGGAATCATCTCATACAAAGCTGCAGGCCCTCTTCAAAGATCAGTTCATTCTGGGTCCATAGCAATTAGCCAGATAAATCCCATTAATACTAAAACTGGCTTAAAGTCAGACAGAATGCATTTTTTTCCCCTCAATAAATGGAGCCATCTTTCTTGACTATTAACCGTATCTCTAACCTTCAGGAAAATTGCTTTTGTTTCACTTTTTCTACCTATAATATGGAAATAATAAAAGCTCTTCTCTCTCCCCTAAAAATGCTGCATAATTTGTATCACTTAAGTAAAAACATTACTAGGAGTATTTAGGAAGCACTGCTATTTATTCTGCACTTTTCACCTATGCAAAACATTTTCTAACTACCGTTCAATATTATGACTACAATATGAATGAGGCTAATATTTACATTTTGTTTATATTTCAATTGTAGTAGAATAATTTTAGAATTCATGTGTGCATAAACTTAGCAGGAAATAATCTAATGAATATTTTACATTTCATTTAGGGATAAGTATGATAATACTAATCATTCATCCTTATCTGTGCTGAAACTTGGCCGTTCCAGAGACAACCTTCCGTCTTCCTCAATATAAAACCATTTCTGTCATATTCTATTAATGCTTCAGATGCCTGTGCAAACCTGTGAATACCTAGAGATACTGCCAAGGGCAAGCTATACCATTCACCTTTTAGTCTTTCTGACTGAAACCAGTCTTGACTGATCTCACAATAAACTAGAAGAAAAAAGTGGCCACTTCTTAAAACTACCAAAATCATCCTGATGAAAATACCCGTAACTGGTGTGTGCTAAGTCGCTTCGGTTGGGTCCAGCTCTGTGCGATCCTATGGACAGTAGTGACCCATAGTCACAAAATCCCTACTGGCCGTGTCAATCACGAAGCACACAGTTCCCAAGAAGTGTCACTATAAGGTGATCAATTTGGATATTATCTACTATTACAGCTGTTACAATACTGACCTCCCTCCTCCAATAGATTCATGAGGATACATTACCTCCTGATGGCAATATTTAGAAGGCCCTGAAAACTGCCTTAACTATTTCAATAAGGAATAATGAATTAAATAAGATAAAAGGACATGAAATAATAAAATGTCCATTAAAGTATTTTAATCTCAGAAGTTTGAAAGCACCAAGGGGACATTCAATCTATTAGGTGTCTTTATGTAGCAAAAGGAAGGTTAATATCTGAGAGAAGAAATATTTTTCTTAAACTTTCAGATATTTTGTTATTACTTAGAGCTCAACACACAGTTCCTGTGGGTTCTTTTCACTTCACTCCACTCAGTGAAATGAATATACATTTTCACCAGACTTGTACTCTTTCCCCAGAGCTATTAAAACTCAATCGCTCAATTAATTGTCAATCTCACTTAAATGACTCACTGCTAAACTCCAAGCAAACTTAATCTAAAACCAAGTGGTATGCTGACTTTCATAAGTAGTCACAATTTTAAAAATAAATTTAAAAAATAAGGATGTGCATGTCCAAGAGAGGAAGGACTTTTATTAATTAGAAAACCACTATTATATAAATAAAGACAGGTAAAAGCAAATTAATCCAGCATCAGGCATAAAGTCACAGGGACAACCTGGTTACCTATTTTATTAAAGTGATGCAATTAGATCACATATCAGATATGACAACAGTTACTGCACTCTGAGAACACCTTTCCACAGTTTAGAGTGCAAACAGGTAGAGGATCTCTAACTCTGAACTTAATACGGTAGTTTTAGTTTGTGTTTAAACTACAGGTCTTATTTACCAAGAGTGACTTGGATTTTTCCTGAATGTAACTCAGATTGCATGTGAACATGAGAGAGAATGAAAGAATATGATTATTTATCTGTATATATCAAACAGGGCCTGACTAAATTTAGTTCACAGAATCAACAAACTCAAGTTTTGGCACATCCCTACACTTTCTCCTCACTCCCTAACACCTTGCCTCAAACTTTCACAGAAAAAAAATCAGTGATTTCATTCTAAGGGTACAGAAAATTCATTAAATGATTCTATAAGGAGCAACCAACATGCACATTCATGTTATACTGAAGGACCCTTTTTGTCTGCTGTTTTTTTCTTAATTCTTCAAAATGAATTATAGGTCAATAAGCATTACTTATGACTCTGTCCTTTCCCCACCCTATCTGACTTCAGCAGATGAAAATTTCAGTCTGGGCTGACATCTCTAAAAATGTAGCTGCAAAGAAGACTCAATCTGTTTGTTTTGTGAGTGGCAAAGAAGTGTTTAAGCCCACTAAATTTCCATGAAAATGCAAGAAAAATTAGTAAGCATATCTATTGATCAAGAATAATTTAGACAAGGAAAAAGTAATTGCCCAGGTTTTCAAAAGTTTTTTAAGTCACAAAAAGAAATAGAAAATGGTTGCGATAAATGTAGTGATTATAAACACTTACTAAATACAGTTGACCCTTGAACAATGTGGGGGCTGGGGGCACTGATCCTCTGCACAGTCGAGAGTCCATACATAACTTATTGTCTGCCCTCCATATACGAGATTCCTCTGTATCTACATACCCACAGTTCCCTGGATCCTACAGTATTGTACTAACATGCCCTAAGCACTGTGCTAGGTACTAAGGAAGAAAAGACCAGCCTGGGCTGGTTCCTCAAAAGGCTGAGCTTTGGATGTAGTTTTGCTTAACAGGAAAGGTGCTGCAAAGATTTTAGCAGAAAAATGACTTGTGTCAATTTATATTTACAAATGAGATATCCTCAATAGCCTTTTAATCCTCCAATATTGTAATGGATAGAATTTCATATGCATGCATCTTGTGCAATAATATTTGCACAAACTATTTATCTATTCTTCTAACAACAAATCCCAAAATGTTGGAAGATTACTGAAGGCTTTTTTGTTTCCTCTTAAATATTAATGCACACACTTTTCAAGCAATTGTTGGCACGTAATACCTGCAGCAATTTCTGATTCTATCGTGTTTGTAAAACATGATGTCAATATCTATAATAACTATAAACACGATATTAAGTTTTGTTATAGTACCACTTCCAACTTACTGGAATAATTCTGCATTTCAAGCAGGCTTCCAAAATAGATTGATACTATATGATGCTTGCTAGAGAAAATGACAGTGGCTTTATGGTTATGATTTGAAACTTTAATAATTATCTATTATACTTTATGTTCTTTCTGATGTTTTCTACAATTTCACATTTCAGATGTTCCTAGTATTATAAAGTCAAAATAAATAGAATCTCTGTAGATTGAGGCCATAATAATTAATTTAGTGTTATGTGTGATTCTGTTTGTGTGTCTAGGTAGCTAGATACAAGTATAGGAATATTTTGGTGTTAGATAAATATCTCTATACCAACAAAATAATCCATATTTTCACATCTGTATTTCTTCCCTGAACATCTCTAGTTGCACATTTCACAGACAGAAACTCAAATTATTCCCCACCGCCAAACCGTCATGAATATATGCTATCCTCTGAAAGCCCAATCTCAGTACAAGCCTCCATCAAACCAGTAGGCCAGCCTAAAAAGTACCTTCGGGGGTTATTTTTCCTTTGTGGCCATATCCAATTGCTACTGATGCTGCCTTCTGAATTACCCATCTCTCTCTCCTCTTTATCCCCACTGCTACTAACCCTCATCGTTTACAATCTATTTTAACTTCAGTACTGAATTCATCCCATCCAGTCTGCCTCCACACTGCAGTAAAAGCCATCTTTCAAAACTGCAAATACTTCAACTAGGGTTTTCCTGATTGGAGTATTTTTCCTTTAAAGGCTACCCCCAACCTCTTTGACTTTCCTTTTTCCACTTTGCGTGACATGGCTTGAACTGCCAACTATTAATACTTAGAGCTCTATGAATACACCACATTGCTTCTGCCAATCCCATTCTCTTGGCCATGAGTACTCTAATTCTGGTCTGCTTAGAGAACTCCATGGGATCTTTTATACCTTAGCTCAAATGTCAGATCCTTTGAAAAGTCTCCCTAACTTCTTAAATCAATTGATGATCTCCTATTTCCATTCTGGCAGCATATTCAATTCATCTTTGTCATTCTACTTACACCCAACCACAGTGGTTCTAAAGATAGTCCCAGAGTAGCAGTTTCATCATCACTGGGAACTTATTAGACATGCAAATTCTTGGGCCCCCACCCAAGTCTACTGAATCAGAAAGTAGAAACAGAATCCAACCATCTATGGTTTAACAAGCCCTCTAGGTGATTCTGATGCATATTTACATTTCAGAACTCCTGTCCTACTAAAATCACATGTTTCTGTGTGATCTCTACATCTAATTGAGATTACCTTGATGAGTTTCACCTCCCTTCCTTTTCTCTGAATATACAATACACATTGTTGAATATAACAGCAAATATACTGAGATTTAGTTTGGGATTTTTTTTTTTTTTTTTTTTTTAGTTTGGGATTTTATAATGAATTTAGTGGTACTTTATACAGGCTCTTAACACCTCCAAGTGCTGCATATAGGGGACTCATTTGAAATCTGAAGGTTATCAGTGTTGAAGAGCAGTATTCACAAAGTATTGCCAGAAGTTATCCCAGGACACATTTGCCATGAGTAATGAAGAACCTATGAAGCTGCTTCTATGCAAGACCAAAGGATCAGGATTATTAACTCCAGTTTAATAAGTTTATAAACTGAGATACGTGGCAGAAAATACTAAAACACAGTACAGGCAGAAGTTACTGCCTGGTAGAAACTGATTTTTAAAGGAATAACACTATGTTATTTGAAAGGAATTCTTGCCATTTTACTAAAAGTATTTAGTAGAGAAAAATTACATGGTAATTCTGTTTACTTCAGCATTTTATTAAATAATTACCATGTGCGAAGGCACCGTAAAATTGCACTTGGGGATGGAAAATAGAGTACAGGGTGTAACACCCAGTCCTAACTGCAAATACTTCCCCATCTGGAAATACAACTTGAAAGATTTTAACTGTTATGGTTAAGGTCATGATTAACACTGCTTAGGCATAAAATCACAGCCCTTCCTCTCTTCCACCCACGTCTACACGACAGCTGATAGCCAGGATCTCTACAAGTTCTTCACTACAGCATTTGTTGTGCTGATCCCCACATAGATTTTCTCAAGAGAGTTGCTTGGTGTGCTTGCAACCACTGGATTGAATTAGAAATCAAATAAAATTACAGCTTTTTAATATTATACATAGACTTCTAAGAAGTCAAACGTTAACTATGTCTAATAAACACAAAAGATATAGAGGAGTTGGGGGCTTCTGAACAACTGCATCCTCAGTCGATGGTTTACAAACATGACATATAAGTGGCCCTTCACTCAGCAACTTCTCATCAGATAAATGTCTCTGAGGGATATGATGTCAAAGTTCAACTAATATTAATTTGAATAACAAACAATGATACAGAAATAAGAGGAAAAGAAATATCCTATGACATAATACCTTATAAAAGCATTTGATACAGAACACCATTTTGTTTTAAATGCAGAGGTGTTGCTTCACTAATGCTTCTGAGTGGTTATTCATTTTAATATTTCCATGAATCATTCTTTATGGTACACAAGAATATAATATATTCTTTAAAATATATTCTTTATAATATACTAAAATATTTTTAAAGAAAGATAGATAAAAGAAGTGGCCAGGTGACCAAAATACTTGTCACCTGATGTGATCAGCTGACTCACTGGAAAAATCCCTGAAGCTGCAGAAGATTGAGGGCAGAAGGAGAAGAGGGCATCAGAGAATGAGATGACTAGACGGCATCACTGATGCAATGGACATGAACTTGAGCAAATTTTGGGAGATGGTGAGGGACAGGGAGGCCTGGCATGCTGCAGTCTATGGGTCACAAAGTCAGACACGACTGGGCGAATGAACAACAACAAGATAATATAAGTAATATGTATGCAATTTCAAAGTTGCTAAATATACATCACATACTGCAAAGATTCTTTTGTGTCAAGATATGCCCAACAAAAAAGCGGCAGTAGGGATAGTGCATTCCACAATTCATTCATTCAGACTGATTTTACTGATCACATGTGTTCATACCAACCATTTTGGTACTTACTAGGCAATAAAAAAATAAATAAATAAAACAAGAAAACTACTGTACCCACAATAAAGAGCTCATATTTTAGAGGAAAAAAAGGAATACACATATAGTTGCAGATTAAAATGCATTAATGGAATATAAGGTATTTTTATACAGGTATTAATCACATAAAAATAGGGTACTGACCATATCTATCAAAGGCATAAAGAACAGTTTTCAAAAGAGGTTTCAAAGACTCAGGTGCTGATAGACAGGCAAGATTTACCAGATGGTGGAAAAGAAGACCAGGGAATTACGTGGAAGGAACAGCAGGTGGATGTATACACTGGGAGAAATAGAGAACATTTAGTGGGACTGGACCGCATTTATGATGGGAAAAACTGTTGCTGGGGTGGGTGGGAGCCCAGAGGTCCTGCTAAACAGTTTGCTCCTCATCCCACTGGTAAACCGTCAAAGATATGTAAATAGGGCAGTGACATGATCAGATTTCATGCCTGTGCTGTAGTCAAGAACATTTAACAGTGTGTGAGGAACTTAAAGAGCTCTTAAGTCATTCTACAAATGTGCAGCAAGAAAGTCAGTGTAAAGAGAGGAATACATTTCTATTAACAACAAATGTGTCCTGATAATGTCAGACATTAAGAGAGAATACATGAAGTTAACTAAATATTTAAGACAAAAGTGTTATCACTAGCAGTAGATATGAGAAAAGAAAATGTAGACTTGCCTTTGAAAGACTAAATAAGATACTGTGCAAAGAAAATAAGCATTGCAGTTGAGATAACTGGCAAATGAAGACAGATTTGAAGCAATACACAACTTTAAAATACTAAAGCAATAAGAAAATAGCTTAGAACACAGCAGCACAATCACCTAAATTAATAGACCTAAAAAGTGAAGTGATGAGAGCAATTAAGTTTTCCCTGTGCAATACTGACCCAAGATATTTTGTTTCTTCAGTTTTGAATACATGCTGCAGTTAGCAGTCCCTAGTGAATTTCTTGTTGTTGCAAATGAAAAGAACACCTGAACATAAAGGTAACACAGAACATGATGGCATGAAACAGTCAAGGTTGTTTTTGACAAGTTAATACAAAATAAACTTAAATATTGAGTTGTCCATTATGAAACTATTTTCAGCACTATTTTAAGTAGTGAGCTGTGATTTACAAAATTGTGTAATTACAGAAAATACCTAACTGACCACGGAGCTACTTGCAAATACAAGAAAATGGTTGTTATACAATCAGTTGTATAAAAGCACCTGTGTATCAGTTCAGTTCAGTCACTCAGTCATGTCCAACTCTTTGAGACTCCATGGACTGCAGCAGGCCAGGTCTCCCTGTCCATCACCAAATCCCATACCTTACTCTAACTCATGTCCATGGAGTCAGTGATGCCATCCAACCATCTCACCCTCTGTCCACCCCTTCTCCTCCTGCATTCAATTTTCCAAGAATCAGGGTCTTTTCAAATTTCAGTTTTTCACATCAGGTGGCCAAAGTACTGGAGTTTCAGCTTCAGCATCAGTCCTTCCATGAATATTCAGGACTGATTTTCTTTAGGATGGACTGGTTGGATCCCCTTGCAGTCCTAGCGACTCTCAAGAGTCTTCTCCAACACCACAGTTCAAAAGCATCAATTCTTTGGTGCTCAGCTTTCTTTATAGTCCAAATCTCACATCCATACATGACTACTGGAAAAATCATAGCCTTGACTAGACGGACCTTTGTTGGTAAAGTAATGTCTCTGTTTTTTAATATGCTGTCTAGGTTGGTCATAACTTTCCTTCCAAGGAGCAAGTGTCTTTTAATTTCATGGCTGCAGTCACCATCTGCAGTGATTTTGGAGAACAAGAAAATAATGTCTCTCACTGTTTCCACTGTTTCCCATCTATTTGGCCTGAAGTGATGGAATCGGATGCCATGATCTTAGTTTCCTGAATGTTGAGTTTTCAGCCAACTTTATCACTCTCCTCTTTCACTTTCATCAAGAGGCTCTTTAAGTCTTCTTCGCTTTCTGCCTTAAGGATGGTGTGTCATCTGCATATCTGAGGTTACTGATATTTCTCCAAGCAATCTTGATTCCAGCCCGTGCTTCATCGAGCCCAGCATTTCTCATGATGTTCTCTGCACAGAAGTTAAATAGGCAGGGTGACAATATGCAGCCTTGACATACTCCTTTCCTGATTTGGAACCAGTCTGCTGTTCCATGTCCAGTTCTAACTGTTCCTTCTTGACCTGCATACAGATTTCTCAAGAGGCAGGTCAGGCAGCCTGGTATTCACATCTCTTTAAGAATTTTCCAGAGTTTGTTGTGGTCCACACATCAAAGACTTTGGCATAGTCAATAAAGCAGAAGCAGATATTTTTCTGGAACTCTCTTGCTTTTTCGATGATCCAATGGATGTTGGCAATTTGATGTCTGGTTCCTTTGCCTTTCCTAAATACAACTTGAACATCTGGAAGTTCATGGATCACATACTGTTGAAGCTTGGCTTGGAGAATTTTGGGCATTACTTTACTAGCGTGTACACAGCATGACCATCTAGTGAAGTCCATGTGGTCAGGTGACCTTTGCATAGAATCATTATATATGTAATACACACACACAGAGAGAGAAGGAAATGGCAACCCATTTCAGTATTCTTGCCTGGAAAACCCCATGGACTGAGGATCCTGCTAGGTTACAGTCCATGGGGTCGCAAAGAGTCGGACATGACTGAGTGACTTCACTTCACTTCACTTCACTTCACATACACACACACTAAGATGTTATGGAAAGACCCAAATAAGTTTATTGGCTAACCCTATAAAATATGTATGGGGGATTCCCTAGTGGTTCAGATGGTAAAGAATCTGCCTTCAATGTGGGAGACCTGTGTTCGATCCCTGGGTCAGGATCCACATGTGCATGTTGTGTGTGATGTTTTAATGTGTAGTTAATTGGGCTGAAATTTTCTTGAGCAATGAAGGAAGAAACAACTGTTTTTCTAGTGGTTCTGTGAAAGCTAGAAGCCAAACATGGTTGGTTATATATGCACTGATATCCTGTTCTCCACTAGGCTTCGTGAACAAACAATGAAAAGCAGCTTTGTGGCTGATATTAATATCCTAATTTTCAGTAATTTGAAAATTAGATATTGTGCTGTCATATTCATATTTACATGGCATACACTGTACTAAAAAGAATGTTTTTAGCTCAATAACTGATTGCTACTGAGAACAGTCGAAAGAATCAGCTCTAGGACAGTGAGTACCTGGAAGCTGAATGCACACAGATAATCCAAAATGAATGTGCTAATCTTTCAGATCAATAAACTAGAAAAAGACTTACTAAACCTAAAGGAAACAAAGAGTAATGGGAAAGATTAGAAACTAGTGAAATATTAAAAAAACATCAAAAAGGGTAACAAAACAAAATTATCAATTGAACATGATAATTAAAAAATAACTTCTAATGACTCTGGTTAAAATAAATGGAATAGAAAAAAAAGGAAATAGGAATAAATATAACTCAAAAAATAAAAGGATAGAGCTAAAGATAATGTAGATTTTTAAATGTTAAAAGAGAATATAAAGAAAAATAAGTATATGCATAAATTTCAAAAGTTAAATGAAAGTAAGGTCCCAGAGATGTAAATTATTGAAAGCGACAAGGTTTTAAAAATGGTCAGGATAAAGAAACTAGAAAAGGTTCCCATAAAAGTTTGGGAACTCATTCTAGGACAGTGGCAGCGCTTCAAATCAGAAAAAGAATGGTCTAGTCAAGAAATAAGAGTTGGAAAAACTATGTATCCATGTAGAGAAACAAAATTACATCACCACTTCACACCAGAGGAAAGTCAACTTTGAATGAGTTATAGATGGAAATATGAAAAAGTCAATCCTGTTGACTATAATATATTTATAACTTTGGCACAAAATTAGTTTCTTAGACATAATGAGAAAGCAATAATGATTAAGAACGACTGATATATTTGACTAAACTAAAATTAAAAACTCAAAATCAGTTAAGAAAAACAAATCATTACAAGGTGATAGGATAGCCTTAGAACTAGAGACTATCTTTACAATGTATCTGACTAACACAGAATTAGTAAAGGAACTTTTATACACTAATAAGAATAATGATCTAATATGGAAAAATGGAAAAGGACAATGACAACTTAGAGAAGATGAAATGTAAATTAAGTATAAGCATATACTCAGCTTCATTAGGAAACAGAGAAATAATTTATTAATGAGACAAATTTGGAAGTATCTACTAAAGTTGAAGAGTCTTCTTTTTAATATATATATATATATTATTTTTTGCTATTCAGTTTCACAAACTAAAAAGGCAAATCTCTGAAGAATTTCTCCCTTATGTAAATAAAAAGACACATGTAAGAATAACAACTGCAGTACTATTTAGAGCTCGAAAAAACCAGAAATCACCTAGAGGCTAATTAACTTAAAAAAGATTAACAAACTATGATTTATTAATTCAATGGAATATTTAAGATAATAAAAATCAATGATCTAGACTATAGGTTTTAATAAGGATATTTTCTCCAAAGGAACTGACATTTGCACTTAATTTTGTTCTTTATAGTCTGATTATTTTATGGATTTTTAAAATGTAATACTGAAGACACAAACCAAGTAGAATACCATTTATGTAAATTTTAATGTCAATTTATGTAAAGCTTTAAACACAAAAAACTATGCTAAATATCATTTAAGACAAATGCATATGTATTAGGTATACAAACTTTCATGTAGATAATATATACTAAGATTAGGTCACTTCTGTTCCTTGGTGAGAGAAGTGGGAGAAGTGAAAAAAAAAGAGAATGGACAAACTATAATGACTTTTTGTTTAAATATAATGTGACACAACAGTAGGACTTAATAGATAACTGTCCATTATGTTATTTTCTGTACTTTTTAAATTTTATATTCAGAAAGCAAAGTTTATTTTACCAGCACCTCCCTAAAATATACATTCTATACTCAACCATAGGAATCTAAACTATTTTTGCAGTCATATCAATGAGAAAAGAAATCCTTACCTATAAACAAAGACTTTCAGTTATAGCTTACAATGAAGTCCTGGACAACTATGCTGAATAGAAAAGAATACAGACCCTAGCCTCTTTTTCAATTGCTTCTGTGTATATAATATGTATTGGTGTTGACAGTCCTTCTTTGTTTAGTTACTATGTGAAAGTCTCTCAGTTGTGTCTGACTCTCTGGGACCACACGGACTGTAGCCTTCCAGGGTCCATGGAATCCTCCAGGCAAGAATTCTGGAGTGGGTTACCATTCCCTTCTCCAGGTGATATTCCCAACCCAGGGATTGAACCCAGGTCTCCCGAATTGCAGGTAGATTCTTTACCATCTGAATCACCAGGGAAGCCTTGTTTTTACTAAAAATAACACACACACACACACACACACACACACGGATTTCCCTAAATAACCATATTGTCACTAATAATGCCATTCTTTCACATGTGAGCATTCTGGAACTCAATAGAAATAATATTGCTTTTTACTATCTCAGAGATGGAAAACATCATTCCTTAAAAAACATCCCCTTAAGATGTTTTCTCTTAAGAGGAAAGTTGTTCATTCATGCACTTGGACTTTTTCACATTATTAACAGATTTTATATATTTTTTCCAATATTTTAAAATAGTATTTTACCTTCTGCCTTTACACTCAGCGTGCTAGTAAGTTGCGTGCAAATATAACAAACATCACTTCTGAAATAGCAGGAAATAACTCGGGCTTTCAATAAAATGAGTGTCATGTGAAATTTTCAAAATTGGTCTTGAAATGTGAAAATGAGTTACCCAGCTCAGCTCTGTGCTGTGCTTAGTCCCTGAGTGTCCGACTCTTTGCGACCCCGTGGACTGCAGCCCACTAGGCTCCTCTGCCCATGGGAATTCCCCAGGCAAGAATACTGGAGAGGGTTGCCATTTCCTTCTCCAGGGAATCTTCCCAACCCAGGGATCGAACCCAGGTCTCCTGCTTTGCAGGCAGATTCATTACCATCTGAGCCACCAGGGAAGCCTTAGCTAACTCTAGAGCACTGAATTCTTTAAACGTTTAACTGCAGGGTTACAAAAGGAGAGAAAAGTAAAGGCTCAGTATTGAAAGTTGCTTGATGGCTAGAGTTCTTGGGCTCCAACGAGAAAGAGCTTCCCCGTCCAGAGTCAGTCTCCTGGGACTTGGCAAGGCTCAGTCACCACGTGCACTAAACAATAGTCACTCTAGTACTGGTTTCCTTTTGAGCCATTCAGACAACACTGTCTCCTGTTTTCCAAGAGTCTCAGGTATGAATGATTAAGGCATGAAGACAGAGTTTGGATGCCATTAGGATGTGAGTAGATATGTGGGATTTAATTTCATTTTGAGTCACATCAATGATTCCTCTGCACCACAACCATCACCCTACTTTGAAAACAGACTATGTCAATGTTCATGATAGTCTTTGCTTGCCCAGATGAAATGCATATATTCTAGTAAAATCTTGATGTTTTTGCCAATTTAAAAAGGTACCTTAATAAACAAAAAAAGAGAGAGAGGCGATTCTGTTGATTAAATGCTTGCAATGCACCAGGCACTTCTGAGTCTTTACCTGCATTATTTCATTATATTTTTCAAAAGTCCTATGGGTTGGGCCATAACCATACTTTATAGATCAGGAAGTTGTGACAGATCCAATCATCTCATAAACCCACTTGTCCTCTCTACACCATAGTTTCTCCCTCAGTCAACAAGAGATTAAAATTTTATTGTAACCAATTACACTTGTAAACAAATGTGAATATGAATAGACACCAATTTTTTAAATCATTCCTGACGTCCTGTGGGTTATCAAGTAAAGACCATATAAACCACATGCTGCATCTTCATCAAGTCTCCAGCAGCCCGTGTGCACTCTTCTCTGACTTGTGTTCCACAGAACAAGCAGTCTGTACTACCGACCTCACAATGGAGACTTATACTGTTCTCTGTAGTGTCCTGGTACCACCCACCTCTTCTAGGCTGAGATCAAAGACAGCTGATCCAAAAAAAGAGAAAAAATAACACGCTGACTTGGTTAAATCATTCCATCTTTAAGTATTCAAAAGGTAAGTCCCCAAGACAGTGTGACTCTTCGTAGAGCTCATTAAATGGAAATCAGAAAGGGAATCCACCTCTCTAACCACTATTCACCTCAACAAACAACTTGCTTCCCCCTCAAGATCACTAAACATTCCTTTGGTTTCTATTGCTTCCCACAATATGTGCCTAGTGTTGGACCCAATATACACTTAAATTTTAATATTAAAATAGGATGTTAAGGTCTTAGACATAGAATTCAAAGAGGTCCATCTGATTCAGGCTCTTCATTTTACCTACAGAGAAACTGAAACTAAGACACAGCAGGAGACCAGGGTCATACTTCATTCTTATTTTGGGTTATTCGACCACTTGCAAACCTTATGTCAGCTCAGGCAGCAGCTACAGGCACTGGCACATCATTATTTAGATTTCAGCTCTGATTTCTTAAGTTTCTAGGAACTCTGTTCACTTCTAAACAATAAAAAATTAAAGTAATGCCAGAGTTTCTTCCAATTTCACTAACCTCTTTCCAGTACTCCAGGAAGAGAATAAGTTTATATTGGCTTTTGCTACTGCAGCAGTTAAATACACTTGTGAAATCTGAAAGTGTGTAATGACATAATAATTTGAGTAAAACTAGTAAAATATAGCCATTCTATTATCATACTCCTTACAAGTTTCCTAATCATATAAACTTTAATGGAAAATTGAATGAGAGGGAAAAGTCAAATTAAATTCAATAGACTAAAAGTTCTCTTATATCCCAGGAGGAAAATAAAGACATGGCTACTTTTGAAATACCTTGACCTAAATGGCCCTGGAAAGCTGTATGTGGTCTTTGCAGACAAGGAACCAAGAAATCAGAAACACGTGTTACAAGAAAGGAACAAAAATAAAAATAAATAAATAAATAAAACAATTAAAAAAAAAAGGAACAAACCACTTAGTGAAAAGGGACAAAGCTTAAACAAAGTTCTATGAGTGTAAATTTCCACTGTGGCAAATAATTATTTCAATATATCTTTCCACTGATTAGATGAAAACCATAAATTCTCAAAGATGTCAGCAGACACCGGAAATAATCAAGTCACTAGGATTAAGCAGCAAATAATAGCTTTCTGTATCCCAGGCAGGGTCAAGTGACAACAATCACCAGTGACTGGGTTCTTCTCCCCAGAACACATGCACCATCCGTGTGACAATTTTAGGTAAGCCTGATCTTTGACTATGTGGTATAATTGGCTTTAAGGATTTTCTTTTACTGTGCCTTCTACCCATGAGAATGAAACCCAGTAAAGCTAGGCTAATTTGTATTTTGAAATTTCATTGTGTTTTATTTTCCTTTAGAGGGTTCTTGTTACAGAAGAGCTTCATTAACTCAATTAGGCATGATCCAGTGGGCCCATACAAATTAGGCTACCTGCAGTATCTTTAGAATGGACAAAAATAAGAAGCCAGCTGTACTCTTTATATTTTGAAGGAAATCATACCAGCTGACATTTCTTTGTGTTACAGTCATATTAAGCTCATGGCAACAGCAATAACCAAAATGTGTTTTGAAAGCCCCATTTTCTAATACTAAAGACATATAACAGATAGGCCAGTGGAAAAGGAATACCTTTTTTTTTTTTAAACCACAGATTTTTCATAGCAGTTGTCATAGAAATAATGATTCTTTGGCAAAAGTATATTCATATATCAGTGTACAACAACTAGTGTTATAGTAACTTACATTCTATACATATTACATTTCAAATAACCAGGTATCAGGGGAAAAGAAAAAAACTAAGAGGAAAGGCATTTTCATCATCTTTCTATAACACACACACACACACACACACACACACACACACACACACACACACACACACACACTGCAAGTAACACCAACCAATGGAAAAGGTACATGGAACCTGATTCCACTTGGACTGTGACTATAGAAAGTTGTTTTTTGCCTCAGCTTCTTCATCAAGCAGTAGACATAATAAGACTTTTGAAGATGAGTCTTTAGACAATTGACCTGTTTATAAGAATCACCTGGGTAATTGTTAAAGCAATACTTGGACCATGTTTCAGACCTATTGAATTAGAATTTCCATTGAGGAGCTTAGGAATCAGTATTTTTATACAAGTGATTCTTACTGAGTTTCTATACACTAGAATAGAAGGACTGTGAAAGCTCCATAAAAAAAAAAAAAAAAATGAGTGACATGTGTATGAAAGGAACATTATTCAGAATGAGAATTTCTACTACCAAGTACTACTCAGAAGAAATCATATCGACAAATTTACTTTGGTTAACGTTTACACTGTAAGGAAAAGTAAATGAATCAATCGAACTGCCAAATAAAAAGTGCTTTCAAGAAGCTAAATATATACTCTCCTGCCTTTGGAATAAGCACAACTTTTAACTGACAAACATTGGAAGTCTGCATCTCATGTGGTCACATTTTAAGCGGTAAACTACTCTAGACAGAGTTCTCATTAATCCAGGGATAGAATAATAAACAATAAAGTGGAATTGCACATATTTTCTGACCTGTATCTTGATTTTTATGAGTGTATTCTCAGGAAACACAAGAAGAAACATGGAAGAAAGAAAATATGAAAACCTACCAATTTAATTCTAAGTATCTGAACTAAAAATATTTTTTAAAAAAATCATACGTGGAATAGGAATTTACTGTCACCATAAGCCATTTGTGACTTAAAAATGGGAACATGGAGTTCGGAACACAATTCAATTCCTTACATGACAGAGAGCTCCCAGCATGGGCTGTTCCTCTCCAGAAAACTGCCTTGGATAGAATCCTGGTACTTGGATGGCTTGGCATGTCTGCCACCTCACAAATCAATAAAGTCATGCTTCCGTTTGAATGAGAAACTTGACACATTCCTCTGATTCCTGAACTGTGCCCACACAACCTGTTACAACATTTTGCAAATTATGATGAACACTGTGAAAATCTCATGGTGGCTAGTTGCAATTTCAAAAGTGAAGTTGCCAATTTGGGAAATTTAAATTGAGAAATTCCCTGAAAGAAAATCATGTTGCAAACAATACACAGTGCTTTCTTTCACATGGTCAATGAATACTGACTGGTCAAAGATTACTGGGGTTATGAACATTGATTCTTGTAAACCAAACATGGTCATATTTAAGGGTATATGGATATTGTACAGTCATAGTGAGCTGGAATTGATTTTATTAAGGTTGATATTAGAAACCAGATGGTCCAAGTGTCTGAAACAGATATAGCTTTCCCTTAAGCTATGCTAGAAAATAGCTCAAGAAAAAAGGAATCAAGTTCTTAATACAACATTAAGATGTACATGGGTGATACCATGAAGGCTTTTAAGAATAATGCCTTGTTTTGCAGTAGGGTGATCATGCCTTCCAGGGTATTTTAACTAAAGAACAGTTTCATAGTTGTATGTTATATCCTGAAATACAGATATGCAACAGATTTACTAGAGGGTGGGTAGTTAAGTAGTTTTTAATGCTTTAGTCTTTTTCACTTATGGATAATATGTTACCATTTTTTTCATGTCCTTCTGGACATTTTATTTCTAAATTTAAAGACTAAAGCTACTTTGTCCCTAATCCAACTTCAACCTAAGCCCATCAAAGATTCTGTGTGCATTATAATTGGCATTAGGTTGGCATTAGGTATGATCTCAATGGATGTTTCCAAACGAATGAATGATTAAAAAAAAAAACCTCTGAAAATGCCTTTCAATGTCAGTGCAGGGGTCACAAAGGCACATGGAAGATAAATATGAAAATAATACTAAAGATTTGCATCAGAACTTAAGTTGTAAACTGAACAGTAGAAAAATTAAAGTACAAAATTAACTTCTTTCTGATGCTGTAATTAACTGCCACAAACCCAGTGGCTTAAAAACAACAGAAATTTATTACTTTATGTCCTGGACATCAGAAGTCCAAAATCTGTCTCTGGCTAAATCATAGTGTCAGCAGGAATTTATTCCTTTCTAGAGAGTCTACGGGAAAAAAACTGTTTTCCAGCTTCTAGAGAGTACCCACATGTCTTAGCTTGTGGCCCACGTCTAGTTTTAAACCCAGCAAAGGGCAACTGGGTATTCCTCAGATTTCATCAGTCTGACACTAAATCTTCTGCCTCCCAGTTACCAAACCTTATGACTACATTAGACTCACCTCACCCAGATGACCTAGACTACCTTCTCAACCTCAGGGTCAGTTGATGAGTAACATTAATTCTATCCGCAACCTTAATTCTTTTTGCCTTGCAAAGTAATATACTCAATCAGTTTCTATGCACTAAGACCTAAGCATTTTGAAGGTGAAGGGGCACTATTAAGCCAATCACAACCATTGTCATGAAAGTTATATTTTACCTCTGTTCTGCATTTGGGCAAAACCTCTTCGAAGTAAGCCATACCTGCCACTCTTCAGCTGGGAGAATTCACTCAGCCTAATTTTAACTTCAGTGTCTTTCTATCCACTGATCCAAGGTGGTTGTCTATTAGAAGCACTGCTTTAATTTTCAAAAGATAACTGCTTGATTGCAATCAAAATCAAACAATAATTTATGGAAAATGGGAGTAAGAGGAGAAAGAATGTGGGAGGGAGTGGAATCTTTTCCAGAGATTTAACTGGAGATTATTTTAAGAATCTGTAAAGATCAAATTCATAAGAATAAGTTTAGTTAGCTAAAGCAAGTCTCAGAATAATAACAAAGTTGCCATTCCACAAGCCTTGAGAGCAAACCAAATTGTAGTAACAACCTCATTTATATCACAGAATTTCAGTTTAAGCATTGGATAGAAATCTAAATCAAGCTTTAAATTTGAACTCTGTAATTGCTATGAAAATATTCTAATTCTATAGACTGTACTTTGAAGAGCTAGTTGGCCATTAATGAGCCTAAGTTCAGTTCGCTAAAGTTTGGATTTAGCTCAAGCTGAACAAATTTCTGGGCAGAGAAGAAGCACATTTTGAACAGCTGGCTGTTGGTTTTACAGAATTAATCAAAGTTCAGCCTCATAATATCATATATTTATCAAAACAACTTTGAGATGACAAGAGGTCGAAAGTATCAAAATATGAGTTTAATATTTAAATTTAAAAGAATTTGTTGTGATAATTAAAAATAAGTGGTACTGAACATACAGACCTTTTAGCAAGACACACTTGTATTGATGCTAAACTCTTCCAAGTGAAACCATATCCTCTCTTTCCAGGTTCTTTCTGAAGTTCAGTTCACTTCAGTTCAGTCGCTCAGTCATGTCCGACTCTTTGCGACCCTATGGACTGCAGCACACCAGGTTTCCCTGTCCATCACCAACTCCTGGAGCTTACTCAAACTCATGTCCATCAAGTCGGTGATGCCATCCAACCATTTCATCCTCTGTCATCCCCTTCTCCTCCCACCTTCAATCTTTCCCAGCATCAGAATCTTCTCCAAGGAGTCAGTTCTTCGTATCAGGAGGCCAAAGTATTGGAGTTTCAGCTTCAGCATCAGCAGCCCTTCCAATAAATATTCAGGATTCATTTCCTTTAGGATGGACTTGTTGGATCTCCTTACAGTCCAAGGGACTCTCAAGAGTCTTTTCCAACACCACAGTTCAAAAGCATTAATTCTTCAGCACTCAGTTTTCTTCATGCTCCAACTCTCACATCCATACATGACTACTGGAAAAATCATAGCTTTGACTAGACGGACCTTTGTTGGCAAAGTAATGCCTCTGCTTTTTAATTAGTTCAATCCATCCAATTCTTACCCAAATGTAGAAGAACTCCCTCAAAATCACGCTCAAACACTAAACCTCACTTGGTCACATACAACAGCTTGCTCCCTTTAGCTGAATAAACTTTAAAACAGTTGTGTGTCAATGATAATAAACAATAACTTAACCTGTTTCTAAGGAAGTATAACTGACTCTTAGGTGAGTGCTTGACATTCACATACAAAGACCTGAATAGCTCTGGATGTTCTCAGCTCTTCATTTGTAGAGTAGATATATTAAAGGTTGCACATCTTTCATCTTGATTAGAGTCAACACCAATTGTATATACACTAGAGACACTGACTCTTCTGAGTTCACAGTTCTTTAAACATATCTCCAATACCTAACGAGCCATTTAAAGTGTTTACTTCATTCACCCAACAAATGTTACATTGTCTGGTTACTGAGCAGTGGGTACTGAGAAAAATGTTAAAGCATAATCACTGCTGTAACTAAACCTCTTGGTTTACTGGATGCCTAATGATAAATAATTATAACTTTGTGTGCTAATTTTAATGGGGTTATCATATAGTAGTATGGACTCAAGGAGGAGGAGAGAATAAATTCTACAAAAGAAAGTCAAAAACTGATTGTAATAGTTGAGCTGAAGTTTGAATGATGGGTAGGAGTTTGACAGAGACAGTAAAAGATGATAATATAGACAAATATAAAATAAACTTCTCAGAAATACAAGTAAGTGTAGCACATTTGGGAAACCGAGGATGCTTTTACATGGCTGGTATGAAAAGAAGAAAAAGAGGAATAGCAGAAGCCAATGCTAGAAAAGAAAGTTGAGGCCAAAGAAATGACCTATTTACTTTACTGATGAGGATACGCTCACAAGAGTTGGAAAATTATACAAGGAACTAAATTCTCAACTGATAGCATTTGATTCAAGATGAGCCTTGCACAATTGATTATTCTCTTTGGGGAGGTCAAGTTTTGCTAAGAACAATGAGACAGTAAACTTTACCACCTGATATGGAAGATAAAAGTGAAAGTGAAACTGTTGGTCACTTAGTTGTGTCCACCTCTGTGTGACCCCACGGACTGTAGCCCACCAGGCTCCTCTGTCCACAGAATTCTCCCGGCAAGAATACTAGATCGGGTCACCATTCTCTTCTCCAGAGGACCACCGTGATCCAAGGACTGAACCCGGATCTCCTGTATTCCAGGCAGATTCTTTACCGTCATCTGAGCCACCAGGGAAGCCCAATCAGGAAGATGTTTAACTATTAACTTATAATGTATCTGCAGTCTCCCGGGACCACTGACTTTACTGGCCAGAGAACCAGAATGGGGCCAAGATTTTCAGAGTGGATGAACATTCATGCTCTGCATACTGAAAACTCATTTGTTGTTACTACGTTCACTTTTAAGTAAGTAGCAAGTTCCAGACAAGTGAGCAATGACACTACTAATATTACACCTAACTCCTCAAAGAATTGAAGGAAAAACATCTTAACAAATTTGCATAGGAGGCAGTGCTATGTCAGTGGTATGTAAACGCTGATTCACATTGGGGTGTGTGTGTGTGTGTGTGTGTGTGTGTGTGTGTGTGTGTGTGTGTGTGTGGTGTGTGTGTGTGTGTGTGTGTGGGTGGGTGTGTGGGTGGGGGTGTGTGTGTGTGTGTGTGTGATGTAGAACCATGCAGTCATTCAGAACTGATTCAAAGACCACAAACCTATAGTCCAGAAAGATAGCTTAGTATTTTAAGTGTCACATAGGGTATATAGTGTTTAGAGGAAGTAAAAAAAAAAGTATTGATACGGTATTTAAACACTTCTACTCTAATTGTCACCTGGATATAAGTTAGGAATATAGAAACACAGTACACACACACATAGATCTTTCACACATATGAATGCATATACGGTATTGGTATGTATGTCTATGCATAGTCATGCATTTTTTATTATACATATAATATTTCATATGTATGAAATAGAACAGGTCGATATCTGATAAAGCTACTAACGACAGATTAGGAAAGCATAAAGATAGACTTTTTGTACTTACATAGTTTTGTTTAACACTCTATACAAAATGTATTTCAATGCTAATTTAGTTCAACAAGCTTAATATACCAGAAAGCATAAAAATGCATCAGCAAAAGTTCTTGCTTTCAAAGAAAATGTAGCCTGCTTTAAAAGTAAAATATATAGGTAACTAATCCATGTGCATTGATTAAAAAAAAAAATTCCAGCCCTATGTATATCTCTTTTGTGAAGACACAAATTAGTGTGTACTCAAGTAGAATAGTCCCCAGACTCATAGAACAGGGAAAATTCTATGTTGTACTTGTCACTCCATATCACTAATAACCACTGGGTAAGTTCCCTGGGAGGAAATAAGATGTTGTTGATGGCTCTCTTAAAGGCTTCAATATGAACAAAAAGATGTAAGTATCATATTCTGAACCTGTTAACTTTCATAAAGGGAGCCATTCCATTGATAAAACTGTAGAATTTGTTGAAGCAATTTATGATAATGTGAGTCACTAATCACTATGAAAAAGAAAAAAATAATGCATATTATCTTCCATATCATGAATTGTCTTAATTAATGAGTATAATATGCAATTTAAAAAATAAATGGACTGATTATAGACTAGTAATACTGCCTCAAAAATATATTAACAAACACAATAATTACTTTTAAGTCACTTTGTGAGAGATACGGAAAAAATAGTAATATATGATGTTATTCAACCATATGTAAACTACAATAGAGTTCATGATGGTAGCTGTTTACTTAGAAGCATGAGAAGACAAAATACATGACAGAAGCCTCCAGAGGAGCAAAAATAATGCAGAAAGTGAGAAACATAAGTATTAAATCGTTCTGAAGAATGAAGTTGTTTGAGATACATAAATTTTCCATCTTAAGAAAATGGGTTTTTATCAAGATATTATAATCAATTCAAAGAAAGTACTTGCAATATACACATTTATCAAACTCCTTCTCACATTATGTGAAGTATATAATATACATAAAATACTACCAGGAAATTTACACACATAGGCTACATTTAATAAAATTTAGACTAAAAGACCTAAGTAATGCTATAATATCTTAATTCCCACTTCAGCTATAAATGTAAATAAATTAATAATAACTATTAAGAAAACTATAGCTTCACTATGTAAACTATTGGGAAACCAAATAACTTTTCATAGCTTTAATTTTTAGTTTTAGTTTGCTGTGGGTGGACTCCATTTGGCACTTTCATTAAATGGCGCAAGCAATTTTTAGCTAAATATCTAACAAGATGTCATCCTAAAACCTCATGTTCCTATATTGCTGTACTGCTACAGAAATGGCTTGCAAAGATTTATGGCTTCTATTAATTACACTAAAAAATGGTAGATGTCTTTGCTCAAAGAAATCAATTGTAATAGGGACAAGAAAGTGTATTTTCTAAATTAAAAAAATAAATTAGGCATTGCTGTCATTATCAATTCCTTCTTTTCATTTATTTTCTAAGTAAGGGGTTAAGTGGAAATTTTGTTTGTTTTACTAGATTTAATCCTGGAACAACAGACTGTGCTAGCACTCAATAATATGAGTGTTACAGGGATCCATATTTAGTCAAAAAACTGGAAAGAAATGAGACAAAACATCAAGACAAAAATAATATCCAAATATCTAAACTTCTCTTATTCCTCTTTCGGTAAAGTAAGTTTTCTCCTCTCATCAATCACCTTTCAGTTCAAGGAAACTAACATTATCCCCACTCTACAGTACTCTTGGTTTTGTCTGTTTACTTACATATTTGTTAATATACATGCCTTGTTCCAGAAACAATTCAGAACACTTTACATTTATACAAAGAGTGAGAAAAATGATCAAAAAAATTAAATTGGGAGAAGAAACAAGAACAAAGAGAAAATAAGGAAAAATAAAATAAATACAGAATGCATTCAAGTTTACATTTTAGAACTACATTTCAGATTTCTGAAGCTTTTGCTCGGGCATTAAATCAATATCAATTTCAAGCTCACTGACCTTCCCAAGCAGCTCTGTAGCTTTATCCAACGTAGCCCTGGACACTGTGAACCCTAGCTAGAGTATTATCTATACTCCCAAAGACTTTTGTGGCTTCATGTAGCTACAGAATCTGAATTGGTAACAACATTCAGATAATCCTTTTCACTCTTCATTCAACTCTTGGGATAAGTATAATCCATTATCTCAGAGTCTGGTTTTTTATTATTTAAAAGAAGAATGGACCCACTTTTCTTGAGCCAGCATGTTTAAAGACACTAAGGATTCAACTGAATTCATTCAAAAAATTCAAACGAATTATCAATTTCTATATCATCTCTTAGCATATCTCTTTTGGGGACTAAGGTAGAAAGAAGCCTTTTTCATCTCTTTAAGAGTGAGAGTAGGATTAAACAAGCATGCATAGAAAAAAGCCTGTAAGAAAATCCACCAAAACATTTACAATATTTACCCTAGAGACATAGGATTGGGATTATTTTAATTTTCTTCTTTATACATTCTTACATTCTCCCAACGTTCTGCAATGAGGTCATCATTAAAAAATAATGAGTATCTGAAAAATATTAAACTACTGGAAAAATGTTATAAGATGGAATATACGATCCGCTAACATTGAAGACAGCCTGTTTTTGAGCTGAGTTTATGTGCTCAGTCGACTCTGACTCTGACAGCCCATTGACTGTAGCCTGCTAGCTTCAGTAGCCTGTATTCTGAAGAATACTGGAGTAGTTGCCCTTTCCTTCTCCAGGGGATCTTCCCAACTCAGGGATCAAATCCATGTCTCCTGTGTCCCCTGTACTGAAGGCAGATTCTTTAGCCGCTGATGCATCAGACAGGAAACTGGCTAGGAACATGGTCCTTCTACCAGATCATGTGTTTTAACCCCAACAATTCTGTCATAAAATCAATCACATCCACAGGCCAGCTCATTTTCAGGGCACCATGAAATACCCTCCAAAGGGAGAGGACTGTTCAGCGGAAGAATCTCTTTTAAAGAAACCACAGTGTCTGACCTTCTCAGAGAAATGCTATCTTCCAAGGAGTTAAAAGTTTCAGGTTATCAATCTAGGAGCAGAGCTGGAATTATTAATCCCAGGTCTAGACATTTAAAGATCTTGATGCAAATATTGCAAGGGATAGTTGAGTATAGAGTTTTGCTCCTTTGTGGAAAAAAGAAAAAAAGGTTAGACTTTAATTGAAAAGCAAAAGCGAAAAGTCCTAAGAGTATTGAGATGTGAAGACCAGCAGAAATCATTTAAGTACAAGGTAGTTATGAAATACTTGCTATATCTATACAATATTATTGTTTCTTCTCTCAATTCCTACTTCATAAATTAACAAAACACAAACTTTACAGAACCCAAAGCTGTTCAATTGTTTATGTTTTCTCAGCTTTGGAACTCTGTTTATAACAAAAACTATAACATCTAAATTTAATTCAATAAGTGAACTTGTAATTAGTGTCTGAATGAACTACTATGCTCTAAAACTTAACATACCAACTGTGGTCATTTGAGAAAACCACAATATGCATAACGCATTTTAATATTTCTAAATTAAACAGAGACTTGAGATGTATAAAAGAGAAATAGTACCATCTTATTTACTTTTTCCTGAACATTCTTATTCAATTATTCCTCCAAAGTAACAGGTCCATCTTAATTTCATGTAAATTTCAGAATGAGTTGCACTATTTATCCCCTAATGGGGAACACTGCACAATTATAACTTGAATTAGCTTTATCATATTGGTGATGGTATTCTTGCAATTGCTTCTTGGTGTTGTAATAGAATAAATTCTTTAGCTGCACAGAAGTCAAATGATCAAAAACATATACTGTCAGGGCTGAAAAATGAAATTTAGGAAAATTATGTATTTACTAATTAGGCCAATCAGCCGAGAAACATATATCACCTATTCTGTGCCAGGCATTGTGCTAAGTTTAGTAATTTAGAGATAAAAGGCAAAAAAGGCCAAGTCTTTAAGGACTCTTAGTCTAGAGAAGACCATCAGGGGTTCCTACAATGCTGATACAATGCAGTATGTGCAAGGAGAGGAAAGAGCAGGAGACGGCAGACCTCCAGCCCCACACCTACTCACTGAGGGTCAGCAGTGGGCTACAAACAAGATGCAAAGCAGCGAGACATGAATTCAGAACATGAGGGGGACTCTCTCTCCACATATCTAGAGGCACAATACCCAGTAAACCGCTTGAAAGTCAGGAAGCCAAATGCTTTTTGTAAATGATTTTGGGATTCTACCCGTTCAAGTAGGCAAAGAGTTCTAAATATGAAACTGTTAACATATTTTCACAAAGCATTTTGAACAGAAAACATTGACGAGAACATTCCTCTCTGCCCAAGATTCCTGGGAATTTATAACACCTCGTCTTTTTTTATGAACCATGAGGTTTACCAGGAATGAGGATACAAAAGACCATAACTTTATGAGATGACAAATTGCTTAAACTTGTATGAGAATAAACAAAACACAATTTTTAAAAGTTTTATATAATAATCCAAATTACAGAAGGGATCAGCATGTTTCATCTGACATGAAAACAAGTTTCTCTCTTCAGCCTCCCTTTATGATGTTCCCATGTGTTCAAACACTCCAGACAACCCTGAGTAAAAGACTTTCAACCTAAATGAACTCATTTGCATTAATTTTTTTTTAAGTCAGCCCTACATCCAGATTAAGAAATTATGCAAAAAAAAAAGAAATTATGTACATTTACAAACACAGATATATGCAAAATAAGGCTGTAAGCACATCTATCTATATCTGTATCACAGCTTTTATTATATCTCTATCTTTATGCATCTGTATATATATGTATTTTGTTCAAAAATACTCTTTAGTCAAACCCACCACTGAATTACTTGTTTTCCTCACACTGCTACCTTAGGAAGATAAAGATTCCGACAACACAGCAACACAATTTAGCAACTAAGTCTAACTTAATAAACTTTCTGCTTTCAAAGAGCATTTGTAATCATAAATAGCATTCTACTACCTCCAAGCTTATTTGTAATTCCACAGAGACTGTTTTATAATCTACACCAGAAACTAATAATGATTTTAATGAAATTGCATTGACTGTGGAGGTTTCACCATTTATAAGTTGCCTTATCCAGCCTTAGTAAAATCATTCATTATTCCTTGCAAACATCAGCAAGGGAACTATGTGGACAATTATTAGATTAAACTAGATTTAAAGATGATTTTATTGTAATTGTGAAAGAAAAAAAAAAATCAAAGAAAAAAATCAGCCTTTTCTTAAATATTACACTGTACTTAGTCTGAGGTTTAAACTCGGGTATAAAGTGTAGAATGGGTAGAAGGCTGCTGTGTGGCCCTACAGACAGCTTTCTCCAGTCATTAGTTTCAAGACTATTTACTTTGTAACACCAGAGTGGCCACCTCTTAATGTGTTTGCTTCCTCACTAATTTGAGAACATTTGTCCATGACCTGAATAAAGAGAGAGAAGAACCTTACCACCCCAAACCCCATTTCCTAAATTAAATACTTCATTTATTTGAGGAGATGCTCTCAATTATAGTCGCCAAAGTTCATCAAGCAATTAGGTGATTGATCCCACTTAGAATATAAATCCAACAACAGCTGCTAACTATAAAGGAAATTGACATAAAGTACACGTCCTAACTCTCTTATCCACCGATGTAATAAATCTTTCAATAAATATATACTGATTATATAGATTCTGGGGAGTCTGGAACAAACAAAGTATTACACATGATTTTTCAATGCAAACATTTATATAAATATACAGTATAGTCATATTAAAATTTTATTGAAATTCCTTAATGAATACCCTAACAGATTAGAAGGATGACCACTGGTAAGCACAGAGCATGCTTTTGTGGTTCCCTGGCTCCTTATAATAATAACATAGGCTTTGAATTAAAAAGTGCCAGCACTAGAAAATATTTTCTATCAATTGTGCATCAAAGTCTCTACTAATTGTTCTGGAAACATAATACAACTATCCTCACCACTGAGGACATTCAATATTAAATGTCTGCTGGTGCTGCTCTTTCAAATTCAGTTTCCAGAATACCCATTATTTAATAAAATTCACTGATAATGTATGAAGTGCCATGTACTGCTGTCAAGTAAGACACTCAAAAACAAGCAGGGTACAGTCTCTAATCTGAACATCTACCCAGGGGATTAGAGGAGACACATGTAGGAAGAAGTAAAAAATGGAGCAAAGTATCCTGGTGGACAATCAGACTGCAGATATGGCTGGGGAAGAAACACATGAGCTGGGATCTTTTTTAGAGGAATAACAGATTTTCAATCAATAAATATCCACTGGATGAATGAAAGGAGGGTAAAGAATGAATAACAGGTGATAAGACAGAGAATTGTGGAAGAACAGCATGAGAGTAGAGAACAAAAAGGAATTTAGTCTGAACACAGCCTGAAATATATATGAGATGAAGGTCGTCCCAAGAAAAGGCTGCTGAGGGGCTCTGCCTGGGGTAAGGAATTGGGATTTTATTCTATAGGCACTGGGGATGATATTAAAGTTGGCAACAGATAAACAGATACCAAGAACAGAAACCAGAAAACATCTCTTGCAGAAGTCCCCAAAGCAATGTGTACCCAAGGTAAGTCACTGAAACGTAGGATGAAAAGAAAAGATCAAATGAAAGAAGTAAAACTGACAAAAGTTATTGCCTATGTAGTTCTGTAGAAAAAGGGACAAAAGAAGTCAATAAGACTGTTAGTTTTCAGGCACATATAATCAGGAGAAGGATGGTTTCATTTACTTAGATGGAAAGTATAGGAAACACAAGAGTGACTAAGTTTAGCCTTAACATGTAAATTTAGTCTAAGATTACTGCAATATATTTAAGTACTGAAATCCAACAGGCTATTGCAAATACTGGACACAGCGTAGGGAAAAAAAAAATCAAGAGTTTGGTCTTATGTGCACCATTGATGGGATTATAAATAACAGAAGCCACTAAGAAAATAAATAAAAGGAGAAGGGGATGTGGAAGAGGATGAGACAGTTAGATAGCATCACCGACTCAATGAACATGAATTTGAGCAAATTTCAGGAGATAGTAGGGGGCAGAGGAGCCTGGCATGCCACAGTCCATGAAGTCGTAAAGAGTGAGACATGACTTAGAGACTGCACAACAAGAAGTCACTACGGGAAACAGTGTGGGTAATCCTCAAAAAATTAAAACCAGGCCTACTGCATGATACAGGAATTCCATTTCCAAGAATACTTTCAAAATTTGAATATACTAACTTGAAATGATATCTGTACCACCCTGTTCATAGATACATTATTTATAACAATCAAGACATGAATACAACTTAAGTGTCCACTGATGGATGAAACGATAAATTAATTGTGGCACACACACACACACACATATATATATATATACACAACAATGGAATACTACTCAACCATAAGAAATGAGGAAATTCTACCATTTGCAACAATATGGACTGACCTTGGCAGCACTATGCTAAGTGAAACAAGTCATGCAAAGAAACAGAATTCTGGAATTAAACAAAACAAATACCAAAATGCCAAACTCATAGAAAAACAGATCAAACTTAAGGTTACCAAGAGGCAAAGTGTAAGGGGAGAGGCAATTGGAGGAAGCTGGTTAAAAGACACAAACTTCCAGTTAAAAGATAAATACATACTAGGTATGTAATGTACAGCCAAAACTGCTGTATAATACACAGCAAAGTGAGGAGAATAAATCCTAAAAATTCTCATCACAAGATTTTTTTTTCTTTCTTTCCTTTTTATTGTATCTCTGAGAAAACTGATGTTAGCTGAATGTATTGTAGTAATCACTCCATAAAACACATATATCAAATGATCATGCTGTATGCCTTAAACATATACAGTGATGTATATTAATTCTCAGTAACACAGAGAAAGATCTCATACACAGTAAATGATCTGCTGTAAAACAGACAAAACTTATAGTTTCCAACATTGACAACAAAAGGGGCTTTGGTCCCTGAAGCATGGCGGTGGTGACACCATAAATGAAAATGGGCCCCAAGGTCCAGACCATTAAAAGCTAGTCAGAGGAGGGGGGGAAGGCATGACTAGGTAAGCAACTTATTTAGAAGTGATGGCAATTGGCTTCTGGGTTCCTAAGTCATTTATAAAACCAAACAAAACTTTTATCTTTAAATCTATCATTGAATAACCATAGGTAACCTCTGGCCTATAAAATGTGTCAGTGCTTATATGTCCCAACTCAAGTGCCACAAAGGAACTCCTTCTGTCAACCTCTTCAGCAAGAAATAACATGTCAACAAATATGTCTCAGTACAGCTTCACACAGTGAAGTTGGAAGAATGTGGGGTGAGCAAATTTTGAAGTTTATTAAACCTGACAATTTAATATTTATGTAAGCCTCAAGTGCTAAGCATAATTGGACTTAACTACTAGCTTAGTTTTAATGGGATGTGAATGTAGCTTCATTATCATAATTTTGCCAGTGCTCTGAGCTCATCCGACTGAACTTGGGAAAATGTGGAGAGCAACTTTCTACCTCACCAAAACAACTAAGATGACCTGGAATCTTCAGGTCAAAGAACGTGGAATCCTTCATTTCACAAAAGGGAAGAGCTTCAGTGAAGATCACTGGAAAACACAGAAGTTAAGAGTCAGAAAACTTGGGTTTTCATTCCAGATCTGCTAGTAACTGTGAGACTTTCAGCAAGTTACTAAACCTCAAGCCTCAGTTTCTTTGAAAATATGAATGATGCCAACCATTCGAGCTTACTGTGAAGATGAACAGAGGCCTTTGCACATGTCAGGCAGCGGTCAATGTATGCTGTTTGCTGTCTGTAGCCCTCATGCCTTTTTCTGCTTCAACAGAACATACCCCAGTTGGAAGCCTTTCTGCTCATCATGAAATTCAGCAACATAACCGTATTCTACTTACTAGTTGTCCACCATCCAGCTGCTATTATAGCTACCTCTGTGATACAGTTGGTGGCCTAAAATTGAGAAGCATAAGGAAAACCATAGCATGGATGAATCCTTTCCCAGGGAGAGAGAGCAGTGCAGAGAAAACTGTACCTTCCTCAAAAACCTAAAAGGATGAGTCTTTCCACTTGCATTTTATGCCTTTATATATCCAAGTACAATGAATGGGTCCATATATGTGGATATAATCTCTGTAAAGGAATGTCTGAACCCTGGGAAGAAGAAAGGAGATTCTGAAGAAAATTACTCTGTAATTAGAGAATACTAATGTCAGCAGGGATCTGAGAGAAATCACCTCAGGCTAGCCTTCTCATTTTATAAAGAAGGAAACAGCGACAAAGAGAAAGAAAATCGTTACCTAATAATAGCATCTTCTGTGGATCTGTCAACCGTACACAAGATGTGAAGCACATGTAAAGACATCTATTCCTTATGTGAAGGCATCGAGAAGCCAGGTCAGAAGACATTTACAAGAGATGAAATACATTTTCAATTTACTTCCAGGAAGTAAATAAATAATTTTAGGAGGAGAAAAACCAGCCCCAGATGCCAGTGAGTGGACCAAGAGTGATTTTGCTACTTGGCGCTTGATATTCTGAAATCCATCCTGCCCTTCTCACTTTCCTTCCAAGCCTCCCCCAACCCCTTGTCCTACAAGATCACACTACATATTAACTTTATTTTATTTTCTTCTAGAAAGATCATCTTGGGGGGATTTTTAAATTTATTTTTTATTGGAGGATAATTGCTTTATAATGTTGGATTGGTTTCTACCATATCGCAACATAAATCTCACAGGTGTGTGTAAGTCCCCTCTCTCTTGAACCGCCCTCCACCTCCAACCCCACCGCAATTCTCTCAGAGCGTGGGACGTGAGCTCCCTGTGTCATGCAGCAAATTCCCACTGGCTGGCTATTTCACCCTGATGCTGGGAAAGATGGAAGGCAGGAGGAGAAGGGGATGACAGCGGACAAGATGGTTGGATGGCGCCAACTTGATGGACGTGAGTTTGAGCAAGTTCCGGAGATGGCGAAGGACAAGGAAGCCTGGTGTGCTGCAGTCCATCGGGTCGCAAAGAATCAGACACAGCTGAAAAACTGGACAACAGCAACAACTATCTGATCATGGTAATGTACGTTTCCCTGCTACTCTCTCAATTTTTCTCCTTCCCCCCCTGTGTTCAGAAGCCTGTTCTCTGCGTCTGCGCTGCCCTGCAGTACGTTCATCAGTACCATCTTAGAAAGATCATTTCTAACACCTGTACAATAACCTTCTCTCGCCTACTTGTCTAGGGCTCACAATTTAAATTTCAGAAGCTTTCCGAATACTCACAAAGCACATCACTTAGGCTACGCTTCAACCCGAATTTTACAGGGACGCTCTCTCACAGAACAGTCACAGCTTTCCCTTAGACTGATTTAAGAATCCTTCACCCTAGAGGGGGTCCTTCCCCAGTGACTCAGATGATAAAGAATCCACCTGCAATGCAGGAAACCTGGGTTCAATTCCAGGGTCAGGAAGATCTCCTGGAGAAGGAAATGGCTACCCACTCCAGTCATCTTGTCTGGAGAATCCCATGGACAGAGGAACCTGGCAGGCTAAGTCCACTGAGTCACAGAGAATCAGACAAGACTGAAGCGACTCAGCATGCAGGCAAGCACACCCTAAAGAGGACGCTAGCCTCAGTTACGGAAACACTTATCTGAACACTTGATAACAGCCTGATAGGGGCTGAAATAGAACAATCCATTAAACAAATGGCAAAATAAGTTGGAAGGGGCGTGGTTCCTGCTCATGATGCCACCTGCAGTGGAGGATGGTCAACCCCTTGGCTATTTCTGTTGTCAAAGAAGAGCTATTTCAATAATATAAGTAAATATTTATTTTATTAGAGTGTGATGTAAATCTAGGATCTGTAATTTTAAAGAAGCACTAAAATAACCTAAAGGAATATTTTCATGCTGTGGCTGACTTTTTGAGAAACTTCTTTTTCTTTTGCAGCATGTTCACAAGTCAGATATAACCTGATTGAAGTGAACATGGAGAGTTTCTACCAGACTGCAAATATCTGTGATTACAGGATGTCAGTCTTTAACACTGCATTGTAACCATATGTCCCAGGGCAATGCTTTTCTGTTATGTAATTCAAAACAGAGCTCAAAACAAAACTTAGGATTTCTAGAAATCTTGTAAGACTGTGTAGATTATCATGTAAAATGTATCTACACAATTACAAAGTGAAGATCTTACCATCACCCTATTCACCCGGGCAGTATAAATAACTGAATTAAATTAATTAAGTCCCAAAGTAAAATTTGGAGATTTGAATTGTCCAGTTCATCTGTCTTAAACAGGAATGAAAAATTCCATAGCATAAAATTTTAGCAAGGCATTTTGCTCATGCTAGAGGAGAAACAGCATAAGGTATCCCAGTAGGAATTTGGGTAACGGGAACATGAGATAGTCTCAAATCCTGGTATGCCACTCAGCAAAGCATCACTTTAGGGCTGCCTGTCACCCACAAAAGTACACTTTAGGGATGCTGTCACCCAGAAGAGCACACCCTAAGTGACTGGCATACTCTCAGTCACTTAGAGTCACTCACAGACCCTGAGAGTCTCTCCCACATCTTCTTCTGGCTCACCCTTTCTCTGCTGCACACCATCGAGGATCTGGTAAGTCAGCCACACTTAACAAATCAGCTAGAAAGTAGACCGATCTCCGCTGGGTTTAGTGAATGATCAACGACACCCATTAGGTTAGTGATAGCAAATGGATGATACAAATAAACTATTTAAAACATTAAGTCTTCTAATTCACGAACATGGATATCCTTATATTATTTGTGTTTTAAGTTTTTTGTAAGTGATTTACAGTTTTCAGGGTACAAGTATATCACTCCCTTAAGTTTATTTCTAAGTACTTTATTCTTTTTCATGCTACTATAAATGGGACTGCTTACTTAATTTCTTTTTAGATAGTTCATTGTTAATAAATAGATACTGTCTGTTGAAAAAATAAAATAAACCTAAGAACTGTTTTTTTAAAGAAGAGAAATACTCTCTTGATTATCTTAATTCTGGAGGCTTTAATGGGCACTTTTCTTCAGGGGTCATCATGAGTGGGGTCATACATTCTTTACCCACACAAGTAATAAAGAATATGTAGCCCAGAGAGAATCAGCTCAGGTCAACAAGGCTGAGGCATTTCACACACTGCGGAGACTCTGACATCACTTCTCAGTGAAAGAAACTGGTGAAGTACAGGCTTATCCGTGTTTTTCACACGGCACCCCTAAAGCCGGAGGGCCAAGTTCATCAGAAACAAAACCCAAGGTAACCATAAAATCAACATCAAAATTTGAGATGTCTCCTCTTAACACTGAATGAGAATTCTAAACTCACCTCCTTAATAAATCCAAACTGGTTTCAATTTGGATTGAAATGTTAGGGTTACATGTTAATACTCAATGTTAAAATAATGTTGCTTTCCTCTATTTGAGTAAAATTCATGTTAAGGGAAATGAGCCACGTTAAGTTTGTAATTGCACATATGCCGGGCTGAGTCAAGGAGCTCAAAACATTAATGTGGCAGCAACAGACTAGATGGTTGGTATGTGTGTTAGTCACTCAGTCATGTCTGATTCTGCGACCCCATGAACTGTAGCCTGCCAGGCTGCTCTGTCAATGGAGTTCTCCAGGCAAGAATATTGGAGTGGGTTGCCATTCCCTTCTCCAGGAGTTCTTCCCAACCCAAGGATCGAACCTGGTTCCTGCAAAGCAGGCAGATTCTTCACTGTTTGAGCCACCAGGGGCGGTAGGTCACTCCAAAAAGATCAGTAGCATAGTGCAGGGGAAGGAAACAGGCTCTGAAGTCTGAGTTTATTCAAGGCCAGACTCTGCACCTTACTTTGTGGTTTTGGGCATCTCATCTTACCTTAATTCTTACATCTGTAAATTGTGGAAAATATGACCCATCTGGTGGGGTTATCATGAGAATAAACTGTGCTAATATGTAACAAACAGTCGACATGCTATCTGAAACACAGCAGATGTTCAAAGCACGCCAAGTATCTCTTATTCCTATGTGAAGGTCTCTGACCATGCAGGCCAGAATCTACAAAACATGAGCAATGCAGCATTTCTCCCAAAATGGGTCACTTAAAAAGTAAAATAAAAACATTAAATCAATAAAAAATTCAATTTTGATCATCACTATTTAACTCAATTTTATTTTACTAAGAAACTTTGAAGGTTGTGAGAATTAAATAACCCTAGAATAAATGGTTTGCCAACAATTCACAGAAATAAAGGGCATGATGCAATGCCTTCTATTTCCCTCTTAATCACTCGGCATTTCCTTTCTTTTAACCATACCTGTTCCTTCCTTATACAAATAATGTACAGAGAAAAACATTTCAGGATATTTCCCACATTTAAAATGGCAACACAAAGGTTGACTAAAACAAGCTTATTAAGCAGATTGTGAACTGAGTTACTAAGATTCACCATACTTTAGGCTCCTCATTAAAGAAATTCTCTACATCAGTACTGGTATTGAGATTAAACGAACTAATATGTAGATTAAAGAAGCGAAGAACTGATGCCTCCAAATTGTGGTGGTGGAGAAGATAGTTGAGAGTCCTAGAGTGCAAGGAGATCAAGCCAGTCATTCCCTAAAGGAAATCAACCCTGAATTCATTGCAAGGACTGATGCTGAAGCTCAAACTCCAATACTTTGGCCACCTGATGCGAAGAACTGACTCACTAGAAAAGACCCTGATGCTAGGAAAGACTGAAGGTCAAGGAGAAGAGGGTGGTAGAGGATGAGATTTTTAGATAGAATCACTGACTCAATGGACACAAATCTGAACAAACTCTGGGAGAAAGTGAAGGACAGGGAAGTCTGGTGTGCTACAGTCTATGGCATCACAAAGTCAGATACAACTTAGCGACTGAAGAATGACAACAAAAAAGTGGCTTGTTAAGTATAAGAACAATATGTATTTCAAGCATTTTGGAACAGTAGCACAGTTTTTTAAGTCTATTATTTTTATTGGTTGCTATTATTATTAGCTTTGTAGACATTACACTTTCAGAACGTCTGTCTCCTATCCATTAGGTAGAAGAGATATGTCACAGGACTGCTGTGAAAAGCAAAAGAGATACTTTTGCAAAGCACTTAATATAGTGCGTGGAACACAGTACACACTCAGTACACAGTGACCATTACTATCAATTTCAGTCTTCGGAAGAAACAACGTGAAGTATTGGAAGTGTTTAGTTACCATCATTTCGCCATACACCGCTGATTCTGGGATAGGTCTCAACGCTCAATTCAGAGCTATACCTATACCATATGGTTGCCTACAAATGTCTGAATCCAGGTTAAACACAGGGTTGACAGTAACTTTCCCTTTTCACTTTCATTAGACAAAATGAAAATTGAAACATTTAAAATGGTGTATTCACTATCTGGAGGGACATGGTGGGGAGGGGGGTGGGAAGGGTACCGGATGGAAGGGACACATGTACACCTGTGACCGATGCATACTGATGCATATGCAAAAACCACCACAATATTGTAATTATCTTCCAATTTAAATAAATAAATTTTTAAAAGCTAAAAAAATTAAAGATTAAAAACATATATAAAGGATATCTTGTGCTGGAAAGGGAATATAGCCTATATTTTATAACTAATAATGGAGTATAACCTTTAAGAATTGTGAATCACCTAACACCTGAAACTTACATAATATTGTACATCTACTATACTTCAACAAAAATTAAAAAGATAATAAAACCAATAAAATAAAATGCTATATTCAAAACATGTCTTCTAAGGGTTCTTGTAGCATGCTCCGATTAGTATCATTAAAAATAATTTTAAAAAAAGAATAAAATAAACCACAGTGAATTATACAATGTAGCCTCATAGTGGTAGATCTACATGATCTGACTTGAAAATACAGGCAAGATATTGTACTGCAAAAATAAACCCAAACTGAAGAACAATTCATATGATTCTATTGGTTAAAGCAAAACAAGTCTCAACTATAAATCCTATGTATGGGTTCCACCACTATTCAACTACAGTATACTGAAAAAGATTTAGGAAGATATAAAACAATCTGCTACTTCTGAGCAATGAGGTAATGAAGAGCATCTTTCATTGTTTTACTTATAGGTGATTGGAAATATTTTCAAAAAGAATGTTTATGGGACATTTATGTATGTTTCCAAAGTAAAAAGAAATATATTAAAAATGAGGAAATTTTGCATTATCTTTTATAAAAGACTATACAGATGGTTTAACAATTATCTCAGGTGTGATTACTTAAAATTAGAATAAACGACTTTAAATAATGAAATATTCTATAATTAGCTAAGACAGTACAGAGTACTAGATTTCAAAATTTACATGAAAAAATTATTAATGTCACATCAATAGCTAAGTTTTCATGTTTAGATTTACCATTCTCTCAATGAATAATAAAGACCTAAGATTTAATCAATTAGTAGAGGGCTTATATTTTATTTATATTTTGTGTGTGTGGGGCATAATTTTAGTTTACTATTACATCCAACACATAATAGGTATTCAACACACATGGCTTTTGAAAAGGCCAAGTGACAAATGTAAAAATTACATACATGTTAAGACAAACTTACATAGATAACACTTTAAAGGGCAGATTACATTCTTTTGTCTCAGTTCATCTCTGGAAGAAGGGAGAAGAGCAGGAACAGAGAAGGATGGACCCTAATGCTAAGGATGTAAACATTACACTACACGCCTTCATCCTAGGGAACAGAGCACTCCGATACTTGGAGACTATACCATACTTAAGAGACTATTCCTGTAGTGAGCTTTTATTAAAAATAAATTTAAGTGGGAATAAAGGCAGAGTAATATATTACAGCACCATATAACCTCTGACATCATCATGCTATCTCCTCTATCCAAAGCGTGAATCCTCTACATCTCCAGAACTCCCAGAAAATAACTGCTC
Organism: Muntiacus reevesi; assembly: GCF_963930625.1. Classification (NCBI taxonomy): domain Eukaryota; kingdom Metazoa; phylum Chordata; class Mammalia; order Artiodactyla; family Cervidae; genus Muntiacus; species Muntiacus reevesi. Next base: position 33,940,015 of record NC_089265.1, on the reverse strand, counting down.
ATCTCTACCTCCTAAAATTGCCCTGCTAATTTTCAGGAAGCTGAGATCATTCCCGAGTTCTTCCTGGGATCAGTCCAGAACCCTGCCACTTTCTGATCCTCACTGGACTGTTTGAGTCCACAGTGACTCTAATTCCATAGAGGCAGCCACCAACTCCATAACTGGTTTGTGCTATTTTTCTTAAGCCCCTGAGGGACCAGAAGAATTCCATTTCTACACTCTCAAGCCAACTATCTCCTCAAGAAGAACTTTCTGAAATGAATAAATGGTATGGCTTCTTAGAAACAGTTCCTATTCAAAGAAGAATATAGTTATTCTTATACCTTTCGCCCACCCCCCATGGCATAGTAAAAGTGAAGGTCTTTGTAGTTTGGTAAATCTGGAAGGCAATTAACGAGAATATGAGTTTCTCTCTTTTTTTTTTTAGTTTTTGACACTGTATTATCATCTTTAATATACTGCCATTCAGACATAAATATTATGTGAATGAATCCATTATTAGTAAATGCCATTTAAGTTAATTCAGTTTCCAAAAAGTAGCAAGAGCATCACACTGACTGAACCACAATTTTGCTTTGGCTGTCCTCAGCATTCGTTATTCAACTGTGTGGTATCTGTCAGACTGAATACAGGTCAAAAGTTTCTCACTATGGACAAAACTATACCTGGTCAGAAGATGACCAAACCTCTGACCTCATGAGTCTCATGACAACAACTGCAGGAACCAGTTGCTTTTCTTGACCTCAGCCAGGAATACACGCATTGGGTGACATAAATTTTTACTGCTCTAAGAAATAATCATGAAAGAGCCAAGAGTACTGACTTGGGAGTTACAAATAAATTTTAACCAGTTGTTGAATTCATAAACAAGAAATCTATGAACAATAAGAATCAACTAGAGAAGATAATCACTTAAATGTTTTAATAAGTGCACATCAATTCCATTTCTCTCTCTTTTTATAGAAGCAAACAATGTACAAGTCTACAAAGACTATCCTTTGTAAAGACAACTTCTGCAAAGGAGTTTATGCAAAGGAAAAGAGGGGCAACAAGGAGCCTGGAAATGGATCATGGACATCGAGGATGTCCCTACATTCATCAAATCGTTTGCAGGGACAAGTAGTTCCTCTGCTGTCTGGTGGCCAAAATGCAAGGCTGAGCTGCACAATACTCTGCTCTGAGTGGTCCTTACATTTCACAAAAAAAAACCTCACTCAAAGAGCAGGCACCTCCCCTGAAGGAGAGGCCCTCTTTTTCACTCTCTGAACTGGTTTCCCAGCTCAAGCCACTTTAGAGGAAAGGAGTGTCCATCCTTGCATCCTTCTTACTCCTTCTTTTGTTTGACTGCTAATTCTCTGTCCATTCTGGGAAAAAGAAAGTTTTGTTTTGTTTTTTCTTTCTTTTTTTAAAGCTGCCTCTTTCACTGCCAGTCTGCTTTGATAATCAGCTGGCCTTACAGAGAATGACATTTTAGACTACTTGAACTCAGCTTAGCCACTGAAGCTAAGCAGAGCTGAAGAAAACACTCAATTAGCAACTTCAACTTCAAAGGCTGTATTATGCTCTCTTCAACACACACGTGTAACTCCTGTTAGCATTAATGGGAGCTGTGGGAGCCCACAGTTCAGAGAGTATACCTCCAAGTCTGTTTGCTTGATGAGCATGCAATTAAACCTTATGGCCCACATTTTTCAAGGAGGCCATAGTAAGCACAGAGTCCTCAAGCAAAATCAAGTGCATTCACTTTGAAAAAGAAAGCTATCACTTCTATCTAAACATGAAGAAGGAGCTGTTCAAATTAGGTCTATTTTTATTTCATTTATCCCCCTAGGTGTAGACAGTGGACTTTCATGATGTTTTAGAAAAAGAGTCACTCCTCAGTTTAAAAGTTTGTCTGTATGTTTTCAGAAGCATTATTCCATGCTGCTTAACAGACTAACCTCAGGGGTAAAAATATCTAATAAGACCAAGACCGTCTTAAGTGAATTTCCCACACAGAAAGTCCAGTATGGCAGCTACATACATTCAGTGCCTTTTCCTGTCTTCTACTTAATAAATTTATTGTAATTTAAAGTTAGGAAAAAACTAATTTCACATCCAAAAAGAAATCAATTTGAGAAGAAAATGCTTGCCTTAAATAATAAATTAGTTTATATTTGGAAATAATGATTTTTTTCTTTCTTGACCTCATTCTAGAGACTTGCCCATAGTTTTCAACTATGGAATCAATACTCATTACAGCTTCAATAAAATATCAATATACATTAGGTAGTCTGTGCTACATTCATAGTCTTGATCATACTTCCATGAAGAAAATAATCTTGAATGAATTAATACCATTTAAAACAATTCATTATCTGCTGTTCACACACTCTCCCCAAAATTTAAAGAAAAATCCATGAATAATAATCTTAATATTTTATAAAGAACATTTACTCAAGCAACTTCAAAGGTATAAAAATAAATTACTTATCTAGTAGTGACACATATTATTAACCTTTTTGTCCTTCAAATATCATGTCTGAACATTCTAATTACGTGAGAAATTAAGGCTTCTAAAGGTACTGGATGATAACTATAAATCAACTGAATTCTAATAGGCCAAGGAACTTGTCAGAAAGACAATACTGCCCCCTTCAAACCTACAAGAGTGTTGAGCTGTCAGGAGACTTTCCAAAGGGTAATCTGGTAGATGAGCTAGGTCAAAATTCCATTTTTAAATTTCATCAAGTATGCGGTCTTCATGACACCATTCTGTACTTAATATTTAATACTTTGCCTTACATGTTTGCTAGCAATCATATCTTCACCGAATTTTAAATTCAATGTGTTAAAGAATGGAGCATCTCAAAATTGAACAGTGATCCTTTACTTCAGATTCTATGGAAGACTGAAAAAAGAATGATTAACATAGATGAGATATTACACTTAATGGAATTATTAATGACAGCAAACGTGAGAAGAATTTTTCATTTTTAATAAAAAAAAAGATTGTGGACTGTTTCTGTCACACACACACAACTCAAATCATAAAATTGATATTCTCAAGTAAAAATACCCTCTTTTCAAAGGATACCTCCTACCCAAAACCAGTTTTCAAGTGCAAGATAAAAGACTATTGATGTTATTAGAGAAGGTCTAGGCAGTTTCATTCTTAGAGCCGTGGGCTTTGAATCACTCTGGCTAAATCTACTAACAATTTTGGTGTGCTATGAATCTTTCTGGAGTAATTATGTCTTCTATGTTGCCAAGACTATCTTCACCCGCTAATCCGAAACTCATCCAGAACTGTGACTGGCACAGACATAGTCAATTCCTTATTTAGAAGTAATTTAGCTGGTAACAGTCTAACTGGGGACAATCAGTGTATAAAATGACATTTTTCAAACACCCACATGAGCACAATCATACTCTACTTTCTATAACTTTTATCTAAAATGAACATATATACAATCTTTTTTAAAATATTCTCTTCCATTATAGTTTATCCCAGAAGACTAGATACAGTTCCCTATGCTACACAGCAGACCCACTTTGTTTATTCATTTTAAATGTAATAGTTTGCATCTACTAATCCCCAACTCCCAGTCCATCCCTCCTTCTCCACATCTCCTCCTTAACAATGACAAGTCTAATCTCTATGTCTACTTCAATTTTATAGTTTTAAAATATTTTTAAGTCTCTATAAGAGAAATTTTCATCTGAGGATTCATGAAACATACATGTCATGTGGTGTCACGAAAACTGAAATTATCATGCAAACTGATGGCATCACAGACTCAATGGAAATCAACTGCGCGAGCTCCAGGAGTCGGTGATGGACAAGGAAGCCTGGAGTGCTGCAGACCATGGGGTCGCAAAGTGTCGGATGTGACTGAACTGATCTGAACTGAACTGAATAGCACTTACCTATAATCCTTTGGAAAGAAGGAATAGAGAGAAGAAATTTGGGAAAAGGGAAAAGAAGAAGGAAAAATGTCTACCCATATCTCTGGTAAGGGTTGGCCTCTGGTACATCCATCTTATGAGCTGAGAGGCAATTTAAATTGCTTACACTTCTCAGGAGAAGGAATAGAAGTATCATTTTGGAGAAACTGTCCAATGGCTTCTCATCAAAGGGATGTACAAAGCCTAAAATATGGAGGTCATTTACTTCTAGTCTTGACTACAAGGCTCAACTCAATCTTGGATATGTCACTTGGACAATCCTAAATTGTCAAATTTACTGACATAGTATTTTAACAAATATTTGAACACGTTATAACCTCTCCTGTCCAGGTGCTGGGGATACAAGCATGGATGGATAAGTGAAACATAACCCCTATCCTCATGAGATAAGCAATACCAAATTCATTTCTGTTTAAAAAGACCAAAAAAATCTGAGTCTTTTGAATTAGAACATTAGGCAGAGTCATGAAATAATAAAACTGAGTGAATAAACCTTTATAAAAACAGGTATTTATATGTATATCTATCCACATGTATAAAAGAGTCAATTCAGTTTCTTCTCTCCATTTTCAGATTTTTTTTTTTTTTTTTTTTTTTTTTGCAAAAGTTGACATTAAAAGGCACATCTGACAGGGCAGTTTTAGCACAGAACATACTCAATAGGAAATAACTAACCAGAGAACTAAAGATGTGTTGTCTTTGAGTCTTGCTGATTATTTTTTTAAATACTAACTCTGAAACTGGTAGGTGATCCCACTTAAAGCTCTTGATTTTAAATTGCCATTTCTTTTTACACCCAATTAAACTGTCAGTGTAATGAAGAATTGTCCAGCTGAGTAGAACTGTTAGGATCTTCTCACTGCTGCTTTCTGCAGTCTTAAATTGCAGATGCTTTTGCCTAAAACAAGAATTTAAAATCACCTCCTCATCAATAAGATCTGACCATAAGCTTCCACCAACTGCTATTTAAAACAGACAATGAACAAATAGTTGCTTCACACCACGACCTTCTATCCATAGAGGGTCAGCAAAGGGATATGTTCCCAAAATAAGATATCTGAGCTCTGAAAGAGAGATTATCATGCCCCTAATTCCCTCATAAAGATTAAATAAAGACCAAATATATAAAGGCTTTGGTCCTTTCCAATTAACTCAGCAATTTTAGTAACGGACAACATTCAAAAAGAACAAACAAACCTGACTCTAGACTATTCATTTTCATAGAAATATACTGTGTACAGAGTCCTGAATTGTGATCAAAGATTCTTTTAACAATTTTCTTAATGAAGGAGAACTATTTTCTGGTTAGATTATCAGATTGAGGGTGAGGGGTGCTGGTAATCTCCATGAGACAAGGTTTGAAAGAGAAAGTCACAGCGTCATAAACAATAACCCAACTTGGTTCCAACATGACTAAAATGACTAGCACTGACCTTCTCTCTTCCTGGGGTTGCATCAGAAAAACATTTGGGAAGAACCCTTTTAGTGAGCTTTTGGGAGATTCCTAAGTCTTCCTTAAAGTAAACACTTTTTTCATAACCATCCGCCCCTTATATTCCATGCCATCCAATGCTTTAATGCACTCACATCTCTTTTTATACCTCTGATAAAAGAACTCAAGGATGATGACAAAATCCCCCCTAAACTATCAACCCAGTGGTCCCACTTGCTGCCGTTAAGCCATTTCTTTTACACAGTCCCATTCTTGTACTTGGGATCCAAACATCAATCCCTGTTCCTCCCCATGTCACTTTATATCCAACTGTGCCCTTGGCAGCACAGCATCAAAGGGCAACATGAAATAGTGAACACAGCACGGGATTTGTCCTCAGAGCACTTGGTAATCAACCTCATTTAATAGCTATGAAATTTTGGTCAAGCAAATTCTGAACTCTGACTCCTGTGAACCTGTAGATCCTCCACAGCACAGATAGACCTTCCCTTAGTAAGTTAGTCAAGTTCTGAGTAGCCTTGTCTTTCAGGGCTGAGGATCTCTCCGGCTCTCAGAGAGAACGTGCTCATGCATCAGTGCTCAGTCATGTCGAACTCTTTGTGACCCCGTAGACTGTGGCCTGCCAGGCTGCTCCGTCTATGAGGATTCTTCAGGCAAGAATATTGGAGTGGGTTGCTATGTCCTCCTCCGGGGGATCTTCTCGACCCAAGGGTCAAATCCATGTCTCCTGCATCTCCTGCACTGGCAGGTGGATCCTTTACCACCGAGCCACATAGGAAGCCCACAGAGGGCTTCACCCATCCCCCAAGTCGAGCTGTGTGTTTGGTGATTCTTAATTGTGCAGGAACTTTTCTCTTTCATTATTTTGATTATTTTGCTTTTCCAATACTCTGTAAAACATGAACATGTAAATAGGTCCTATAACATCTACTCGGTAAGAAAAGAAATCTGAAGATCTTGTAAATGTTCATTTTACAGAAAAATTCTTCAAAGAAGCAGCCTCCACCACACCAGTCTTCCTTCTTGTCTCTTCTTTGACATACAAGGCAACGTGTCACTCACAGAGAATCAGTTCAGAAATTCATTTGATGAATTTTGGTAATTAATAACTCTAAACTTTATAACTAAATTATATTAAAATAAAAATGATGAATCCATCAGTGACTTGCAGAAAAGACTATTTTGCTTCAGGGATGGTATTGGTGTTGCTTGTTCAGATAGAAAGAGAAACAATAGAAAAACTGGTCTTTCAGAATGGAGGAATAAAACCATTGCCAGATTAAGCAGAATTAACAGAGGTGGGATGGAGAATCCTCTGTGACGTGTACAACCATTCTTAAGGAGATAGTAGTCTGTGTTCCCTCTATGAGTACACTAAAAGAAAGCAAAGATGTTCTCCATAAAATTAGGGACTCGGAATTATAAACACTGGGCAAAGTTTTCAAAGTCTGTTGATCAACGGAGGGTGAGTTGGGAAAGTCATTTGCCCCCCATCTGTTAGACTTACATCCTCAATTAATATTCCTCATCAATTATATATCAACTATGACTCTTTATCTTAGTTTTATCTTAGTGGTAGATCTAGGTTCCGTAACATCTCAAACTTAGGATGTTTTAGAGATCTACTTTATGAAAACAAACACAAAAATAATACTTTTGCAAATTTAGGAAAAAACACAATCAACTGAACAGCCTTCCAGCCCTCCCAGGGCTTTGGTAGACACTATGGAAGTGAGGGGCTTGACAGTGAAGCATCTTTGGCTCGAGGGTAAATCTATGTTTCTACCTCAAGTCCACATCAGATGCCTTCCCCTCCACCATTCCCCTAGAGGTTTTCTGGCACCAGAACACAGAGACGGTTTGGGGAGGGCCTTTAACCAAAGAGTCATCCCTGGAAGACCCAAGAAGGAGGGCCTCTAGGCTTAATAAATGCTGTTTGCATGCAGTTGGCCAGGCTTGTTTAAACCACGTTATATCAACATTTTTCTTGTTTGCTTTTAAGCTAGCATAGTCATATTGTAAACATGTTGATAGGAAATTAAGTCAAGACTAGCCAAACTCTAGTCTTACTGGGCAACATTTAATGTCCTCCCTGGCTCCTTATAGCCAGTTTATGGTAAACTACCGTAAAGAATAATTTAAGTACGGGTGAACTCTCCCTTCTCAGCAAGGATTTATCTATTGATAAGCTGAGATGAGAGAATTCTATGTGCTGGTGAGTGGAAAAGTGTTAACTTTATTAATACATCTTCAACAAAGATTAATGAGATCCCCAGTAAGTCAGCTGTGGTATTTGATGTCAGTTTGTAACAGGCTTGGCAATACCTGGAAATTCATATCTACCATCATAAGATATAATGACAGTCGTAAAACTCAAGTGTAAACAGAAGGTTCTAAAGGGTATAGGGCTCTAATCCAAGCTGTCAGGCCTTAGGAAGTAACGTGCCTAAGAATCTTCCTACTTTGAGGTATACACTAATGGATTTTCCTCATGGGTAAAAACACCTAAACTTCCATTTTTCAATACATAAATATTTTATTATGAAAATCAACTTTGTTGAAGGACGTTTTCTGAGAAAGATAATGTTTTGAGATATTTTATTAGCACATGTTAAACTCATTTCCTATTTAGGTATTCTTTGTCATCTCAACACAGAGCAGAAGGCAGTCATATAAAACGGTGCAGTAATAAAAACTCCTCTTACTGTTAGTTGGGAGAGAAACAAATGGGAATATTACTTTCAAGCTAATTATTTAAGTATTTTTATTGCACCAATTTTCTCAAAACCCAAGCAAAGTATATCTCAAATCTTTCCACAAATAAAATTTTTCCTCAGAACAATTTTACTCATTAGGAAAAAAAGGCAAGTTTAATTTTTCTGTCAACTGAGGCTTCATGTGTCAAACACATTTTACGTTTCAAGACCTTACTGTCACAGTGATGGAATACTCAAGGAGACATTAGTTCTTATGCAAGTACCAACGGAGAAAGATATAAGCTGAATTACTGTGAGCACACCTCTAAAAATAGACTTCATTATCTCCAACTACAGTATATATGTATAACTGCCTTGTCATTTTAACCAAAATTACAGTTTCTAGTCAAGCAGAGACTATAGCTTTCTTGAAGGCAGGTGGTGATAATGTCTTTTCCACCTTTATATTCCCACCATTTGGCACAATCTCTGGCATACAGAGAACCATATTATCAAATGAAAAAATCCACAAATTAATACAAATGGCTTCTCAGCAACTGTGTGCTTATCCTAGATGTGGAGGCAATATATTCTGTTGTTTCTGATTTTTAAAAATAAAACCTTAAATGAAGTAGCTCTGAAAGAAAAAAATATTCAGACACCTTTGTCAAACTTGTCATTTGCTCATTCAATCATCAAATATTTACTGAAAACTTACAGCATGTCAAACATTATGCTGGGTGGTCAATCTTGAGCAGAACAAAGTCCTGCCTATGTGACACTTCTAGTCTAAGTATGGAGAAAAAACTCTGCTTAGGATAAAAGAAAAGTTTCCTCCCATGTTCTCTTAAGTACACTCCCCAATCACTTATGTCAGGATAACATTCAAATTTTAAATACTAAATATTCTGTAAGATCTTATAGAAAAATCCAAATGAACTTTTTGGCCAACCCAATATTTTGTGGAACCACAGCAGTGAATTGATGGCGCGTGCATCTGGATCAAAGTACAACTTATTGACTATAAAGTATGTGTTTTTTTAGCCTTACAGAGATGGTTTTGCCTGTGCCAGAAAACTCTACTTTACTAATAGGGTAGTGCTCTTTAATTAAAATAATCTAAAATTAATTATTGATATCTGTAGCATTACTAGTAGTAATCATTGGTGAGATGAATCATATCCTCCAGAAAGACTTACATTAACTGAATACCTGGCACTTTGCTAAGAGTTTTATGTGGATCATCTCCTAGAATTACCTTCTCAAGTTTAGGCAATAGGTCTTATTATCTCTACTTGACAGACAAAGAAGCTGAAGCTTAAGAGAAACGTGAGTAATACCACAGGGCAAATAGTGGAGTCAGGGTCTGAACTCAGAAGTCTGTTGGAAGAACCTGAACCTGTAACCACACCTTTTATCACTTCTTACAAAAAAGGTATTAGCAAAAAGAATTAGAAGGGAAAAAATTACTTTCTATTACCTCTTTAAATGTTGAAACGATGTATGATTTTCTTGCTTCTAAAATGTATAACTAATGATGCTTCATTTTCACAGATGTTTAAGAAATTAATAATTTTAGTCTATTCTGTGACCGGCCATAATCCAGATGTAACAGAACAGAAATCCTGTTTCAAGTGTGACTCTAGTTTGACCTATGTAGTCCAAGCAATTGACTGCTGGGTCCCAACATGCAAGAATTCTGAAGACTATGAGGAAATGTGTTAACACAAAATTAAGCACAAATGTTTGAGGGGAAAAAAAAGAAGTTCAAATTCTTAGGTGTTGCATATTAGAGAGCATTGTACCAATACACAATCTTCAGTTGTTCCAAATAACTTGGTAATGCATATATATTTTTCAGAGTCTTATACTAGCTTATTTCCATGTGGAAAGCTGATGTTCAGGCCTTTGAGCTAAGCAATGTTTTATAAGGTACTGAAAACCTCATTTCCAGAATTGTTGACCCTATCCTCTCTGCCATCATCATAGCCAGGGACTATTCTAGATGCTGAGGATTCAGCAGTGGATAAGAGGGCCAAAGCAAAGAGTTCAGCTTCACGGGGATAACAGAGAAGGAAGCAATTTTTGTATTTGAGTCACTGTGCCACATGTTCTACTCATATCTGTGATTAATTTCTAAAAATAACCCTTAAAGGTAGTTAGGATCATCCTTCACTCTAAAGATGAGGAGCTTCAAGTTTAGATATAAGTAATATGTCTACACTCATACAGTCAGAAACAGTGGACTAGTGATACGAACCCATGTCTACCTAGCCTATGAAGAGCATTCTCTTTCCATTGTGAACCCCTCTATTTCACTCTTTCTCTTTGTGGTGCTTACTCCATTTGCCTTGGTTTTCTTGTTCTCGGTCACACTCTGCATCTTCTAATGACTAACGAAATGATGATTGCTTTTGTCCATTATATGTAAAGTGAGATTAATTCCTGCCCAAATGATCTATTAACTACATTGCATGCATTTATATAACCATATTTAAATATCTTTCTTTATAGTATACATTCATTCCACAAATATTTGTTGAATGCCCAGTAAATGCTAGGAACACTCCTAGGCCAGAGTAAAATATAATGGAGCTACAATGTAAAGGGAAAAGGGGCGCCTGAAAGGAAAGTTTCAAGAAATAAAGAATATAATTTCATATATTGCAAAGTGCTACAAAGCAAATAGGTCAGACACACACCACATTATATACCATGTACAATATATATAAATAAGTGTGTGTGTATATATATATATTTTCCAAGCAGAGTCTTCAGTTTAACTTTACAAGGTAGAAGCATGAATAAATAATAATCACATATACTAAAAGCTATCGTTTTTACGAGCTAATACTTTTCTACCATATTTAATATTCTAGTTGTCTGATAAATGATTCATCTGTGGTTGCCCATGGAATTAAACAAATATATAAAAACAAGTATTAATATCAACTTAGAAGTATAGAAAATATCTGAAAACTGTAATACTGATTAGTTAGTATCATTCATGAAGCAATTTCACTCTTTTAAACTCTTTTGGTGTTACATTCTGAAAAATGTAGGATCTCTTTTAGAAAAACCCAAACTGAGATCAAATTTTATTACCTGAACACACACATATCATCAGGCATGTGAGAAAAAGAATTTAATATGCAATAATATGGTCAAAATCTATTACTTAAAAAAAATCCACTGTGAAAATAATATATGCATATTTAATGCAACTATAAACATTAAAAGTCAAGAATAAATGTTAAAGATACAAAAATAAAAGCATGGAAGATTTTGAGATATAAATTAAAACACAAGGTCATTTAGAAAAATCACAGATAAGACAGTCTTTAAATTTTCTTACTATCTTTAATAAAATATATTAAGAACACTTGAATGTATGTCATCATATTTGTGTTTAATGTGGCATTAATTCACAAGTCATTGTTTTTTTAATAAGATAAAATAAGCTACTTGCTGTTCTAAGGAGATACATAATTAGGATTTTGATAATTAAATCCTAGATGAGGCATTTGGTATATCTATGCCCTAAATCCCAATAAATTATGCATGCACAACTCTGAAAACTACATCTTAATTAGTAGCTTAAAATAAAACTAATTTTGAAAACCAGAAAATTGAATTTTTAAAAATTGTTCAAATTTTATCAGTGAAAGACAACCAAATATTCAGTCTTAAAGTACTGATATAAACATCAATTGTGTATAAAGGAACATGAATTGTTTGGTATGCTAGTTTAAGTATTTTAGTAAACCTCTGTAAATTTCAACTCATGTAGAGATGATTTTATATTAGTCGCATGATTTCTCACTTTTGCAGCTTAATCTCTTTGGCCAATGAAGTATGTCCCAGTCTCATTTTCTTCTACTACTATCCTTTTAACTTCTGCTCTACTCTGAGCTACTATTGTTTATACTGACCTGTGATGGTTAATTTCATGTGTCAACTGGACTGGGCCACAAGGGGCCCAGACATTTTGTTAAATCTTATTTTGGGTGTTACCATATGAGTGTTTTTTGATAAGATTAACATTTAAATCAAAAGACCCAGTAAAGCAGACTGGCTTCCCTAATGTGAGTGGACCTATCCAATCAGTTGAAAGTCTGAACAGAACAAGAATGACCCTCTTCCACATAAGAGAATTCCTCCTACCTAACAACCTTCAAACTGGGATCCTGGCATATTCCTGCCTTCAGTCTCAAATGGGAAACGTCAGCTCTTCCTGGGTCACAAGCCTGTTGGTGTTCAAACCATACCATCAGCTTTCCTGGACCTCCAGCTTGTTGACTCAACCTGTGGATCTCAAGAGTTGTCCGTCTCTGTAATGTGGTTTAGTAGCTCAGTTGTATCCAACTCTGTGAGACCCTGTGGACTGTACCCAGCCAGGCTCCTCTGTTTGTGGGATTCTTCAGGCAAGAATACTGAAGTAGGTTAGCATTTCCTTCTCCAGTCTCTTTAATAGTATAAGCCAACGCAATATAATAAATCTCTTTACATATATAAACAAAAGAAGTATAAATATGCATACGCTTAACATTGGTTCTGTTTCTCTGGTGAACCCTAATATACCACCCACAACCACCATCAAATATTTAGCAATTTCTTATGTATGCAAGCATGCTCATGAAATTTTATCCCTAACTGTCTTTCATACTAGCTCTGCCTGATAAAATCCTACACAGTTTTCAAGCCCCGACTCAGAGACCTCCTCCCCATGATGCACCATCAAAGTGGGGTTTCCGCACTTCACACATCCATAGACTATTTAGCACTATTTGCATTCATATCTGCTTGTCTGTGACTGGTGAGCTGGAAGAACACAGTTCTTCCTGGACAATGTGAATTGTCTTCTTATATCTCAAAAGGGAATATCTGAAGGACTGGAATACATTGTCACAACATAATAAAGCAGGGATTATTTCTCACTGGGTAAAAACCAAAGGAAATCTTAGCTGTCTGATCAAGAAAAAATTCATTTCAAACTTTCTAGACCTTGATTTCTTCCATCAAATGTAAGTGATTCTCTTTGGTTCACCAAACTCCCTTCCAACTCGACATTTCCACATCTCCATCAACCAACCAATCAACAGTAAATGCTCATTTGACTCAATATTCATTTTTAAATTATCTTAAATAATATAAACTTATATACTTATATAAACTTATATAGACTTATAAAAATATAAAAAAGTATAAACTTGCTCTCACATAAATGCAACAATTCACAAGTGCACCCATTCTCTCTGAGACCTTTTAAGACATAAGCCTGACAGGGAAAAACAAATGATAATGATTAAAAGAAAGCAACATGCGTCTCCAACAGGAAAATCCGTAAAAGACTGATCACAAGGAAACATGAATATCTTCAGCCCACACACTCACTTTCTCCGAGATATTATCAGGTTTAATGTCTCTGGTCCTAGAGTCTCCAGGGAACCGTTCATGCGGGCTCCTGCCTTCATCAACACTGATACGTACTGATATATAAAGAACAGTTATTTGTAAGAACTCCTGAAAGTCAGAAGTTTCTGTTTACTTATATGGCTCTGCACCTCTTTTCAGCCAGGAAATGCAGTAGTCAGGAAGGCTTTATAATGTTTTATCAATTTATTCCAAGTACAAGAGTATTTTATAAACCTTTTTCAAATAATCTTCACTTGGTACCATAATTGTCAGCAAGTTTGTTCTGTGTTGGCCATCCTTCCTTTTGTTTCAGTCTTTCATAAAAATCTTTTTGTGTGACAGTCAAGCAGCTGTGCTTTGTTCTTTAATGTTCCTAGCCTGGATCCCCAGCCGAGACCACTTTATAACATAAACGGCAAAGTACCATTTTCACAGCAGGGACAACTGTGTTCATCTTCAAAAAGAGGCATTAATAAAATGAAACTGTAATGAACATGCTAATTCTGATCACAGGGTAGTATAACAATGGCAGAGAGAGTCGACTGCCTTCTCCCTGAAAGATGGTAAAGCTGTTTTTTTTTTTTTTTTAACTGCTATAATGGCTTACATTTTTTTGAAACAGACATATTATGCAAACATTTCTCTCCATTTCCCAATGAAATGCCTTTTCTGTCTCACCCAAATGCTAGCTGTGTGTTTTACTATATCAGTAACAGTCACCTTCAGGGAGCATATTTTTGCCATCTTGCAAGAACTGACTTGCTAAAAAAGGGATGTCACTGAAACATAGAAAGCCAAAGAGCAGAGATCTGAGAGACCACCAATTCAATGCCTTCCGTGTGCACATGACATGAAGATAAATAAATGAGCACAAGTACAAGAAGGTTAATAAGTTTGCTCAAGATGTCACAGGAATTCTGGGACAGAGCCAGAGTTGGGGCTCAAATTATTTGAGACCTGAACTTGGGGAGTTTGGGTATTATTATATGCCTTGATGGTGATCATTCATAAACTATGATGCACTAACGTGGAGTAGATCCTCAAATGTAAGTGCCACTTCATAAAATATGTCAGCAAAACTAAGCAACTCAACTGTCTCATATTTTGTCAGCTAACTTTTTGTAGACAATAATTTTACTTAGCGTGTGGTCTTGGAACAAACTGGTAGAAGCAATCCTGTATGTCATGCCCTGTTTTGTTGTGGGGCTTCCCAAGTGGTGCAGGGGTAAATAATCCACCTGCCAATGCAGGAGACGCAAGAGACTCAGGTTCGATCCTTGGGTTGGGAAGATACCCTGAAGTGGGAAATGGCAACCCACTCCAGCATTCTTGCCTGGGAAACCCCATGGGCAGAGAAGCCTGGCGGGCCACAGACCAGTGGGGTCCCAGAGTTGAACACGTTGAGCACGCACACATGCTCTTTGGTTATGGCAGTGCTGGTGGTACTTTGAGGAGCAGTACTATTTCAAAATGGGCAAGTCTCAGAAAGTAATCCACTAAATTTAGAAAAATTACATAGTACATGAAGTTTTAGATGGTAAAATGTGCATTTTCTGATTATTACATTTAAAAAATCTAAATTCAACTAACATATTTAGTCACAGAGTATTGACTAAATTTTTCTAGAACTCTCTCTTAGAGAAGGGGAGCTATGTGAGTAAGAAAAAAAGGATTCTTGATGTCCTTCTACTTGCCTAAAACAGGCATATGATCCTGGATTCTTACAGGAAAGAAAACTCTGTGGATGGTGATAACTCATTTTCCCTGACCAGTGGCTGATGAGCTGTATCTGAGAGAACATTTTCATCTCTGGTCATCGTTATCCAAATTTCCAAGCTTTCCCCTTGATATCTTTGGGCAGGAAGAAATGGTGGCTTGTGAACCAAAGATTCAGAAAGAACCAATTCCATCTGGATGATAACCACTCTTCTTAACACCTTCTCTGGTCCTATACTTTGCCCTTCACCGTAAGTCTAATACCAAATCCAAAGTCCTCAGCAGAATCCCACTATTAGGCAAGGCTCGACCCTTAATAACCTCTCAGTGAGATGTGAGGCCTCCACTTAAAGTTCTGCATAGGATGAAAACAAGTACGACAGCTATGCTCAGCCCCCTAAAGTGCTATAGAACTAGGGAGATGGCATTTGCCTATGTATCCACAGGCAAGGCAACCAAAATAAATCAATAAATGACCTGGAGTCTATAAATACCACATTCACTACTTCTATGAACTGCAGTCTACCCATATACATGGTAGTTGCTCAAACATCTCATTCCCCGGAGAGTGGGGTTGAGGGGGGCGGGGGCATGTTCTGCCTGAGTTTGAAGTTATCCTTCCTTATGAAAACAGTTTTTCAGCATGAGGGTAATTTGAAATGAGCTACACAGGGCAAGTTTTCCCTGAAATACTCCCTTCAATACACATGAGCGGTCAGAGTATTATTTCAATGTCTTGTGCATTAGTTGCACAGGTCAGATGACTAAATCTCCAATTAATCAGGTCCTCTAGTGGCCTGTGTGAAATAAATTAGTGTTCTCCATCCAGTCCACTTAGACAAAACCCATCATGACAGCTGGCACATTTTTGGCACTGTCAGCAAAGTGGGTAAAAAGTAAATGACCCATATGGACAAAATGGGCATCAGACAAGGGGCAATGGATAAAAAGTGCAAAGCAGTTTCCATCCACTGCAGAGCAGAGAGCTTGGGTATCTGCCAATGTGATTTTCAAGGGAAAGTGAACTTAAAATGGGCATAAAGCCCATCAACTATAGGATAAAACTCCTCATGTTCATCTAGTTAACTGTTTACAATGTTCGTAATCTAGAAATGCAGTTTACCAACTGGAATATTTTTAAAGACTATTACTAATAAGATTATTAATAGTTATGTAGAAATTTTAAACAAAGAGGCAACTCTGAGAAACAAAGGTACTTCCCAAGCCCACTTATTTCATCCTGCAAGGATACATGAAAATATTCTATTTTAAGGTTATGTTTAGACTACTTTTTCATTATCCAAAATATCTTTGAGTTTTTCTCATGAAACATTTCCAAGTTGCTAAAAATAATCTTAAAAAAATAAGGCTTAAGTACTTTACTAGAAACATAAATTTTCATACAAATGTACTTATATATGACAGATATTCACACAGAAAGTTAAGATCACATTAAATTTCAAATGCATTTGCTTTACAGGGAGCCAGCTGGATAAAAGCAGATGAGATGGGAGGACCCCAATCAGCTGGGAGGAAGGACAATAGAAACCCTTGTGTATGTCTATGTCAAGGGATCGTTTCCTCCAATTTCATATTAACGTCCTCATCAAACACATAAAGATTAAGTCAAACCAAACAACTGCCATTGCTTCCTCTTAAGGGGTTTGTTCAGGAAACTCAGAAGGTGAAAACATCCAAAAAAGTGTCTCATAAACTTTACTTGATTGCATCTTCGTAATCACTTTCTACATGATAGCACTAGTTAAAAACCATGTGAATAAGAGAAGATCAAAATTTTAAAAGAACAACAAATCAATCTGGTTTTGCTTCCCATATGAATATTACTCCCAAATTACTCAAAAGTCTTCGGACCTTTCATCTAAATTTATGTGAACACACACAAGTATGTGCACATATGCATATATTTTAGTACATATTATAGTACATGTAGACATAGTCTTCAAGTTTCCTTTCAACTCCAAAATCTAGCTTCTCCTAACTGCTCTTTTTTCCCTAATGTCTTATTTTACCTAACAGATTTTACTCTTTTCTTTACCCTTAAAATTTTTAAAATTCATTTCTTTTAGAATCCATTCATAGAGTTCAATTATCGGCACTTCACAGACTATAACTTCAACTCTCACCAATTGGGCTTCCTGGCTCTCATGTGTTGGAACTGGCATTCATGTTTTATTAGAATGGATACCAATGAGCCCATCTGTGAATAAATGACCTTATCTGGACTTGTATGTCCTGGACTGTGGTGGCGGCGTCTCTAATGGGGTGGATCCTTACATGGCTGCATGCTCCACACTCCATGGGATTCACTATTTCTAACCAGTTTTTTCATTAGTTTCTGAGTTCTAAGTATTGTACTACAGAAATAGTGCTGGAATTCTTTTTTTTTATTAGTTGGAGGCTAATTACTTCACAACATTTCAATGGGTTTTGTCATACATTGACATGAATCAGCCATAGAGTTACACGTATTCCCCATCCCGATCCCCCCTCCCACCTCCCTCTCCACCCGATTCCTCTGGATCTTCCCAGAGCACCAGGCCCGAGCACTTGACTCATGCCTCCCACCTGGGCTGGTGGTCTGTTTCACCATAGATAATATACATGCTGTTCTTTCGAAACATTCCACCCTCACCTTCTCCCACAGAGTTCAAAAGTCTGTTCTGTACTTCTGTGTCTCTTTTTCTGTTTTGCATATAGGGTTATCGCTACCATCTATCTAAATTCCGTATATATGTGTTAGTATGCTGTAATGTTCTTTATCTTTCTGGCTTACTTCACTCTGTATAATGGGCTCCAGTTTCATCCATCTCATTAGAACTGATTCAAATGAACTTCAGACTCTACTACAAAGAATTCTTATCTTATACAGAAACTGATCTAGCTCTTCTTCCCACCATCCTATTTGATATAGAGCTGTGTCATACTGGAGAGTTAAAGCACCAGCTCTGTATCCTATAGTCCATTTGGCTATTATCTTCATTTGTAAGATTACAAATTGTCTTTTATCTGGAGTTTCTCTCTTTGTTTTCAGTACCTGGAAATACCTTTCTTGTTTATAAGCCTAACCATGCATTTAATTTTATTTTCAAATATATTATCAACTCTTTGTATGTTTATAGAGGGACAGAGAACATTCTATATGAACATAGCTATTCATAATGACAAGAAATGTACCTCACACCTGACTTGCTTGTTTTTAAGCAGCATTCTGTTATACAAAAATCAAAGATCTTTATCTACTTGGTCAATATTTCCTCTAAGACTTAGTAAGACGTTTCTATTACTTAAAACACATTTTAGGATGTATACGTAAATCTTCTTTTCTAGGCTTCTCAGGTTGACTGATTAATTCTGGTACTAAGTAGATCTTAAAGGAAATGTTTTTGGCTTTATTAAACATACAAAGAAAGTATATCCCTCAAAGCTGGGGGAGACAGAATGGAGGAGAAATGTTCTTAATCTATACATGTTTCTCTAAGATTATTTAATTATGGTCTCTTCTTTCTAATTCTCATCTGAAGGCTATTCTAAATTGCGGAATCACGCAAAGTGAATTTCAAAGCAATACAAAGGAAACAAATGAACAAATGCAGGGTTGTATGATAAAGGAAGAAACAAAGGCACAGAAGAGTTCATCTAGAAATATCAACTATGGCTGAAACCCAATTAGGCTATGTCCTTATCTCTACGCAGAAGACCAAATTATATATATTTTATACAAGAAAATATTATTCATCACTAGCCTTTCTTCTTTTCCACTGTCATTCTAAAGGAAGTCTTGAAAGCAGACGCACTGTACTAAAGATCTGGCAAATCATCCCAGGCTTTGGACAAACTGCAGAAGCCACATTGCCAGAAATACATAAGGTATATACACTGTTTCCAATCCCTTTCCACCAACAGATATTAGTGAAAGAAATATAAAATCATGAAGAAAATTAGCTTTTTGACATAAGAAAGGTATATTTGTCATTCGTGATTCTTCTCATTAATAAATCATCTTTAGGTAGAAGATATCCCTTTAATTATACAAGAATCAATGTCAGCTTTGGTAATTTGCAGAAGTAGTTGCTGACCTATATGTGAAAAATCCACACAGGAGTGAAGTTAACATGCAAAAGAGTAACATAGCCTGCTTGCTTTTAAGGTTCTTTACCAAAAATCAAAATGGTATCTGAGATTTGAAATCAGTCCTTCTTTTTTTTTCTCTCCCTGACTAGCAGTTTTTAAGTCTTATGAGAGAAAGCACCCACTTGTCTATTTAAAATTTGACCCTAATAAGTATTTGACTTCAACATATTTCCCAATTAAGTGTCATGACAATGCTAGTCTTTTCAATGATTCTACAAAAGAATACCGGGGTACAGAATTTCAAAAGTAACACAAGCAGCAGCCTTGTACTTTAGTACTTACCACGTAAAACTGTGAGTCTGGTGGACACACTTATTTCTCCCACGTTATTCGAGGCCACACATTCATAAATGGCCTCGTCACGTGGAGTCCGTAAGGGCTGTATTCTGAGAACTGATCCAGATCCATCGTCAAACTCTATTACCTATTAGAGGAAACAATAGCTGTCACAGGTGTTGTTACTATCATCTACCTCTCATCTAAACCTCCTAACGCAGTAGTGGACCGGCCATTAGGCTCACAATAAACTCAGAAGCATTTTGTGACAACATTTTGATACAGTGATGAAACAGAATAATTGGTCTAACATAATGAATCCTGTACTGAACAATGGAAAGACATGAAACTACATATGCAAAAAAAGTAAATTTCTTATCACTATAGAAAACCATCCAGGGTTTACTCATGAAAATATTCCAGTATGTGTATCTAGGGCATTGTGACCCTGGTATTAATTTTGCAAGAGACATGCTGCTGTGATGGGTAAACTTCTTAAATTATTCTGTCTTTGATAGTACAAATTCACATGCAGATCCATTCAGTAACTGAAATGTAAGGTGAAGAGATAATGCATACCACCAATAGCTATTCTGCTTTAAAATGCCTCATCCTAAACAGTATAGATGAGCGAACCATGAAGAGAAACTGCATAAATCTAGTACTTAGGCAGCCAATGAGATGTCTTTCACAGCCCAAGAGACTGATGGCATGCATTAATTTTGCAATAAATCATTCCAGTATTTGTTCTAGCTTAGCATTTTCTGCATTTTTAGGGCATTCTTGCTGTAAAATGGAGGCTTGCTTCAGCAGGCAGAAAATTAATGTTCTAAACAGTAAGCCTGAATTCACTATCATTATGGACTGAACTCTGAAACAGTTAAGAAAGCTTAGGTACTTGTCACCAAATTCAAGTAGTACTTTTTAAAAATGATGATGGCATTGATATTGAGGCCATGATGCTGATATTGATAATGGTATGATATGATAATATGATGATATTGATAAATATGTACACAAAACTGTAGAGTCCTCTACTTATCTTTTCTATAACTATGATGGGTTTTTTTTTTTCATCTGTTCACTGAGATTCTGTGTTTTTTTTTTTCCATTTCCCTATGAATAATACATCCATGTGCTTAAACTGTGAATAAAGAATGCCTTGGTAAATATATTTACAAGATGCTCAATCCCAGATTTTGTGTATAAGTGTCAACATATGGGAAAAAAGGGATTGAAAGTTTTTAAAATATATCCATTTCAAGTCCTTTTCACATTCCATTTATGTTCTAAATTTACAGAGATAGCCAAGTGTCCCACTTTTCAATGAACCACAATTTAGTTACCACTCTATTAAAAACATCACACATTTTAGAATGAATCTACTATGCATCTTGGGAGAATAAAGTTCCAAAGTTACTTTGAGACTGAATTTTTTGTCAAATATGCCATAATTTAATATATATGTGTGTGTAGTGAGAGAACATCCCCTGGCTTAATGTAGAGAAGGGTTTAAACATTTTTAATACTAATTTCAATTTTTATTTTTTTGGTCTTATTGAGAAATATCTGACATACATCACTGCATAAGGTTTAAGGTGTATAGAATGAAAGTTTAATTTACATATATGGTGATATGATTACTACAATAACTTTAGTTAACATCCATCATCTCATATAGACATGAGAAAATAATTTTTTTCTCCTTGTGATGAAAACTCAGTATCTAATCTCTTAATAACTTATGATTGTTACCTGTCATTGAGTGATTATATTTCAGAACTATTTCCTACGTTTAGGCCTGTCCAGTTCAACAAACGAACTGTATATCCCATATTAGCACCCCATTAGGTGCTAATGTTATAATTTCCAATTTGAAAATCCTATTTAACACCTGGTATTGATTATAGCATCTCTAGGCCAGATGCTGTATTTGCCAGTGGAGACAGAAGAGGTAACAAAATCAGTCACACTCACACTCTCACAGGCTTTAGAAACTAGTGAAACCAAAAAATACAATATACTGTTACAGATACTAAAGATTCACAGCCCAAGATTCAATACTATTTGATGTATCTGCTTTGTGTTAAAATGATTAATTTTCTCTGGATGTGTTTATATGATGCTCATTAGGACTTATGTACTGAGCAGAATTTGTGCTTTGAAAGGTTTACTATTATAATTTAATCTTTATTACAAGAGTTTGTCAAGAAGTCATCATTACTAGTAAGTCTGATGTCAAAATTCTCTTTGACAAAAAAGTTCACTTTAATTTAAACTAAAAAGTCTATGTGCACCAAAGGTTACATACATACACATCTTTTTCTATCTGATGTAGGAAATGTTTCTTAAAGATTAAGATATTCTTTTTATGTTTAAATCGTTATAAATATTTGATCTTCAAACAAACACATTTTAAATTTATCATTTGTAAATTACAGTCCAGATTTCAATTTTACCAGTGTAATTAATTAGGCCCTTTATGCACTTGGTCCATTTATTTCAAAAATGAGTAAAATCTCAATGTTCTGAGTTTTGTAGCTGCTATATTTCTTTTAACTGGGAATAACTTTAATTTGCCAAAATGTAAATTAGGCTATGAAGCACATCAGAAACTCAGGTAGGAGGAAGTGAGTGTTATATTAGGTATTAGCTGGAGGTACCAGTACTCTGTAAGAACCAGTCTATAAATCACAGGCATGATGTTGCATGCTTCTTCTAATTTTCTTCTGTGCAGCTTATCACCTATTTTACTCCTCCAGAATGAGTAAATTTATATACCATAAGGCTCCTTCAAAACACCCCCAGAAACAATATCTGATGCATGTTTTACCAACTTCAGTGCACTGAGCTTTCTTGAGTAAATACAACTGATTTCTCCAACAGGTTTATCAACTATCAACCTGTTTGAGTATGTTTCTTCCAGAGCAGTTCTTTACACTAACACACTGGAGCAAAAGTTCTCATTCTAGTCCATGCTACTTTTAAAACACAGGTGTGAAGTATAGTGGATAACTAAACTTGCTGCCCAGTACCCATTCTCCTTCCAAATTACAGGAACTTGAATTGCCCCTAAGAAAACACTGCTCCTTCATTTCAAACCACAGAGTTGAATGGAACTGACTTCATTTCCAGCAACAAAGGTAGATTCTGTTTAACTTAGTCAGCCTGCACCATCCAGCTGTTCACAAAGATTGATTCTGGGATGAACATGTAACTCAGGAAGATCCAACAGCAGAGGAAGTTCTCACTCATCCTCTGGTCTTGGATGTGGGAGGATGGGAGGCTGCATCTTTCCATCTTAAGGGAAAGCAGTCTGAAAATGAGGTTATGGATAGATGCGAAAAACACTATCTGAGCCCTGATACAAGTAGGACAACAGTCAGTCATATGAACCCTCAAATTCTCTTTTTAAAAAGTCAGAGCCATTTAGAGTGAACTTTTCCATCCCAAACAACATAAAGAATGACACATCTCAGTGATTACAACACCTTGTATAAGAGTAAAACAAGTAACATACAAACCAAAAATCCAACAGACACATTCTTCCCCCAGAGAAACAGAACAATGGACCTAATACCTCAAATCTTTGATTGCTGACTTTCTTTCCTTTTTTGTTCCAGACAATTTTAGGTCTTGGGTCTCCTGTAGCTTGGCAAATGAAGGAGGCAACTCCGCCAGAGACCCCTGTCTGGTCAACGGGAGTTCGCGTGAATCTTGGAGGTGCTAAAATAAAAAACAAACAGACATCATAATGAGATGGAAAATTGAAACACAGATTATTATCTCACCGCACTGCTCTCTCCACAGCCCTCAACCCTAATTCAGTCAATACATATATAATACACATATAAATATACTGGGATGACAAAATGAGGAAAGCACCTTTTAATTTGAGGGTAAATAAAAGGGGAAGGAGGTAACTTTCTGGTCAGGTCATCTGTTAGCAGTTTTAATGCTGAGACCAGTATTAAGGCAGAGATCCAATAACATTCGAAAAGGAACATCACACATTAATTTTTATTACCAGTATTAAAAAAATCCAATTTGTCCTCTGTAACAAAATGAGCTCATCAATCAAAGTGAGTAAAATTTTAGCTCTTTGCTTTGATGCTGCTATCAGGACGCTGCCAGAAAGCAGCAATGCCACTGCTAAGCTATTAAAATAAGTGACATTTAAGAGAAATTCTAGGAAATTTTAAAGAGACTGGAAATACAGCCTTGAGTTAGAAGGTTTAGCAAGAAACAGAAATAGGAGAAAATGGTACAGTGACTCCAACCCAGAAATTGTGTGCTGTCTTACTTGAAACTTAACTCCACAATTTGCATAAAAAGATGAGTCAAGAAGCTTCCAAAGTCATAGCAAGGGAAATAATTTCTGTAAAGAAAAATGTAGACTTCAAGACTCTAGGACAAAAGGCTAAAAGTGGGAGGTTTTTGAAATGCCCTTCATCTCCTTTAAATGTTCATAACATTCACTTTCCTTCTTAAAAATCTGCTTGTTATCCATCATATATTTCCAGATCTAGAAATTCATTAATGAGAATTATATACAATGGAGATAAATGCTTATGGACAAAATACTCACCATATCTCTTATTTACAAAGATTATAAATATATAAATGTCAATTTGAGTATTTATAGGAATCGATAGTGAGATCAGCTATGGCATAATCATCAAATAGTAAACGTTATATTTATAAACATATGCCAGGAGAAATACTTATGATTCAATGGTAAGCCAGAAAAGCACCACACAAAGTTATACACGAGGGATAACAGGTAAAGAAAAACACACCCCAAAAAAGATGGCACAAAATATGCTAAAATATTAACAATTATGGGGGGGGAGAAGGTGTTCTAATTATTTTTCCTCCTCTTCACATTTTTCTTGCATCCTTGAGTTTTTACAATTATGTTATAGTTGGACATTTTTTTTAACTCAAAAACATTTTACCTCACTATTTTATTTTCTATTTGCTTATCCCTACAATCAAAAAAAAGAACAAAGAAACAAAAAGAATTTTCTCTTCTCTCTTGCCGTAGTTCACCTGTATGTCATTGAAATAAGGTTTTAAGTAACCAGAGCTAATGTTTATTTTGAAAACTCTCCTTAGATTTTAAGAAAGAAGAAAATAGCAAAGTTGATCACTATTTGCTCGTCACCACTATTTTCTCTGCCTTGTTTTCATGTTTCCCACGTGATGCTGCTGCTGGCCCAATGATGTGTGTCCTGACCCTCATCATGGTTTTCCTTGAGTCAGGGAAGGCAGACTGCCCCCCCAGCACCAGTGGGCTACAGGTCACAGGGTCCCAGAGAGTCAGACACAACTGAAGTAACCTAGCACACACACACACACACACGCATGCACGCGCACACACACACACACACACACGCACACGCGCGCGCGCACACATGCCTCACTTTGAGATGCAAAACCTTCCTCTTTCTTGCATATAAATATGAAGTGTGAAATAAATAATTTTGCAGAGATCCCTTTCAGGTTTAAGGTATTAACTTCCACAATGAGGCAAAGAATGAAGTGAGGGGAGTGGTGTATTTGCAATGCTGATAAAGGAACACAAATCTCCACTTCATCAGCAAATTCACCTTCATAGTAGCTCTGGTGAAAACCAGGCCCCCATTTGTTCAGAAACCCCAGGAATGAAAGCAAACTCTGACAATGCTGCTAGATATCACATCCAAGCATCTCAGGATAGCAATACAAACTAGATGATTACCAGAACTGCGAGTAATGTTTAAGGTGATTTCAAATTGACTAACAGTGAGAGGAACAAAAAATACAGTATACTGATGTCAACTGTCTGTCACAAAACAAAACAGATATTAAACTTTTTGTTTATGTTTTTCATTCTGCTGTTCCAAACAATGTAAATGGATAATAACCACATGTTTGTCAGCATCTAATATGGAAATTATAATTATGGAATTGAAATTCCTAGGGAGTTTTCCCTGAAAAAAACAACAGTATCATTTGTAGGTACTTTATTTTTCACACTCTGTAGCTTAAAAATTGGAAAACCAATTTTAATAACCCAATCTTCCATTTAAGTTGAAATTTCTTGCAACAGTGTATGCACTGGGCAGAGGGATGTTGTATACAATGACATTGTACTAATCAGAAACTGAATAAACAAAGAAGGTAGGATGCCATTTTTCCTGCACTGGGATTTTTTTTTTAAAGGGGCAGTATCCAGGTTGGCGTCCTAAATTTGGAGATTATGACAATCTGTGAAGAGGTAATATTCTGCCGGCCAGTGAAGGAGATGTGGGTTCGATCCCTGGGTCGGCAAGATCCCCTGGAGAGGGAAATGGCAACCCACTCCAGGATTCTTGCCGGGAGAACCACCATGGACAGAGGAGCCTGGAGGGCTACAGTCCACTGGCTCGCAAGAGTCAGATATTAGAGACTAAATAACAACAAATTATTCAGCAAAGTGTTTCCTAGATACTGAGCCAAATTATTATAAAACGTGTAAGTCTTAACTTCTAAATGGAAAGCAAAGGAGGCAAGTTACCATTTTCTCAAAAAAAATGTCCAGATGAGTTTTTCATTTTCTGTTCATACCTTACAGTTCTCAGGCAAACAATGATGAGCTTAAGAATCTACCAAAGATATGATCACTGGATGCTACTGCAAGCATTTTATTTATTTTTAAATTTAATTGATAATTTTATTTTTTTAATTTTTATTGAAGCATTGTTGATTTATAACATTGTACTAGTTTCAGGGGTATAGCAATGTGATTCAGTTATACGTATACATATAACCACTCTTTTTTACATTCTTTTCCCATATAGGTCATTACAAGATACTAAGTAGTATCCTGTAAGAATTTTATTTTAAAAGATGAAGTCAGTAGAATTAACCTAATGAGTTGTGGACATTTTGGGAGGGGGGGAGAAAAAAAAACAGAATCTGTTTCAAATCTGGGACTGTTTTCCTATATCCCACTACCTACCACTGTAGTGACTCAGCCTTCTTCAAAAAACAGCCCTTAAATTTACTCTTTAAAAACAAACACAAGAAATGAAATTGAAAAACTGTGTTTTTAAAAAGGTATATCAAGCATTTGCACACAGAATTTTTATTTTAATTTTTTTTCTAAATATAGAAATATTAACCTTCATAGACAAGAAAATCATCACTTTCTTATGGGATCCAATGTCAATTTTTCTACATTTGTCCACCAAATCCAAACCACAGAATGGATATATGCCATTACTCTATAATACAAAGTTCAGATTCCAGATAATATAGCAAATCCTTTCAGTAAGCATGTCTGTAGCATCCTAAAATGCTAATAATCTTGGTTGGTCAGCCTCTAACAGTGGCACCGTCAATGCTAGGCAGATGACCAAAAGATAAGAGATGAGAAAGAAAGAAGAGTAAATATAACTCCAGCAAACACTGGAGGCAAGTAAAAATCTTAATTCCCAGAGGAATCTAACAACACAAAGCACCTACCCACCCCCACACCCCGTATCTCTGCTTAATAGAAGAAACTAAATGTATCTTCTGGCTTCTTCTGTCATGCTGCTAAGTCACTTCAGTCGTGTCCGACTCTGTGCAACCCCATCCCTGGGATTCTCCAGGCAAGAACACTGGAGTGGGTTGCCCCTTCCTTCTCCAATGCATGAAAGTGAAAAGTGAAAGTGAAGTCACTCAGTCATGTCTGACTCTTAGCGACCCCATGGACTGCAGCCTACCAGGCTCCTCTGTCCATGGGATTTTCAAGAGTACTGGAGTGGGGTGCCATTGCCTTCTCCATCTTCTGTCATGGATATACTCAAATTTAAGTCATTCTCCGACTTAAAAGCTCCAAAGGTGGGAAGAAAGAGAAGAGAACCCAAGTAAAAGAACAAAACAAAGATTTCCACTACAAAGTCACACCATAGGACAGCCTCAGGTCTGAACAATGAAAGTCCCGACGATTATCCCATGAAATACAACCACAAATGTTACAGTTGTTTTAAGAAAAAGAGAAACATCAGGAGTGTAAAGACAGAGAGAAAGATATTAAACTTTACAGTCACTGACATTCAGATAGGCACTCTTCCGTTTCTGTAGCTAACTGCCACG
The DNA here is from genome assembly GCF_963930625.1 of Muntiacus reevesi. NCBI lineage: Eukaryota > Metazoa > Chordata > Mammalia > Artiodactyla > Cervidae > Muntiacus > Muntiacus reevesi. The sequence continues at coordinate 33,912,253 of NC_089265.1, read as the reverse complement.
GCTATCCACTTAGAGCTGCCAGCACCGTGCACGTCTGTTCGAGTCGGTTCTGACAAGTGAGGAGTATGACTTTTCATTAAACGAATGCCAAGCAGAGGTCAAATTACAGTTGGACCCAGAATGTTGATTTTCTAAATGGAAAATAGACAAGCCAAACATGCATATGAGTCAGAACAGAGGCACGGTGGATATTCTAGAACATGTCTGCCATGCTCATGTGTTGTTCAAAGACTGCATTCCCGGGATGCATTCACAGAACAGACAGGAGCTCCAGGAATCCAGTAGGTTTTTATTTCCTACACAGCTCGAGATGAGCCACAGGCTGCTGACTGATTTTTTTCTTCCATAGATTGCTTTTTACAGTACAAACAATGCACAGTGCCCTTAATGAAATGATTGTAATATTTTAATGCTAGATCAGGTCTACAGTTGTTAGGCTTCTGAAGACAAGATGATAAGCCCAAAGACCACTTAAGGTGTTTAAATTCAGGAGACCCTACCAAAACCAGCAAATTGCCTTTGACCATTCTAAACAAACTGCACTACTGAGGACAAAACCTCCCTTTAGTATGCTATGTTATACAGAGCTAGATATTAGCTGCGAGAACCACTGAAGTCCACTAGCATCATCCAAGGAAGAAAAGGATTTATGAAAAATTCTTCAAGGTTAAGAAAATGACTCAGATTTGTGGTAACTGGATTGGCAAACTGAGAATCATCTCTAAGGCAGGCCCTTGCAAAGGGCCATGTGTTACAGAAACGAAGACATGCGCCGATGGTGCCATTTGTCTAATTTAATTCTAATGAATAAGCCACTTCTGCAGACATCAAAGAAATATGTCTGTCGCACGGGAAACAAAACTAACAGCATGTAACTAATTGTCTTTGTTTCTTTCAGCTGATTAACATTTCCTTAAAAAGTTTTGCTTTTAAAGGCGCGTTTGTCATAATAATGTACTTAAAATCTTGAAAGAGGAAGGCTAATAATGCTATTCAATGATACTGAGGGAGAGGATGAGGAAATGTTTCATAAAAATAAATAGGTAGTCCTGTCTCTAGGAATCCACTTCCTCCCTAAAAGTTGTCTGTAGAATTTATGAGACTGTCAGCTGACCCCATCTCTGTTCTTTCTTTCTCTGGAAGAATAAGGCTGAGGGCTCTGAAAGGAAGCTCAGGAATGGAGATCCAGAGGTGGGTGAGAAATGCAAAGCATAGGAGGTGAATCTGGGATGATGTTAAGAGCCATGACCAGGTTTGAAGGTTTAGGGAGAGAAGAACCATTCTCACAGGGTTTACATTCCTGTCCAGCCACAATACACTCTACCACCACTGACCCAAACATACAAAATGGCCAAAGTCTGTGTGGATGATGGATTTTCTGTTATGACTCATTGGAGTAGACAGGAAATACGACCAAGATAGCAGGACAATTGCGCAGGCTCATAAGAAGGGAAGAGAGGGGAGGTCCCAAACTTGACGTATAACTCTTTAGAGAGCCAGAATTCTGGCACCAGACACCAGACTGAACTGGTTTCTATAGCAAATGTTCTTCTACATAAAGCAGGACCTCTGGGAACATCTATTTTATCAAAAGGAATCTGAACAGGGTCACCTCTGACATCCATGGTCAGGATGGACTTCAAAGATATTTTTGAGTCATCAATGAAATTCAAGAGACCTGGGTTCTATCCCTGGGTTGGAAAGATCCCCTAGAGAAGGGATAGGCTTTACCCACTCCAGTTTTCTTACCTGGAGAATACAATGGACCATTAAGTCCATGGGGTCTCAAAGAGCTGGACACAAATGAGCGACTTTCATTTTCATTTTTTTTTCTTTCTAAATGTATGTAGTACTACAAAGCTTTCTATTATTCTATAAAATAAGAGTAATGGAATAATCTTACAGGACTATGGAAAAAATTGCACATAAGATATATAAAACATTTGGTCCAGTGCTTGAAATTCACTGAAGAGTAGTTATTTCTTTATCCCATTTTGATGTATAATGCTCCTTAAATCATTTTTTTAAGCTAAAATATAGTGGAGTTGTATTAAAAAGAGAATATCACAGATGCCTCAAAAACAGTCTTTGAAGGTCCACCCTGGCCATGGATGTCAGAGGTGACCCAGTTCATATTCCATGTGATAGAATAGATGTTCCCAGAAGTCCTGGTTTATGTAGAACATTTGCTCTAGAAACCATTCAGCCTGGTGTCTTGTGCCGGGATTCTAAAAAATTCCAAGCACTGGAATGAATGTTTCATATATCTTATATGCAAGGTTTTCCAGAGTCCTGTAAGATTATACCATCATTCTTACTTTGTAGAATAACAGAAATCTTTAGAGTACTACGTACATTGAGAAAGAAAGAAAGAGGCAGGGAGAAAACGGAAAAAAAAGGAAGGCAGGCTCACTAAGGTGAGTCATGGATTTTTGATCTAATTGTGAAGTCCTGATATTTATACTGTTCCAAATTAGAAGATGGAAAGTGACAAAGATGCTACACAGACAATATGGTATAACTCAATTTATTGCATATTTTCAAATCAAGTCTGTTTTAGTTAACCATAAGAAGTATACTGGCTGTTTTCTCAAGGGTTTAGAGAGCACTTTGTGTTGTATTACAGCAATTATTTTTCACTTCATAAGTGAGAAAGTTCACCCAGAACGTCCATGGGTGTTCTTTTTCCTCATTTTTAATAACCAGAGTACATCATCAGAAACGCTGGGCTGGAGGAAGCACAAGCTGGAATCAAGATTGCCAAAAGAAATATCAATAACCCCAGATAGCAGATGACACCACCCTTATGGCAGAAAGTGAAGAGGAACTAAAGAGCCTCTTGATGGAAGTGAGAGAGGAGAGTGAAAAAGTTGGCTTAAAGTTCAACATTCAGAAAACTAAGAACATGGCATCCGGTCCCATCACTTCAGGGCAAATAGATGGCGAAACAGTGGCTAACTTTATTTTTCTGGGCTCCAAAATCACTGCAGATGGTGATTGCAGCCATGGCATTAAAAGATGCTTACTTCTTGGAAGGAAAGTTATGACCAATCTAGACAGCATATTAAAAAGCAGAGACATTACTTTGCCAACAAAGGTCTGTCTGTCTAGTCAAGGCTATGGTTTTTCTAGTAGTCATGCATGGATGTGAGAGTTGGACTATAAAGAAAGCTGAGCGCAGAAGAATTGATGCTTTTGAACTGTGGTGTTGGAGAAGACTCTTGAGAGTCCCTTGGACTGCAAGGAGATCAGCCCTCAGTGTTCATTGAAAGGACTGATGTTGAAGCTGAAACTCCAATACTTTGGCCACCTGATGCAAAGAGCTGACTCGTGTGAAAAGATTCTGATGCTGGGAGATACTGGGGGCAGGAGGAGAAGGGGATTACAGAGGAGAGATGGTTGGATGGCATCACCGACTCAATGGACATGGGTTTGGGTAGACTCCGGGAGTTGGTGATGGACAGGGAGGCCTGGCGTCCTATGGTTCATGGGGTCGCAAAGAGTCAGACATGACTGAGTGACTGAACTAAACTGAACTGAACTGAGTAGCCAGTTAAAATCAGGGATAAATTAAGTATGAAGCCTGGGCAAAAGACAAATATCAAAGCCACAAAATTCATAAATAAAGCACACAAGCTCCAAGTGTAGTATGGTAGAATACTTTTGCAGTTTTCTGCATATACATTTAATTTGTTCATTTAATTTGTCTTTGGAAAAGACAAGAAAATTCTTCATACCCATTCCCTCTTTTCCTTTTCTAGACATCCCGACAATATATTCTATGCATGTCTAGACCATTAATTTATTAAGGTTTCAGCTCCCAATCCCTGACCACTAAAATGGCTACTAGAGTATTCTCCCACCAGATAGAGATGTCTATGCCTCTATATGACTATCAATATTTAAGGAAACTAAAGATTGATATGTATACCACAGAAAGAAAGGGGAGAGGGAGAAAGGAAAGGAAGAAAAGAATACAGGAAGAGATTTGATTTCATGAAAAGGTATCCCCCACTTGAACTTTTCCTCAGTGCCAGGTGGTCCTTATTTCTGTTGTTTGAAAGATTATCTAGCAACATCTCCACATCATTACGTTAAAAACACACCATGTTATCTGTCCTCCCAGTCCTACTTCTCTTCCTAAGTTTCCATGTGTGTCTGTGGCAGTCCCATTCCCACCAACAACCAACCCTGACTCCTCAACCTTTTGTCTTCTTGGAAATCAACATCTCACATCACTGCGGATCCTTCTTTTCCTTTGAGTTTTTGTTAAATGCATCTATAACTAAAGCCCTTTTCCACTCAACTTCCTGTTGGCAAATAAACCAGAAATTTTGTTGGCCTTTAAGATCTTTGAGAGCTGTTGCCAAACTATTTTTCCAAATATGTTTCCACCATTGCCCATCAAGAACCTAAAATCCTGCCGTGATGCCTTGGTACAAGCTGTTCCCTTGCATATAATGCCTTCTCATCCATTTAAAACTTACAGAATTTATCCATCTTTCAATCTCTGACAAAACATCTGAAGTCTTCTTTGATTCTCTCATGTGGATAAGATTCACTATCCTTTAAACTTTCTTATCATACCTTCTGTATCTCTTCTATGAGTTTAAGCAGTCTATCATTTATTACAGCTCTTTTATATATATGTATTTCTCTGTCTCTACATTTACTGAATCCTGAGAAAAGCATCTGTGATCTGATCAATTCTGAAGTTTCATTAACTCCTAGTCACACCAAGGACATAGTAAATGTTCAATACATACTTAGAACTGAAAAAGGGCTTCCCAAGTTACTATACATTCTAATATTTGGCTGTACATTTTCAGTCCTTAAGATGGCTAATACTGTTATAAACATGATAACCCTGCTTTCATTTGAATTACATTTTCTTAGAGCTTGATAAATTAACTGAAAAATACAAATTTCATATAATATATTGTACATGACATGGCAAAGCACTGATATGACATGGTGGGAGACTAATGGATCCATACCAGGTCTTAAGGTTGCAAAATACAGCATATCCAAATTACAGACTCATGCATCCTACTGTAGGACTCAATGTATGAACTGAGTATTTAATTGACTGTACTGAATGTAATACAATGGATCTCACCTCGCTCATGAATATCATTGCACCTCATTGTTATCACAGAGCTCTTCTATTTTCTGCCACTTCTTGTGTTTTTTTTTAATAAATTGACTTTATTGTTCTGATTGTACATTCTTAATATAAGTAAATTAGAAAACATAAATTAAAGGAAGGTATTTTAAAGCTTTTTCCAATGGTTTCTAATGTTTCCAGTGGTCATCCCTTTGATAAATGAAGGTTTTTGTTATGTCTGCTCTTTTATACTTTCTACAAGAGATTAATACACTGTATGATTATTTTATAATCTGCTTTTTACTTAAAATATATTGTGAACATCTTTATGCCCATAAATATTTAAATAGAAGAGTATTTTATAGTAAAAGCATACAGATATATTTTTATTTACTGTTAAACACTGAGGTTGTTTCCAATTTTTTAGTGTTATAAAAACACTTCAGTGATTATTTCTATAGTTATATCCCTATACATATGTCATTCTTATATGTAATTCATTTCTACATATAAAACTCACAATCATGATTAATTTCTACATGTAAAATTAAAGGATTAAAAAATTCTACATTTCTATGATGTTTTATACATCTCAACACATTATCATAAAAAAAACTCATATTCACAGGAGGAATATATATGAGTGTCTAAATACCTAGACCATTGCTAAAGCTGAAAATTAACATAGTCATTTGCAAAATTTTTATCCTGTTTAGTTAAACAGAGGGATAGAAGGCAGAGGTCAGAGGGTGGAGAGTTTAGAGAGGAAGAAACTGGAAAATTTACACCTTAAAAAACAATCCTCTTCAGGTACTCCTCAAATCCTGCTTTTTCCATTTCCCCTTGGGACAAATGAGGAATTCTTAGTGGTGAATACTCAAAGGCCAATGAAGAAAGAGGGCAAGGAAGAAGAATATCAAATTGAAACTACTGAAAGTAGTATTTAAATGTTATAGAAAATAATTTTTGATTTAAGACAATCAAGATATGAAGTCCATTTTAGTCTTTTAAATTGTTTTCCAAAGAACAACTGAGATGAGGTTTCACATGAATTCGTCAGTGCAGAGTAGTAAAATAAGTTTCTCACTTGTCCTATTTCAAAATATATTAATACCTGGGCCATAAACACTTGTTTTACAGCCGTAAAAGTTGTGTGGCCTCATTACTTTATCTCATTATTTAATATACGGTCATGGGATATTATGAGCAAAACAAACATTCCTCTACATCCACCATGTTAGGGCCATAAAACATCTCTGAACTACTGATGTTCTTAGTAAGATCGACCATACACTTTGGTATAAGATGCTGTGAACACTGATTTTAGCAACACAAACTTTAGAAAGGCAGTACCAGTGGTCCTGAATCTCTTAGAATCAGTGGAGCCATTCTTACCATTCCTTGTAAGACTCATGCATCCTTAATGAAAACTTCTTATCAGTAGCACTATTTAGATATTCACTTAACATTTTCCACTTCAAGCCTCCAGGTTCACATACCATCTACTTATGCATTCAAAATACACAGACTGTGTATCCAGTTTTGTTCAATGGAGTGATAAAGGCCTTTATACTGACAGATGAAGTCATGCAATCTCTGCTCATTGGTAAAGATGTAGATGAATAACACATTATTTATTATTATCTTTTTCACCTTTCCTCTAAATGGTAATATACTCACAAGGTTATTTAACACAGACACTATATTTAATAAAAAAAGAAACTCTTATGACTCCTTAGCATCTTTTCATAGTTAAGTTTTCAAATCAGATTCATTTACATCATTCACTGCTCATTTACTCATTAATCATAACTTATCACATCAGCTGTGCTGATCATCATTAAAAGCAATCATTTATTCTTCCTTCTAACCTGCTGCTTATCATGTACCTTCAAACTGGATCACACAGGAAAGGTAATTGGTTTATTTGAAAAGGAAAATGAAAAGATATACTTAAAGGGGCAAAGAAAGGAATAAATGAAAAAACAATGTCATCTTTGGCACTTTTTTCTTCTAATTCTTTTTCAATTTATGTTACTAAATTCCAGAATACAGATTCTACTACCCCCCCTCTAAAAATTTTCCAGTAAGTCAACTATGTCAATTTTGTTTTATTATTAAGGGGAACTAGAGTGATATGTGTACTGGCTTCAGTTTAGAGACCAGTAGCAAACCAGTTCCCCAAAGAGACCTACCGCTGTCATCATAAGTGTTCAGCAAAGTGTAAGCTTTGAACCGGTATGAACTGCTATAACTCTCATTTTCCAATCAAAGTGTGATGTTACCACAACTGGCAAAAGTCTGGATTGTTTTTTGTAGGATAGATACATCTTCCAGGAATAAATGTGACCACAATCTTTCATCTATCAATTTCATACTGGTAAGTTAGCAAAGTAGTTTTGGAAATAGCTGAAATATTCCCAGGTGCTAAACACGGGAAGGGTATATGTGCAAACACATGTGCATACTTTCAGTTAGAGGTAAAACAGATTGCAAAATGATTTCCTTTCCTTACTGGAGAAATTCAGAAGCAGTATCATAAGAAAACCTTGTTTATAGACAAAATAGCATCTCTACAGATGCATGGTCTTTGTATGTTACAGAAGCACTCTTTCTAAGACAGAATATTGTAGAAAATGACCTGCCTGGGTTTTTATTACAAAGGCAATGTTAATTATAATGTATAGAGAGTTTCATAACAAATATGACAGTATTTCCTAAAGAAAGTCCATAATTAATACTACTTTCCAAATAAATGATGTCATGATTTTTAAGTGCTCCCAAAGATGAAACATTTGAAAATTTTGTTGTTTAAAAATATTTTCTTCCAACACAATGTTTTATATTAAGGGGTACTGTCATTTGTTAAGAAGCATGTAGATACATAATGGATAAATAATATTAAAAAAAAGAAAAATGATGAAAAAATTGACTTGCCTATACACCAGAATTGTTTGACTGAAACTGATTTTAAAAACGTTTTTTAAAAATTCAGCATTATTCAAATTTGAACCAATACTCTGCTAGAGATCAAGGTATTCTAAGTTTAAAAGGCTTATGTTATAGCTTCATTCTGTACAATGCCTAGCATATTGTAGATATTTGATACCTCTTAAATAAAGTACAATTATTTCAGTCATATGGATAATTTAGATATGAATATATGTCCTTCCATTATTTTTTTAAAATTCACTTCCCTGTAGACTCAAAGCCAAAACTTATTTGGCAATGGTCTGCAGAATTCCAAATATACTCATTCAATATTAGGTAACTATTAGAACCAGTAACAATTTGTAGGATAATAAAAATACTCATCTGATATCTTCCCAAATGAGCACATGGAGCAAGCAAAAGAGTGGCATTTATTTTACATATTAAATCGTTCTTTCTAAAATAAAACAATTTTTAATAGGAGACAGAAATTAGCACCCACACAAGCAAGTTGAATATGGAGAAAGTGTTTCTTTCATAAAATGTCTCACTAAGCTTAATCTTGCTAACCACGATTGATCTCTGCATTCTGAAAAAGAGTAGCCTGTCACCCGCCCATTCTCAAATTCTCCCCAGTGAGCTATTTGGGGGTACAAAAGATGGAAAGATGACAACTGGCTTTATGCTAGGGCTGTGAAATCATGTACCAGCAAGCAATGATAATAATAGATGATCACCCAGGGCCATGGACTGGCCCTGTCCACACAGAAAACTCAAGTTGACATTAATTGGATCCTGGCACAGAGAGAATAGGGTACGATTCCTTGGTTTGTAGATGAAAATAAACCTTTAAAGAACTTTAATAAAATGAGTCCAAAATGGAACAGAGTTTAATACAATAATGCAATTCGCACTCCTTTTTTTGTTTTTTGTTTTTTTAATGCTACATCTCTGTCAAATAACCCTATCAGCATTTCCATGACAGCATGCCAAACTGAGGAGGAAATGTCTCATTCATGCTGCCTGTGAAGTGAAACACATACATATCACACATTTAGAAAACCAACAAGAGGAGGTTGAGGGACCTATTCTGTCCCACCCTCACTGAAATCTGTTATGTTCCAGCCAGTCCTTTTGCTCCCATTTTCCAAACAGCATCAGATTTATCTACATAAATATCCATCTCACTTCTCTTGGTTAAAAGAAAAAAATAGATAACACTTGAATCTGGATACAAGGTAATACTACTCACATATTCTGGAATTTCAGTTGAATTAATCTTCAAATATCAAGTCCCTGATTTGTATCCCTGGGCAGTACAGTCCCTGGTACCAGCTCATTCTGGTGCAGATTATGCATGCTTTTCTAGAGAATACATTCTCTGAGCCCCAGGAAGATGGGAGGTATTCCAAAAGAGCATAGACAGTGAGGACCTTTATTTGCCAACTGACTCCCCCCACCACAACCACCACAATTCTTTAATTTACAGCTCAGGGTATTAAGGAAAAAAACAAAGGGTTTCCCCACACAGAAATAACCTTTTGGAAAAAACCTGCAAACGAGATTTTAATTACACTATTTACCAGTTATAGACTGCATGCAGAAATAAACTGAAACACTCCTTACTGAGGCTTGCTTTCTTTTTTTTTTTTTTTTTCTAATTTAACTGTTGCAGGCAACACCATAGCAATTTAAGCTGGTTTTCTGACAAATTATTAGGACACTTATTTTAGAAGGAAAATCAACCAATAATTACTGCCCTGGCACATGGCTATTGTTCAGAGCAGAAGCTGTGTCTGACAGCTGATGGGCGCAGTCCCCTGCTATCCTTAGAGCACATTTGCAGATACCCAGGGCCTCTTGCCAGACCGAGGCATGTAGTTGCCACCCTTTCCATCCAACAGAGCTGCACTGACCAGTCTGTGCTGGGAACACTCAGAGCACACCATTTCAGGACCTCCTACAAGGCTGGGCCTAGTTTCAGAAGCTAAAAATACTGTTTTATTTATTAACAATTCCAACTGAGCAACAACCACGGCCTTTGAGCATCATACCAAAATATCAAGGTGTAACCCTAAGCACTTCAAGTTTTAGACACATGCCTGACAGTGTTTTCATTAGTGATTCCAGATCATTATGGATGGAAGAAAATGCTTCTTTTGTATTTGCGTAACAGGAGCATTTGTGAATACACACCAGGCCACATGTGAGCACTTCATTCTCCATAATTAGAAAAAAGGCATATAGATTTTCCTGACATAAGCTTTTATGCAGCACCAAATGAAAAGATAAAGCCTCCAGGATGCCAAAAGTTAAGAGATGCAGACTAATTCCTTCCCTGAATCATTACATAACTAGCCATAGTCCCTAATGTAATCAAAGGAAATGTTGCTTTAAAGTTCTTTGTAGGACCTTTGTCTAAGTTTGCTGTCTGAAGTCTCTGGGAACCTAGAGAAAGTCCCAGATGCTTTTGAGGTGGATCTAAAAAGGCCGTGAAAGTAGATCTTTCAAAGCCGAGAGGGGGAAAAACAAGAGGAGTCTAAAGGAATGGACCACAATTAATAACTAAATATGTTATCAGTCATTCCAATTCATCAAATAAATGGGCTTTGGGGCTGTCAGAGTGCCTTTCGAAAGCAAAATAAACTACAGAGAAAGATAAAACTAGTGTTTAAAATCTAGGACTCTTGAGTCCCTTGGACTGCAAGGATATCCAGCCAGTCCATCCTAAAGGAGATCAGTCCTGGGTGTTCACTGGAAGGACTGATGTTGAAGCCGAAACTCCAATACTTTGGCCACCTGATGTGAAGAGCTGACTCATTTGAAAAGACCCTGATGCTGGGAAAGATTGAAGGCAGGAGAAGGGGATGATAGACGATGAGATGGTTGGATGGCATCACTGACTCAACAGACTTGAGTTTGAGTAAACTCCGGGAGTTGGTGATGGACAGGGAGGCCTGGCGAGCTGTGGTTCATGGGGTCTCAAAGAGTCAGACACAACGGAGTGACTGAACTGAAAATCTGCAAAGCAAAGCAAAGCAATCCCAAGACTGATAGAGACTGAACTAAAAATGGAAAGCATCCGGGAATACAGACATCATTTTTGAAAGAGCTGATATGAAGGTCTATGCTCCCCTTGACCACCCAGGCAAGGGTTTTAACCATCCAGCTGCTCCCACCAGTGCCGTGAACTCTGTCATGCATTCCCACGTGAGGTATCTGCCTTAAGGGTCCCCATGCACTTCTGCAGGGTGCCTTCCCCCTTCCCATGCTGAATGCTTGAGGCTTGCCTGAGAAAATCATAGCACTGTAAGGGCGGGAGCCAAGGCCAACTCATGATCTACGGCCTCCATGGGACCTGTGTCACGTCTCAAACATCTGCCCACCCTTCACCACTCTCCAGAAGTCTGCCCTGCACTGGCCTCTCTCCTCCATGAGATTGATGCGCTCACCTCCCACTTCAACAGGAGAAAATAACTCCACCCAGTGTGAACTTGATGGCAGCCGCATCCAATCTGCTGTACAAGAACCTTTAACACAGAGACAATTCTCACTACAGTTTATCCTCTTTCAGGCCCCAATTGCTTCACTTGTTTTTCTACTTCCCCTCTCACCATCACAGACAACTTGATGTATCAAATGCCGCTGCTGTCTACACAATCAACAGCTTCAGTCTCTCCCTAATAGCTACCTCCCTTTAGAACAGGATCTCTCCCCACTGATACACCAAGTCAAATCATTCTTTCTTTGTGGGACTGCTCTGTGCATTACAGAAGTTTTAGCAAAATCCCTGGCCTCCAGTCAGTAGATGTTAGTAACACTCCTTCCCCCTAGTTATGAAAAGGAAACACTGTCAAAGTCTCCTGGAAGGACTTTCTATGTTTTAGAATCAACAAAGTATTCTATCTGGAGTCTGTTTCTGTTTTGTTATATTTATTTGTTTTATTTTTTTAGATTTTCATGGGGAGATGGAAGTGAGGAGGGGTGAGCTAGGGGTAAAGGATTAACAGGTACAGTTCAGTTCAGTTCAGTTGATCAGTCGTGTCTGATTCTTTGCGACCCCATGAATCACAGCACGCCAGGCCTCCCTGTCCATCACAAACTCCCAGAGGTTACTCAAACTCATGCCCATCGAGTAGGTGATGCCACCCAGCCATCTCATCCTCTGTCGGCCCCTTCTCCTCCTGCCCCCAATCCCTCCCAGCATAAGAGGTACAAACTATGTACAAAACAAAAAACTGCAAGGATATAACATACAGCACAGGGAATGTGGCCAATATTATATAATAATTTTAGCTGGGACATAATCTACAAAATTTTGAATCACTACATTGTAACATCTGAAAATGATATTATATTGTAAATCAACTATAACCCCCCAAAAGTATTGCACCCCAGGAATCTCCACAATCCCTGGAGAAACAGGAAGGCTGGACCCTAGCTCAGACCTTGTCAGTCAATAAATCCCTACCCTATACTACCCTACTCCTTTAAATATTCCTACTGCTGCACATTTCACATGGCTTATAGTTTGTTCATCTTCTCTTTCCCCTGCTAGTCTGTAAGACAAAATAAAGGCATGACCTATAAAGCACTCCTTAATACATAACTCCAACCAAAGATTATGCCTCAACTGAAATTTATTAAATTACTAGTGATTTCAGGAGATTCAACATATGTACACCTTTTGTATATGAATGTATTTTCGTTGTGGTCAAAATGCAGGGAACAAATACATACGAATCAGGATCCTACCTAAAGAAATTATTTACTAAAGCCTATGAATATAAGCCAGGGTATAGATTTACATATATACATTTATATATGTATACACACACACATAGATACACATACACAAATATATATATATATATATATATATATATATGTGCGTGTATATATATTATTCTTTCTTTCAGATTCAAACACTAGTGGAAATTGTAAAAGATTTTCACTTCCTCATAAATACTAAGGATTGTAATAAAGAAAAAGTATCTTAATGAAATAAACAATAAGCAGATGAATGGATAAGGAAGCTGTGGTACATATACACCATGGAATATTACTCAGCTATTAAAAAGAATTCATTTGAATCAGTTCTAATGAGATGGATGAAACTGGAGCCCATTATACAGAGTGAAGTAAGCCAGAAAGATAAAGAGCATTACAGCATACTAACACATATATATGGAATTTAGAAAGATGGTAACAATAACCCTATATGCAAAACAGAAAAAGAGACACAGAAGTACAGAACAGACTTTTGAACTCTGTGGGAGAAGGCGAGGGTGGGATGTTTCGAGAGAACAGCATGTATATTATCTATGGTGAAACAGATCACCAGCCCAGGTAGGATGCATGAGACAAGTGCTCGGGCCTGGTGCACTGGGAGGACCCAGAGGAATCGGGTGGAGAGGGAGGTGGGAGGGGGGATCGGGATGGGGAATATGTGTAACTCTATGGCTGATTCATATCACTGTATGACAAAACCCACTGGAAAAAAAAAAAGAAATAAACAATAATCATGCTTGGTAAAAATAAACTTAATACATGAATATGGTAACTTGTTTCCCTTCCTATATATTTAAATGCATTCTTGGATTTTAGCCATGTGGACAGTATTATTATTGAAGACCATTAACTTGCCAGGTCAGCTTCTCAAGTTGATCATGGTGTGTGATACCATTATTTCTTTCTCTCTTCTCTCTCTTAATTTTTTCCCTGTTAGCTATTTTACCGGCAGTATTTTTATCGGTCTTTCTGGCAAGATTTTTTTAAGCAAAACAATTTTACAAATGTGCACATAGAACAATATTAATTTATTCAAGATTCCTAAGCATGATTTGGAAAAGTAAGTAGAATTATATTAACTATACAATCCATGGAATTCTCCAGGCCAGAATACTGGAGTGGGTAGCTGTTCCCTTCACCAGGGGACCTTCCTAACCCAGGAATTGCATTGCAGGTGGATTCTTTACCAGCTGAGCCACCAGGGAAGCCCGATATGCAAGTAATGAGAATCAAATTAAATAATCAATAGTTTAAAAAACAATTAAGGAAAGGTGAGAACATGTTTATCATAAAGTTATAAAGCCAGTCTAGTTGAGAAAGTACTCAATTCTGTGGTTACCCAAAATGCATGGAAGGTTTGTGTATAAGGAGATTTCACACATGTTGTTTTTCCTAAAGCACCCAAAAAATCTACAAACACAATCTCTGCTTTCCTCCTCTGTCCCTGCAGGGAAATTTATGAATAGAATGCATACTTTAATGAAAGAAAGGCTAATGTGGCTTTGGGGGCCAGAATTTATTGTGATGGAGGGTTGAAATAGCAAAGTGATCAACAACACAATTTGTTTTTAAATGCAAAGTGACCCCCTCATCCCCAAATTATAAAAAAGCATTTTCTAGAAATAATGTGGTTTGTTTCACCCACTTTAGATACTGAATTTCTAAACTTTAAGCAACAATAATAGGAATATGAAGGTATGCATATCAAAACATAAAGAGGATTGAAAAACTCTGAAAAAGTCAATGATGAATGAGCAGATATATTTCCATCAGTACCAAATGGGCCTGAAATTCCATACCCATGAACTTTTTCAGTTTTCACATTTCTTTTACTCCCTGGAGCATGAACACTCTTGACACTTTCTATCCCCTTGAAATTATTTTTTTTTCCTTTTTGTAATATCCCTTTCACCCACCTGTTTTACATATCTTTGACAGGACTTCCTCATCTCTTGATAAGTTTTAGTTAAACAAGACCCCTCGTTGCTGGTCGTCCCAAACTCACACAATCCATTTAACTGACAGTGCTGTTCAATTAAAGTACAGCTGCTATCAGGCCATGATCCTGCTTAGGAATCGTCAGTAGCTCCTCACTCAGCCTCAGTCCAGTCATTCAGTCGTGTCTGACTTTGTGACCCCAAGGACTGCAGCACACCGGGCTTCCCTGTCCATCACCAACTCCCAGAGCTCACTCAAGCTCAGTTCAATCAAGTCAGTGATGCCATCCAACCCTCTCATCCTCTATTGTCCCCTTCTCCTACTGCCTTCAATCTCTCCCAGCATGAGAGTCTTTTCCAATGAGTCATTTCTTTACATCAGCTGGCCAAAGTATTGGAGCTTCAGCTTCAGCATCAGTACTTCCAATGAATACTCAAAGACTGATCTCCCCTGGGATGGACTGGTTAGATCTCCTTGCAGTTCAAGGGACTCTCAAGTGTCTTCTCCAACACCACAGTTCAAAAGTATCAATATTTCAGCACTCAGCTTTCTTTATAGTTCAACTCTCACACACATACATGACTACTGGAAAAATCATAGCTTTGACAAGATGGACGTTTGTTGGCAAAGTAATGTCTCTGCTTTTTAAAATGCTGTCTCTGCTTTTTAATATGCTGTCTAGGTTGGTCATAGCTTTTCTTCTCACTACTCACTACTCCTCACTACTGCCTACTAAATACATGGCCAGAAGCTTTGTTGAAAGAATTAAGTAAACCCAATCATATATGTTGGAGAAGGAAATAGAAACCCACTCCAGTACTCTTGCCTGGAAAATTCCACGGAGGGAGGAGCCTGGTAGGCTACAGTCCATGGGATCACAAAGAGTCGGACACGACTGAGTGACTTCACTTTCTTTCTTTCTATAGTTCCTTTTGGAAAGGGAAATGGCAACCCACTCCAGTGTTCTTGCCTGGAGAATCCCATGGACGGAGGGGCCTGGTGGGCTACAGTCTATGGGGTTGCAAAGAGTCAGACACAACTAAGCAACGAACACACATACAATCTTATTCGTTAGATCCCTAATTTGCCTACCATGACCACAATCCTCATTACTCATAAACATGTCAGACTTAGAGACTTTGCCAAAAATATCATGATTTCATCACATTTTATTTTCAAAATACTGAGCACAGTCACCTGCAACAGAATCACCTTTTTTTGATTAAAAGCACACATTCTAGTAGGGAGATTCCTTTAACAAAAAAACTACCATATTACCCCGCAATCTCACTACTGGGCATAGACTCTGAGAAAAGCATAATGGAGAAAAGACTCATGTATCCCAATGTCCACTGCAGCTCTATTTACAATAGCTAAGACAAGGAAGTAACCTAGATGGCCACTGACTGATAAATGGATAAAGAAGTTGTGGTACATGCACGCAATGGAATATTACTCAGCCATAAAAAGTAACTCACTTGAGTCAGTTTTAGTGAGGCAGGTAAACTCAGAGCCTGTTATACAGAATTAAGTAAGTCAGAAAGAGAAAAACAGATATCATATATTAATGCATACATATGGAATCTAGAAAACGGTACTGATGAACCTATTTGCAGGGCAGGGATAGAGACACAGACATACAGACTTACGGACTCAGTGGGGGATGGAGGGGACGGGACAAATAAAGAGAACAGCACTGAAATATATTCATTACCATATGTAAAATAGACAGTGAATGGAAAGTTGTTGTATAACACAGGGGCTTAACACAGTACTCTGTGACAACCCAGAGGGGCAGGATGGGGTGGAAGAGAGGTTTAAGGAGGAGGGGATATATGTACTTATGGCTGACTCACATTGTTTTATGGCAGAAGCCAATACAATATTGTGCAGCACTTATCTTTCAATTAAAAAATAAATTGAAAGAAAGAAAAAAAAAAAAAGAAAAGAAAAGAAACATGTTCTATGTTCCAGTCCAGATCTGAATTAGAACATGAGAGTAAGGGCTGGTAATCTGTGTGGCTAGTATCTCCAACAGATGATATTTAATATACTAAAATGTTAGAACTTTTGTGTATTTGTTAAGACTGTTCCATTCTTCTGAAATAATTTCATTGAAATACCTGCTCCTTAAAAGCCTATTGCCCCTTCAAGGCTATCCCAAATGTCCTTTCCTGAGTGAGGTCTTTTCTGATCCCTAGTCAAATGTGATTTCTAAGGATCCTGAATTCCTTTATCACCATTTGACTTCTCTGTGACAGAAGCAGATTCACCTTGAACTTAAGAAAGTGTAAGCTTCAGGACCCTTCACCTGACAGATCTCATATGTCACACAGTCAGGGTTAAATGCTTTGTAACATCTGCAACAATCAGATATTTCTCTCCCAATCACTTTAACATTACTCATACTCCTCTTCATGCATGGTAGTGTTAGAGGGGTTGCAGCCAACTTTAGAGCGTCCAGTTAGGGGAGGTGAATCGGGATGTACTCAGTATGGATTTATCAGAATATACAGGATTGTGGTTCACAGCTCAATTATTGCTGGCCATCTAGTATATGGACAATTTCTAGGTCTCCTCCTACTGCTCATCTTACCAACTCATTCAGTTCCTCCTATGAGGAAACCACTGACAAACTGGTTAATTCACATAAAAAAATCAAGGAGTATTATAACCTGAAACTGTGCAAAAAAACTATAATGCCTTGAAATAGCACAGAAATGATCATATCACCAATAAAGTCATTTTTAAAAATGAGAGCTTTCAAACAATTTTAAAAATACAAATTTCAACAGCATTGCTGTAGAGAGGTCTGAAATATTTTCCTATTCTCTATATGAAAAATGGTATTACAAAACTGCCAACTGAGGAAGCAATGAAAGATTATAACGGAAAAAAAAGGAAAATAGTTTCACAAGTATGACAAGGAGCTACTAAAAATATTTTTCTAGATTTCTATGATATTTGTCAGCTTTCTAAATTGATAAATTATTATTTTCTCATTCAAAGTTATTTTAACTGTTGACCTTGTTCCTTTGTCATTTTAACTTATTTTTCTAAAAGCAAGCTCACCATGTTGTATAAGCGTAAGGCCTCCAAACTCTATACACACCCTTGATTTTGTTCCTGAAAATAAGGTCTACGATATCAAGTTACATGCTCTTTGCTCTTATCTCTACTTTTTTTCAAAATGACAGACTATGGAAAGGGAGGGCACACTTATTAAGTTTTGCATCCCCTGGAAATCTCATACTTACTTACTTGAAAAAACAGTACATAGTAGTTTCTCTTTAAAAGTCTATTTCTCGCAAATTGATTTATTTACATGGTCATATTAATTTACAGATTCCAACATAAATAATTCCTCATTATGGTATTAGATACCCTTTCATAATATTTTCAAATAAATTCTCAGTGTTTGCAAATATAGTGCATTCATTTTCTCTTGACCAGATTCTTGACAGCAAAATATTGTCCTCTTAATTATGTACAGAAAATACATTTTGTTCCTTGATGTCTCTTCCAAATATCTAAATTAACAGAATAATGTAGAAAATGTAAAAGTTGCACTATTTTTTTTCCAGTTTAGTTTGGACCTTGGCATGTTGTCTACTTGCCATGTAAGTGAATATCCATTAATAATATGGATAGTGTTAGAGATTATAGGAATATAATCTTTATAAGAACAGATGCTGTTCTTATGTTAACTACTAAATTAACTAAAATGCAAGCTACACTCCCAAATCCAGCTTCATTGCTATTTTTACATAGTGTCTACTCTAATTATTCAAAAACTGTTTTCTCTGCATGCCTTTTGTTTCCTTCACCCTTAGGAAGACTTTTATTTATTCTCACCCTCCAGCAATTTCAAGAGGCAAGTGAGAAAAAAGAAAAAGAGAGAGAAAAGGCAGAAACCAAGAAGGAACAATTCTTTCAGTAGCCATCTTTTATAAAAGCTTGATTAAGAAAGATGGTCAACCCAATTGCTGATGTGATTTTCAGGGAATATCTGATGATTTTATTATAGCTGTTAGACAAGCATGGGCTTTAGAAGTGAACTCTACCAGGACTAGGGTATACCTGTTGTTCAAAGACCCTGGGACTGAGCCCTGGGTCCTAACGGCCCTCTGCTCAGCTCTCAGCCCACTAGCAGGTTCCAGAAACCAGTGTGAAAGTGAAAGTCACTCAGTCAAGTCCTACTCTTTGCAACCCCATGGACTGTAGCCTGCCAGGCTCCTCTGTCCATGAAATTCTTCAGACCAGAATACTGGAGTGAGTAGCTGTTCCCTTCCCCAGGGGATCTTCCCAACCCAGGTATCAAACCCAGGTCTCCTGCTCTGTAGGCGAATTCTTTACCATCTGAGCCACCACGGAAGCCCAAGAACACTGTGGTGGGTAGCCCATTCCTTCTCCAGCAAATCTTCCCAACCCAGGAATCGAACCGGGGTCTCCTGAATTGCAGGAAGATTCTTTACTAGTTGAGCTACCAGGGATACCCAACCCATTTGTAAATCTGCAGCACAATGAACCCCAAAGTCAATGAAGTTCATGATTAGACACGTTGACTTGACCAGACGTTCTCAGATGCAGATGAATGTAACCTGGAAAGCTTTCTGTCAAAACTCCAGGTCCAGGTTTAATCCTGAGTAGATTTTAAATAAGCTTTCATTTTTATTTATAACCATATCACACTAGTTTTTACCACTGCTCTTAGCTTACTTATAGTCTCTTTTTTTTAATTTAGCAGGCCCAAGGCTTTTTTTCAAGTTATTTTGGCCCTAGGCATACTTGAGATTATGCATTCTTTGCTGTTGAATATTTTTAAATCTTAAGTCTCATGGTTTTGGTGATTTAAAGTCATTTGAGAGAACTAGAGTTTTCCTTCTTTCAGATATTTTCATACTTTGTAGAGTTTTGCTGTTTTAATCATAGTCCGTTCTAAAAATTTGTGTTCAGTTCTGGAGATATTTTGAGAATGTCTTTGGGGTCACCATACAAAAGGCTTTCACTAAAGAGTTATGAAAATCACTAGGTCAATATGTATTTAATTTTAATAATGTATGACAAAAAAATAAAAGGAGGAAAAAAGAAAACAGAGTTCACATTTATTAATCCACTACCATGCCCCATGAACATAACAGTAGGATTTCATGAACTTTAGCATATTTGACCTTCACTGCAGTCCTATAAAATGTGAGGAAGCTGAGACTATAAATGAATGGTCCATCACATTAATTCCTAGTTTATCCTTTGAAGCAACCAGATGTTCATTGTCACAATTAGCTTTCATCAGAAAACTAATAGTTTACCTTACCACTGTATAACAGATTATAACGACTCTATGTAGAAAGATAAATCTCAGGAATAGGAGACCTTTGGTACTATGACTGTACTGAGCTAATGGCAAAGTACATTAAACTTGAAATACTCAGTGATTCTAGCAGAGGAGTGTATTCTATAAAATAGTAAGTTGAGTCTGTTCAGTTTCTCGAGACTGTCTTTTCTCAACCAGTAACACAGAGGGTTCATTTTTTAAACCTATCTAAATCCAGTGAAGAAGGCAAGATGAGTCATATAAAAAGAAGAGAGCAATGCCTACATTTGGAGTTTCTCAACTGCCTCGTGATAAAGGTCCCTTAATAAATAATAGCAGTAGATTTGCCAGCTCAGACAGGCTAACTCACATGAAACAAGGGGACCTTCTCACCGGCACATATGCTGGGTTTCCAGTGTACCTGTGGAGTGGCTTTCTGATAGGAAGCTTCAACTTTACTTGCCTCCCGCGAAGACTGTTTCATCAATACAAATCAATTGAATATTACTTTAATTAACATCTACTATCCCATAATCTCCATCTGAGAAACGCTGCCCAGGTGAGAATTATCAGTGACCTTTTTCTCTGAAGAAATAACTCACAATTAGAAAAAAAAAGAAAAGATTTGTTCCTTCAACGAAAATGGTATCTCTTTAAACAAAACTCTCACAAGCAAAAACATATTATATTATAGTCTCTATACTTCCAAAATTAATTAGCCATGACAAATAAGAAAATACTCTAGAAATATGTGTTAACTCTGATGAACTCCAAAGAAAGAAGTATTCAGTTTCAAGAGTCCATGCTTTTACTAATGCTATCACCTCTATTTTTTAAATACTATTTTAATTAATTAGTTAGGATTCACAGTGCATGTGGGATCTTAGTATCCTGACCAGGGATCGAACCTGGCCCCCTGCATTATAACTGCAGAATCTTAACTACTGGACTGCTAGGGAAGTCCCTCCTCTACTTTATGTGTATTGTGTCCATCTATTTGTTGAAGGCGAAATCACAGTAATGAATTTTAAGGAGAATGGCAACGTTGGCCTGAGTGGTTGGAGCATGAGATGAAAATACACGTATGAAGGGACAATGGAAGAAGGGCTGAGAAGAAAAGCTGAGAGCCGAGCTCTCATTGTGCACCTGCCCACAAAGTCTGCGAGGGATGCAATTAGGTATTACATTATCCCTTTGTTTCCAAGTAATGGCTTTTTGTCCAGAAAATAAACACCTTATTCAGAGTAATCTATCAGAAATTTTTTCTGAATACTTTAAAACATAAGTTACCAAAAAGCCAGTCCTTAGTCAGCCATATGGATTTGGGGCTACTGCAAGCAGAAAAGCTCTCAAAAGAGGAGACAGAGGAAGTTAAAGAAAGGCAGAGAAAAAGGAAAGTATGTCATCTTTTGAAGTCGATGTTTCTGAACAGAGAGGAGCAGGATTCATTTCCTCATTTTTGGTAGCTGTGACCCTTTGAGGTCCTGGAGAGGTTTGAAAATGAATTTCTTTCAGAGAATGATGCGACATTTTGGCTGCAAGAATCTTGAAAGATTATATTGGCCAGATGGTGGCTACCATTCCAGAGAAGTCATGAAATGTTCCAACTCACAATTGACTTAAGACAGGAAAACTTACACACATATTTTGTGAGCCAAAATACTACAATATCCCTTCAGTACTTTCCAAATTCCATTTTTTTATATCGCCACGACAAGCAGCATGTTAAAATAATAATACTAAATAACCATTCAAAAAGAAAGGTTTATCATACTCTCCATCCAGGTATATGTTTCTCAAGATTTCTATCATATCCAACCTATTGCATACAATGTTCTGAAGAAACAAGTTACCTAAACTTTAAACTTCCCAGCTTCCTATCCATGGGATCTTGAACCAAAAAGAATACAGAGAGTAACTGGCTAGGACAAGCAGTGAGAGAGGGGACTCCATAAAGAAAATACAATGTGATTCACACCATTTCATTTTAAGGGGATTTGTCTAAGGACAAGGGGTACCTGGGAAGTAGCTCAGTGGTAAAGAATCCACCTGCAATGCAGGAGATACAGGTCAATCCCTGGGTTGGGAAGATCCTCTGGGGGAGGAAATAACAACCCACTCTTGCCAGGAAAATCCCATGGACAGAAGAGCCTGGCAGGCAACAGTCTATGGAAATGCAAAGAGTCAGACACAAATGAGTGATTGAGCACACACGCACATCTAAGAACAAAGAAAGACTTGAAACTTGAAGCATTCACCAGAAGAATGAATGTTGCAAGAGGTCAGTGAGAATGATAATTTGATAACACTCTATATCCTGTAAGAACAAAAATGATCAAAATAATATCATCTAAATTTGTGGAAACATCCCTATGCTCCTCAGGTACATGATTAACATAGTGATCATTTCCTAACGAATGGAGATGTTTTTCAGAAATGATTTTCTGAAAAAGCCAACATATCCATCTCAATTTCTCCAAACATTGGTAAAACTTGAATGGAATCCTTCTAGGATGTAACATAAACATGTTCTTTTTCTAGACAAGGAATACCAAAATGAACTTCACCTATCTTCACAGTTTAAGGTCATCATTCTGAACTCCTGTGTAAGGTCTACGTCTACATTTCCACTTTCTATCACATATTTAATGACAACTTTTCAATTCTGTGTCCACACAGATCCATATCCTCTTCATACCCTGATTTCAAGTTGCGGTGTCCAAGTTGTGCTAAACAGAGTGAGGAGCCAAGAAAATGAAGAACGGAATGCTAAAGAATCCATAACCTATGAAAACCGTATGTCTAAATGAGGGTTATTTTTTCCTGCTGCACATATCAAAAGGTTTGTGTGTTTTCCTTGTTTTATTTTCCTATGTTCAATAATCTATGCTCAAGACGTAGCACATATTTTCAGGGTGAGTCCCACTGGTGCCAAATGGCTGGGTCAGATGCTTTAAACAAGATAATCTCCACCTAAATAAGCTGGACTCCACACAAAGCTGTTTACCACACTCTTGTCTCCTGCTACAGGCCTGCTTTCTTGGTTACTGATCCCTGGCTCTCAATTTCTGCACTGTCTCCAGCATTCTTTCCTTCCTGGCTTCCAGCCTCTCAGGGAACTTCTAGTTTTGACCCTGGCTGACTGCCATGATTCCACCTTTGAGACCACAAACTGAGCTGGACTTATTCCTTCTTCAGCAATGACCTCAACTTACCCTGCATTTGATCCTGCTAAGCCCTATATTGTATCAGGAACATCTGTTAAAAAACAAACCTACAGAGGGGTAGGATTTTATATGCAAGAACTCTTGGTTTCCAGCTTACTCCCTATCTTCTTAAATCTAACTCTTTGTCATCTTAGAAGATCTTCTCCAACTCTCCCAGCTGACCTGGCCGATAGTTGTGGTGAGAAATATGACTCTGAAGACCTTCATGGAGCATTGCTGAATTCACAGAATCCCATCATATTTATCACTAAAGAGATACACACACACTAACACATGGACTCTGAAGGATATGATATTATTTCGTTTTTACAGTTGAGAAATATAGGGCTTGCTATTTTCAAAGTCACACAATTGTGTAGCTGTAGAGCGGAGTCACAGGTTCAGATTCTGTCTACAATCTCCCTACCCTTTACACCAAATCAAGCCCTTACAAGTTGAGGAAACAAAATAACCTGGACATAAAGACCTAACAATCTATTCTGAGTGTCTGGAACCATTTCCAATGTATCAGAGGTGGAAAATTTCCCCACAAACCACAGAACAATTCTCGGGACACCGACAGACGGTCTTAAGAGTTCACTAACTGTAGTGAACTCTGACACTATCTGCCAGAGGAAGAATCAGATTCCATGGGCAGGGCGCACAAGACTGCCTGCCCCCGTAAAACTTGGTCAATTCCAAGTCCAGGTTGTCATCTGTGCTTCACACTGACTACCAGATAAGTCAGAGGTCCCATGACTCCTTCCTTGAGTTTCACTGATTTTGCTAGAACAGTTCACAGAACTCAGGAATCCCATTTGCTCATTAGGTCATCAGTTGATTATAAAAGGGTATAATTCAGAAACAGTCCGATGAAAGAGATGTACAGAGCAAGGTGTATAGAAAGGGTGCAGTACTTCCTTGCTTTCTTTCCAAGGGTACCACTCTCCCTATGTCTCCAGTTGTTCTCCAACCTGGAATGTCTCCTAACTCTGATCTTTAGGGTTTTTATGAAGGCTTCACAACACAGGCAAGACTGATTAACTCACTCGCCATTTGGGACTAACTCTGCCTCCAGCCCCTCCTCCATTCCAGGAAGCCAGTGGTGGGGCTGAAAGCTCCAACCCTCTCATCAGCAGTTGGCTACCCTGGCAACTAACCCTACCAATAGATGGGGTCCAAAAGTCATCATTAACATAACAAAGGATACCATTTTGCCCTCATCACTTAGGAAATTCCAAGGGTTTGGAGAGTTCTTTGCCTCAATGGGGATATAAGATAAACTATGTATTTCCTACTACAAATGCCAGTATCACTTTAGCAGTAAAACAACAGAGGAACTAAGGAGAACCACACCTCAATAAAATCTTTAGAGAAAATTCTGAAGGAGATATCTTTTCTGCATTATTGGGTCAGTTCTTGGTTAGGTCCAGAAATTTGATTCACTGTTTGAAGTACGCTGAAGGAACATTAAATATTCAACATTATTCTCTTATTTCTTATTACTGTTTTCAACAGAAGGTCTTATTTATAAAGGCGGCATTTCCATGTCTAGGATAAAGGCTGTATAATTTCTAACCTGTTGAGTTACTGGAATACAGCTTTGTATTCCAAAGGGAAATTTTAAAGTTTAGGAGCAAGCGAAGTGTTATAATATAAAATATTTACAAAGAAATAAAAAGTTTACCAAAAGAAAGAGAAAATGCACTATCATACAATAAAAGAAAGAAAGAATGGCAATTTTACCCCATTTATTGTCTGACTTTAACTTTTAAATATTTTGGGTATGATAAACCAAAACAAGAGAGAAGCAGAGAGCAAAAAATGGCAATACCAGCAGTTTTTATATCCTATTATAACTCTGTCATATGTTTAGAAAAGCACTACGGAAATGTTGATTCATACTCTCACAGTTATTTCTGCGTTTGTTTTGTTTCCCCAACCACAAGCACTTAATGAGTACTTATGACCTATGCAGTTATAGTAAAGAAATAACAAAAGCCTTCTTCTGGTTAATTCAAAAGCTTCACAGTATTCTGTATGTTAAGCTGGATGTGTGACAATGAATTATAAACGTAGTACACAATATGGGTTTAGGCAAGAGCCAAAAGTAGATAAATAATTTATGAGGAATATATTCATTTTACATAGATAAGTAGACACACAGTCATGACTGGAACTTCAATTCTGTAAATTATATCAGCTTTCCTGGTGGCGCAGAGGTAAAGAATTCACCTGCAATGCAGGAGACCAGGGTTCGATCCTTAGGTAAGAAAGATTCCCTAGAGAAGAGAATGGCTGCTCACTCCAGTATTTTCAAATGGAGAATTCCATGGACAGAGGAGCCTGGCAGGCTACAGTTCAGGGGGTCCCAAAGAGCAGGACATGACTGAGTGACAACAATTAAAACTCAGAATGTTCAAAGCACGCATGAAGGCATGCATTCTAAATGTATAGTCCTAGACTAGACCCTAGAAGAGGCTGAAAACTGTCAATCCAAGAGGAAAGTAAAAACCAGACTTTGTATTTGTTACTGAGGTGTGGGGAAGAGGGATCACTAGTATGTTAAATATGAAACTCAGACTCCAAGAATGAGGACACCAGACAAGCTCCAGGGAAGGAC
The DNA here is from genome assembly GCF_963930625.1 of Muntiacus reevesi. NCBI lineage: Eukaryota > Metazoa > Chordata > Mammalia > Artiodactyla > Cervidae > Muntiacus > Muntiacus reevesi. Next base: position 33,886,343 of record NC_089265.1, on the reverse strand, counting down.
ACCAATCTGAGATCAGGAGACCTGACGCTGAACTGCAAAGGTAACCGCTGCAGCCCAAACTCAGAAGGAAATAAATTGAAATAAATAAATAACAAAGGTGAGATGGGGCTTCAGGGCTGGCTCCAAGGGCTTCTTCAGCCTGGGAGGCGGGGAGAAGCCCAGCTGTACTAGAGACAGCAGTACCTTTTCTGTGAGCTGCTCTTCCCAAAGCCCACCTGAACACAGTGACAGACTTTTTTTTCTTGGACTCCAAAATCATTATGGACAGTGAATACAGTCATGTAATTAAAAGGCACTTGCTCCTGACGGAAAGCTGTGGCAAACCTAGACAGCATATTGAAGAGCAGAGACATCACTTTGCCAACAAAGGTCCATCTAGCCAAAGCCATGGTTTTTCCAGTAGTCATGTATGGATGAGAGTTGGACCATAAAGAAGGCTGAGCACAAATCAATTGATGCTTTTGAACTGTGGTGTTGGAGAAGACTCCTGAGAGTCCCTTGGACTGCAAGGAGATCACACCAGTCAATCCTAAAAGAAAGCAACCCTGAATATTCATTGGAAGGACTGATGCTGAAGCTGAAGCTCCAATACTTTGGCCACCTGATGCAAAGAGCTGACTCACTGGAAAAGACCCAGATACTGGGGAAGACTGAAGACAGGAGGAGGAGGGGCAACAGAGGATGAGATGGCTGGATGGCATCACTGACTCAACGGACATAAGTTTGAGCAAATTCCAGGAGATAACAAAAGTCAGAAACGCATGGCCTGCTGCAGTCCAGGGGCCACAAAGAGGCCGACACGACTTAGCGACTGAACAACAGTGAAGAACAGTGGCACGGTCTGGGTGTCACAGGGAAGAGATAATACACAATTCTAGTCCTTCTTTACACTTATTAACTCCAACCCTAGACAGCCCCTCAGGGGTTCACCAAGTTGGGAGACACAAAGATTCTTCATCCTGTTGCTTTCTTCTGGCCCCTACTACCCACTTTCACTATAGTTCTACCTCCTATTCCATCATCCCCAGCAGCCTGGCTAATTTTGTTGCTAGTTCTGAGCTCCAAAAGTTAAAAGACAGGCTCACACAGCAAATGTTAGTATTAAGAAAACCCTAAGTTCATTTAACTAATTTTTCCATAAACTAGAATAATCATATTATCATTGAATGTCAGTATAGAAAATTCACTTCCATTTTAATTGTAAAAACACATCTATAATGCAGATTTTACTTTGATAGTATATTTGAAATATGATAGTAGTATATTTGATTATAGGAAATCAAAGTAAAATAATAACTAAACACATTGTGGCTATCTCCAGTAACATCCTGTCAACTTAAAAAATATTCACAACCTAAAAGCTGAGAGTTATATCTTATTTCATGAGAACTGTGACAACTTGAAGCCCAGGAGACAGCATCTGAAGTAACCCTGAGAGGACTGCTCCTACTAGGAGGGAAGTGGGGAGGAGCCAGGTAATACAAAGGGAAGATAGCTTGAATGTCAAAGTTTTTTTTATGAATTAAAGAAAATCAAATATCCCAAGTTAAGGAATCTAGCACTTTTCTATGCATGGAAACATCCCGGAGTGTGAAGTAAAGTGGGACTTAGGAAGCATTACTAGGAACAAAGCTACAGGAGGTGACAGAATTCCAGCTGAGCTACTTCAAATCCTAAAAGATGACACTGTTAAAATGCTGTGTTCAATATGCCAGCAAAACATGGAAAACTTGTAAGTGGCCACAGGACTAGAAAAGGTTAGTTTTCATTCCAATCCCAAAGAAGGGCAACATCGAAGAATGTTCAAACTACCATATAACTGTGCTCATTTCACATGCCATCAAGGTTACGCTCAAAATCCTTCAGGCTAGGCTTTAGTAGTTTGTGTACTGAGAAATTTCAGATGTACAAGCTTGGTTTCAAGGAGGCAGAGGAACCAGAGATCAAATTGCCAGCATTTGCTAGACCATGGAGAAAGCAAGGATGGAGAAAGTAAAACATCTACTTCTGCATCATTGACTATGCTAAAGCCTTTGACTGTGTGGATCACAACAAACTGTGGAAAATTCTTAAAGAGATGAGAGTACCAGACCACCTTACCTGTCCCCTGAGAAACTTGTATGCAGGTCAAGAAGCAACAATTAGAACCAGATTTGGAACAAGAAACTAGTTTAAAATTGGGAAAGGAGTACAACAAGGCTATATATAGTCACCCTTTTTATTTAACTTATACGTAGAGTACTTCATGCAAAATGCTGGACTGGATGAATCACAAACTGGAATCAATATTGCTGGAAGAAAAAAATCAACAATCTCAGATATGCAGATGATACCACTTTAATGGCAGAAAGTAAAGAAGAACTGAAGAGCCCCTTGATGAGGGTGAAAGAGGAGAGTAAAAACGTTGACTTGAAACTCAGCCTTAAAAATACTAAGATCATGGCATCCACTTCCATCACTTCATGGCAAATATAATGGGAAAAAGTAGAAGAAGTGATAGATTTTATTTTCTTGGGCTTCATAATCACTGCAGACAGTGACTGCAGCCATGATATTAAAAGACGTTCCTTGGAAGGAAAGCTATAACAAAGCTAGACAGTGTATTAAAGAGCAGAGACATCACTTTGCTGACAAAGGTCCTTACAGTCAAAACTGGTTTTTCCAGATCCATAAAGAAGGCTGAGCACTGAAGAATTAATGCTTTCAAACTGTGGTGCTGGAGAAGACTTTTCCCAGTTCCTTGGACTGCAAGGAGATCAAACCAGTTAGTTTTAAAGGAAATCAACCTTGAATATTCATTGGAAGGACTACTCCTGAAGTTGAAGCTCCAATACTTTGGCCACATGATAGGAAGAGCTGACTCACTGGAAAAGACTCTGATACTGGGAAAGATTGAAGCCAAAAGGCCAGCAGAGGATGTAATGGTTAGATAGCATCACCAACTCAGTGGATATGAATTTGAGCAAATTCTGAGAGAGAGGAGAGGACAGAGGAGCCTGCCATGCTACAGTCCATGGGATCACAAAGAGCTGGACACAACTTAGTGATTGAACAAAACAACACGTATGGAAAGATGCAAGGATCTAGGCTCTCTGAAATCATTCCCTTGAAAAGCACCTCAGTTATCTGGGAGCTATCTCCTCTTTTCACATTTTGAGCTCTGTTTGCTCAGGGCTCACTATAGGGAGTGGTTGCAGCCTAATGGTTGTTACATGGCAGGTATTCCTTTCCTTCTGAGTTCTCTCAGGGCTCACCAGCTCACCACCTGTGGTGGCTGCAACCACTGGCAACTGTGACATTCCTGTTTACTGATATGGCAATATCAGTAAATATCAGGAAATATTTCATTTCACACTCTTTAAAGTGTAAAATAAAAATGAATAAACCCTTAGGGGGTATGCTTTTTTAATTAATTTATTTTTTTTAATTGAAGGATAACTCCTTTACAGAATTTTGTTGCTTTCTGTCAAACATCAACATGAATCAGCCATAGAGGGGTATGATTTTTAAAATCATTGCGTTTCACAACAATCTCACAGCTCCCTGCTCCAAGAGTCACTTTGCTATTTCTCAATGCTTACAACTCTTCCCTGATGCTATGGCCAAATGAAATTTCCCCTAGCATTTTCATTATCTCATCTATATGATGACAATCTTAATTTTTATTAAGACCAACATCATCTCGAAACTGAACACTAGAACAGCGTAAAACGAATCTACTTTTCAATCACTTTGAACTTTCTCTAGAAATGGAGATTCAAATATTCACAACCATTATCAAATAAATCCACTTGAGAGGAACATCTATGCCTCAAGCTATCTTAATAACGTTGACAAAAACTGACCACACAATACATCCCATTCCATTCTCAGTTACCACAGTATGTATCTACCACATCTTCTGAACCACATTACCAATGCTTGTCAAAGTTCAAGATGCTCTTAGTGAGGAGGGTATTTTCTTATAGAGAACGTAATTGTGTCAACGGGGCCAGGCCCATCTTTTCCTCACTGAAGGCAAGTCTCTGTGTTAAATACCATGGATGTGAGTCAGGTACGTAACCTCAAAAAGCTCATCAAGAAGCAGGAAAAACAAGTGCCCCTCACATGCACAGAATCAGTCAACCAGCATGAAAGTCATGGCTGACAATCAATTTGTACACTCCTGGGGGCAAAAAAAACCACCAGGTCATATACCTCAGGCCACCTCTGGTATGACTCTAGTGTGAACAGAATACAACTATCTTAAATGCATTTTCTGAAATATAATCATGATTCACATTGTATAGATCCTGCACTACACTATTCCTGTGTAGAGTCAGAAGCTGCTTTGAGGTATTTTTCTACTCATATTCCTATAGAAAGATTTTTCACAGGTTTTTCACTAAATCTCTTGTACCACATGGTTATATGAAAAATGTACACTTCGGCTTAATGAGGGGAAAATTAACTGCACAACTTCTAACAATAATGGATGGAGGCATAATTCAATATGCACAATCAAAAATTTTCGCCAACTGCACACAACTGAATGATTAGGTAGTGTAAGAAATACTTCATGCTTTCTTAGCAAAACAGTTAAATCAATAAGAATGCACCTAAATTTTTTCAGACTACAGCAGTTAAAGCAAAGCAGCAAAAAAGAAACCAAAAATGAAGGAAGGAAGAAATTAAGAGAGGAAAGGAGGAAGAGAAGAAGGGAGAGAATGAAAAAAAAGCATTTTGTTCATCCTCAAAATCTGGGCCTCATTTGTGGATCAGTTGGTAAAGAACCTGCCTGACAATGCAGGAGACGCAAGAGAGGCAGGTTATATCCCTGGGTCGGAAAGACCTTCTGGAGAAGGAAAGGGCCACATGCGCTAGCAGTGGGCTACAGTCTATGGGGTCACAAAGGGTTGGGCATGACTAAGAGCGCGTGCACGCGCACACACACACCCACCTCTCAAAAATTGAGTTTGGGTTCTTTGCTTATTTAGTTTTATAAGGGCCAGTTCCATGGGGCTGTGCGCACGAAGAGTTGGACACAACCGAGTCACTAACACACACACACATAAGGGCCAGTTGTTTTTCAAGCAGTTGTAAACAGAAGGTGGACTTTTGTTTGCTTGAAATGCATCATATCAACAGCAGAAACAAATGTTAAGCTAGCTATTAAGTCCCCACCAAAATCCAAAAGGCTGTAATCCTCTCCCAGTGCTCTGACGACTACTTTCTGTTGCACTCCCTCTCCACAGACCTTGCAGCATTTTGTTGATAGGATACATGATGTCCACGTGGAACTGTATAATCTGGAGCTTCCTTTTAATAAAATTAATTCCAAAGAGAGAAGAAAAATAAAAAACAGCTATTGTTTTTCATGAGCTTACCCTTTGAGATCTACTGTGAGGAGGACAGCTTGCCTGAATTAGACAGAAAAGCTGACCCTGTAAGTCACTTATCCTAATTAAGATCAATGGCGATGCAGAGAGACGGTCCTTCTACCATCTAATGTTGTAATGTCACCTCCCAACATGGGAGTAAGTGCATCTCCTAAACCTGTCTGCACACTTTTCCTATTTGATTTTGTATCCTTCCCCCCTCTCCTTTTATTTCTCTTCACAGAAATGTCTATCTACCTCATACATCTTAACAAAAGTGAAAGCCCTTTTGCAAGAAGGAAGTGGCTTAAATTTAAACAGTTGTTCCCCTTTTAAGATTTAAACATCCAAAGAAATATTCTGTTGTGATGGTGTCATTGCTGTTCAGACTTGTTATTATGTTTGTGAAAGTTAATTATCTGATAAGATACACTGTAGTTATTACTACCACCAAAAAAATATGTCTGTTTATTAATTCAAAGTGTTCCATTAAAATAAAGTATGCTAACTAAAGAACTGAACAATTATTTCCTAATTATTACTGCACAATCATTTGGGCATTTTATAACAGCTTTTTCCTTTTCCTGAATGAATTACACTTTATATTTAAAACTATTAGCATTTATAGTGTTTTATTTTCATAGAATATGATATTTCTGTGCATATTTTTACTCTGAAGGTCTTAGTTGTAAATTCAATGTTTTAAATCAAAGCTTCTTCCTCACTGAAGAAAAGTGTTAACATTTGAGCATATCATTAAACATCCTAGAACAAGAACCCACAACTCAAAGAGTGACTATGATTCATGTTGAATATTTTAAGTATTAGGTAAACATTCAATGAAAGATGGAATCAAATGGTTTGTTCAAAAGAAAGAGCAAGATATTTCCTTACTACTCCTTCCATTTCTGTTGTCTTCCAGGAATAAATCATGCATGTCTTATGTGACAGAAAGAAATTTAAAAAATAAAGACCATAACTATAATGGAGTTAATGTGGCTTCCTATCCCACAGCCCTACAGTTGTCACTTTCTCATGAAATCCAAGCAATAAAGTTGAAATTAGATGTTGTCCTTTCACAGAAACTTCTTTCCTGCAAAAATACCTATAAATCTGTGGTCTAAGACAAGTAGGAGGGAAAATACATACATGCATTATTTTAGCCAATAGGTCTGCAAAGTTTTAGGTGACTCAGGAAAAAAAAGATAAAACTGTATAACACATTAAATTCTATAATTTCTAAATCTCAGTAGTTCCCAGTACACTGAATATCCTGAGCCTTGTTCTCTGTAGACATCAAGCAGGCCACACAGTCCTCCCTGGGCATGCATGCTGTGCCCACTGCAGTCAACAAAGCATGTCATCTCAGCTGTCCACAACATCCATCCTCAACCTGCTATGCTGTGAAGATTTCTGATTTTTGCTGTCCACCCAAACCACAAACTTCCTGCCTTGTGTCACACACTGTCTATAACAAAGTTATCTTAACATTTAGTACAGGGGATTGAGAGCACAGATTTTATACAAAACTGGAAAATTCAACTGTTTTCCATATTGTTTATGTCTAATTCTTTGTGTGTGTGTGTATGTGTGTGTGCGTAGTCAGTAGTGTCTGACTCTTTGCAACTCCACAGACTGTAGCCTGCCAGGTTCCTCTGCCCAGGGAATTCTCCAGGCAAAAACACTGGAGTGGTTTGCCACTTCCTTCTCCAGGAGATCTTCCCAAACCAGGAATCGAACCTGAGTCTCTTGAATCTTCCGCATTGGCAGCCAGGTTCTTTACCAACTGAGCCACCAGGAAAGCCCATCCTTTATATACCACACCCTTTTGTATCATGAATGTAGCATCAAGATACAAATTAAGAATATATGTAGGCTACCAATTAGAAACAACCTATAAGTCTTGGGGTTGGGTTGGGCACTTTTACTTAAATTCTTGCAAATTACCAGATGCCTACTAGCTACTGTGCTGCTAAAGGAAAATACAGTAGAGCATTTTAGAAAGAAATGTTGGGGCTATTGGCCCTTTCACCACCATTTCTTCGAGAGTAATTGCTACCAAGAGCAGTGTCATACTCATTAATCTTAATGAAGAACTACATCTGAAAAAAGCCAAGAGTTTGTTCTTTGTAGTGAAATCTGATTTTTTTTAAGATCACATCTAATTCATCTAACTTAAAAGAGGACTTATGGATATTTTTAAAATACACCAAGTTACATCAAATTATTTTGCAAACTTGGCCAAACTAGGCAGGTTTCATTCATAGTACATGTGGATAAATGTGTGGAGACACATATGTTCACTAGGGCTTTCTATGGGCTTCCTTTAAAGGCAGTTGTAGGATTAAGCCAAACTCTTCTGTGTAGCATTCCAGAAAATATCACTTTATGTAGAATAAAATAATTTTTGTTTTTCCATCGTAATTAAAAACTTACAAACGGCATCAAAACACAAACTCTAGATTACATGCTTAACGAGTTAGTTGCATAAAAAGATACTAAAATTATTATAAGTGAAGTGAAGTGAAGTCGCTCAGTCGTGTCCGACTCTTTGCGAGCCCGTGGATTGTAGCCTACCAGGCTCCTCCGTCCATGGGATTGTCCAGGCAAGAATACTGGAGTGGGTTGTCATTTCCTTCTCCAGAGTCTTCCCGACCCAGGGATCAAACCCAGGTCTCCCACATTGGAGGCAGACGCTTTAACCTCTGAGCCACCAATGTCTCCTAAAAATTATTATAAGCAACATGCAAATAATAATATAACAATAGTGGAAAATAGTTCATAGCTTGCAATATGTTGTCATCATGTTACATGATTTATATGAACTATTTTTCAATTAAAATTCAGGACTTTACCACAGTAGAATTCTAAGTTGAATTTTCCCTGCCTCAGAATTATGTCTGTGATTTGAAATTGAGAATAAAAATATAACATATCCCAGATTTAAGAGAGAGGTTGTAGAGCAAAAGCCTGCAACCAGTAAAAGCAACTGCACACCTAGAGTTTGGCCTGAAGAACCCCGGAGCAGGGCTTGCCACCAGTAGCCAAGGCCAGCGAGCAGCCCCTTCCCAGTCGCCCAAGAAGAGGTTCCAAGAGGGGCAGGAATCCCTTTGTGGGGGATCAGTGTTGCTGGGAGAGAGTCCATTTTCCCTCCTCGCTATGGAAAGGAGAGGGAGATGCTTCGCCTTTCGCAGAGTGGTGAAATTTTTCAGCATTCACAAGAGTAGGAGTGCCCGCAGGTAGTGAGAAGGCCTCTCATTCCTTGGTTAAATGCCCGTGGTCGCACTCCAGTGACTAAATTTCAGGGAGCACTTTCAGAAATAAGTCACTTTGTCTGTGTTATCATCCTTCGCTGCTAGGAACAAAAGTCTCTTAGTATACCCTTAGCAGCATGCGTATGCTGAAAACCGGGGCAGGACACGGACAGTGATGCTCATTTCTACTACGGTGATGTCTGAGAGGGCAAGACCTACTGGGCTAGCTAAACCAGAAAGACTGAAATGGACGGCAGAGAAGCGTCCCTGGCAGACAGGTGTAAGAAACTCTCTTGAAAATGTGGAAGAAACCCATGGTATTTTCCATCCACCCGTATCAACAGACCTGAAGGTTGGTGGAGGGGCATGGACTTCTGTGCTGTTCAAGTCATCTCAAGGACCAGGGGCAGGAACCACGATTCAGAGAGCTCATAAATCTGAAAGATTCTTTCAGGACAGAGTAAATTAGAAGAGTGTAGCTAAACAATAGGTCCATGTAAGAGACAAGTGAATGATAAGCCAAGGAAAGCAGGATGGAATCAGAACACAGGTCAGCTGGAATACCAGTCATAAAGGTTATGAACTACAGAGGTGCATGAAGGTGCAGAGCCATGGATGTACAGGCCTGCAGATGGAAATGAGAAATAAGGCAGCAATTACCAAACTGGAGCTTTGCAGATCCTGTGACATGATTTCCTCTTTCTTTCTCCTTTCTTTCTTACTTTTGCCAAGTAAGTTGAGATTGCTGAAGAGGAGAATCACTTGGTTAGGTGTTTTCTGATTTTTTTTTTTTCAGTTTAACAAATGAGAACTTTGAATAAATTATCTAAAAGCACTCAGCTAAGTACCAAAGGGAGTGGGTACTCTTTAAATACCTGATAGTCTTCTCTACCCACTGATTTGGGCAGGAAGAAAAGGCAGCAAAAAGGGCAGAAATTCAGTGCCATGATGGAATGAAGGCAAGAGGTCACCTGCCAAGGTACTACAGAACTAAAATTAGAGGTGAGACAACCACTCGGGGTGTAAAATGCTGCAGAGGGATTACAGAGAATGAGAACCAGGGGAAAACCATACTTTTACTCAGAGGTTCTCTGGTGATATCAGGAGCAAAGCTTCAGATGACTTTCTGTGGAGGAAGACAGATTGAAGGGAAGTGGGTGGTGAGGAACTGAGGCAAACTTTTTTAGAAGTGTGAGGACAAACACTGCCTGTGTGTGAGGGGAGGGGTCTCCTTTGTTCAACAGTGCGGCAATTCAGCCATTCTTACATACTCCAAGTATACCTATACGGAAGAATTTGGAAAGTATCATATTGCAAAGAATGATTAAAATTAAGAATAAAATGTGAAATAAATGAATTCTAAATGAATCATCTCCAATTTGAGCTGCTTAATATTGCCCCAAAAAACACAATCCTTCTAATTTAACTTTTTAAAAATGTAAGGTAAAATCCCTGAAATAATATACACTAAATTAACCTAAAATGCTACTATAGTAAAGTGAAAGTGGAAAGCATATAAAAAACCAAGGCTTGGAAAGGTGTTTCTGAAAAGGTGAAGGATATCAGTGGTAGTAAATGCCAATCACTTAAACTAACATGTGCAAGAGGAACAATAATTTGCCCGAGATATAGGAATTATTAAATATCAAAACAGTTTGGAAATAGATTCAGGAAAATGATAGCAATATGTTCTAAAGTCTATTAAAAAAAAAAAAAAAACAGCCAAATAGTATAAGGGAGAAAAGTCTTTATTTAATATGGAAATGCAGTCATTTCTGGTCATATAAAATGTATTTAACTTAAAGGAACATATACCTAAAAACAAACTCTAAAAGTTCTTTTTTTTTTTTTTTTCTATCTACCACTTAAATAGACTGCTTCATTCAAAAGCTGGCAGCCTATGAGGCTTACAAGACACTCCTAACCACAAACTGGCTTTTAGTTAGCCAATCAGATAATTTCCTTTCTTTGCACCTGCACTTTCTTTATATAAATCTTGACCAACTCCTGTCTGCAGAGTGCTCCAAACTACCTGCAGTTGGGTGATGACCAAATCTAATGGATGTTTGCGCAAATAAAAATTTTAATATGCGTCAGTTTATCTTTAACAGTTCTAGGACTACGTGTCCCAAATCTTGGGAAAGTGATCTTGGTTAATTTCGAGTATCCTGGAGGAACATTGGCAAACATGCCTTACCCAAACTGATGTTCAAAGAATTATGCAGGGAAAGCAAATACCTAACAAATTTATAAACATTCATGGATAAAACGCCACAAATTTCATCTGAAAAAACTATCATTTAATGCTATCCTCCTCAAAGTTGTATTAAGTAATCTATTTATGTTGTACCATCTCTTTGTCCATTTAATGTTCATGCTCATGACAATTTAGTCAATCTAACACTAAAGAAACCTTTGATATAATCTTTTCTGCTTAAGTTACTGCTAGGTCTTCTCACTATGTCCATTTCTTCACTGAGACTGGGAAATAATTTTACTAGGGTAGAAACTCTCTAATTAAACAGAATGAGATTCAAGTAGCTAATGCAAATAAGTTTTCATCATTCAATACCAAAGGCAAAATTAAAGGGAGAAAAATTTACCTGAGTTGGACGTTAATTTTCCCCCAAAGAACTTGACACAAAACATATTTACAGAGCATAGTGATTACAAAATTTTCATTTTAGCTCTCCAATTTTGTCTGCGATTTTTTCATGCTTTGTTAGGGTGTAGCAGGAACTCTCTCATATTTTTAAAAGACATTCTGGGGTGTCTTGTAATACAAACTTAACTCTCTTGCAATTACTTATTAATTTGCTATTTTGTATCTTAAAAAATAAAAAAGAAAGTATGCACACTTAGAAAACAAAACTTTCTAACAGCTAAAGCTTCAACTGTACTCTTAGGGAAGCACCATTTCATAACTAAGGAGGTCAGATCTTAACCCTGAAAGAGTATTCCTTTCAGACAAACACACTAAAATGCAAACTGATTATGGAACTTTTACTTAAGGACTCAAATATGATATCCATGGTTGGCAAGGAAAAGATAACAGGTCTTCATTTGCCAACATTTCAATTTTGGTATTTTCTGTGTGTATTTTCACAAGTCTAAATCTCCTTAATCTTTCTATTCTAAATCTGCCAATTAAAAACAATAGATACAGCAAATAAAGTAACTGAAAAATTCATATTGAAAGGAATCAGAAACCTCCCATCTATCTCCTATATTAAAATGAATGTATCAAACTAGAAACTTAGGTATTAAAAAAAAAAAAACACTTGATATTTACTTCCTGTTAAGAATTCCTTATGTTTCCTTTGTGGCTCAGCTGGTAAAGAATCTGCCTACAATGCAGAAGACCTGGGTTGGGAAGATCCCCTGGAAAGGGGAAAAGCTATCCACTCCAATATTCTGACCTGGAGAATTCCATGGACTGTATAACCCATGGGGTTGCAAAGAGTCAGACACAACTGAGTGACTTTCAACTCACTCACTCTAGATTTCCTTATATATTTTATGATGGATGTTTCAAGCTAATTCATATTAACTGCTATCTTTGAGTTTCTTTGATGGTATCAAAGCCTTTTTCTCTATAGTACACAGTAGCTACTTTCGTTAAAAAAAAAAAAAAAGTTTAACTGAAATCAGGCAAAAATCACATGAAATCAGCCTTGGAGCTGTAATGTTGTCACCTATTTTTCCTTTCCTAAGCCCGAGTCTGCTCCATCTGCGTAATTATAAGCTCAAAACCCTCTGGGTGGTCAATGACTCTACATTCTGCACTGCACTTAACACATTTTTCATGCTCTATATACTATTAATAATAACAGTAGTAACGACATATATTTTTCCTAATATAAAGGAAAATATGGACATCACAACTGTCACTTATCCACACTCCCTTTTGTCTTGATGATGCACACAGGAGGGATGGTTACTAAGATCACATTACCTCTTCCTTCTATTCCAAACTTAGTTCTGCATTTTTTTTTCCTGTAGCTCACTTGCTTTTCCTGTTTTAATTTATTCTTCTGCTTTCTTTACCCACCACACCTATTATCTCCTCCTGAATGCCAAGCAGCATCAGTATTTTGCACTTAGCTGCTAAGGAAAATATCTGTTTGTGTATGCTTAATTGGCTTAACTACTGTACTAAAGTAGCTTTCGAAACAGCACTACTGACATTGTGGGCTGCACATTTTTTTTTATAGTGAAGAGTCGTCCTGTGTATTGTAAGATGCTTTCTCTGGTGGCTCAGGCGGTAAAGAATCTGCATGCAATGCAGGAGACCTGGGTTTGATTCCTGGGTTGGGAAGTTCCCCTGGAGAAAGGAATGGCTACCCACTCCAGTACTTTTGCCTGGAGAATTCCGTGGACAGAAGAGCCTGTGGGCTACAGTCCATGGGATCACAAGGAATCAGATATGACTGAGCGACTAACACTTCACTTTTTAGCACCATCCCAGGACCCTACCCACTAGAAGCCAATAGCATACCTCACCCCACTCCACTACCAGGTATGACAGCCAAAAATGTCTCCAAATGTCTCTATCTATTCCCTAGAGAACCGATGCAGAAAGGAAACCTATCATAATAAGGTAAAACTGTTCTCAGTATGTTATACTGCTGGAATTAAACAGTAAAAATGAGATAAATATATAAGTAAAATTATATTAAACCTCACACACACACACACACACACACACATCCTAAAAATGTTTGCATGTGCAGTTTAAGCATTTAAGAAGCCTGAAGTTCATACAAGCAAAAATAAGTAACACTCCAATATCAAGGATTATTTTACTGAAAAAAAAAAAAAAAAACTATTTCTGCTACTTTACTTATGAAAGCTAACCTGAAATAGAGCTCTAAGCAAAGCACTAGCTATGATTTAAGACTAGTATGTCTAACGTCCAATTAAAATAAATCCTTCTAACAGCACTTTTATAAAATCACTTAGCTTGTTAAAACATATAAAATGTTTGGCTCCCCTGGGCTACATTATGATTAAGGTACATTTGGAGATGAAAAAACACTTCTCATTTCACAAGGTCACAGTATATTTCAAAATGAGCTATACTTCACTATTTTCCAAAGATTTCTTTGTTTCCTTCATTAAACTAAGCCAAGGTCCTCCTACTTCTGAAATTTACTATAAATCTGGATACTGTCAAGAAGCATTTAATCTCCAATGCATTTGAAAAGCCTTGTAAATTACAACCAAAATAACCGAGGCACAACCTTTTCTCTTTTTATTTTTCTTCTAAGTTTTTTTTCCAATGGTCAGTAAACATGTTTCAACATCAGCTTGCTTTATTTTAGGCACTAAAGCAGAAAGTGTGAAACAAATATCCTAGACACTCAGGTCTCATCAGAGGCAATGCTTGAGTGACCATGACGTAGTGCATAAGTGTTCAGGTTTTGCAGTTTATTCGAACTGGGTTTGAATTCCAGGGTCCAATCCCTCACTAGTTGTGTGATCTTGAGCATGTTAGCATCTTTAAGTCTCAGTTTCCCCAGGTGTAAAGGACAATATCTGAACTTATTTCATGGAACTGCTATAAATTTGGAAAATAAAAGCTTTAGCACATACTTTGCACACAGTGTGGTGTTAAATAGCATTACAGATTCCCTTATCAATCAATGTGCTTCAAAGTCAGTATTTTCTCATGTGAAAACTGTGAACCCTCTCTCCCAAATCAGTGTCTTTCTGCACATCTTTCTATCATTCCTTTTCTCCAGCTATACGACCCAAACCTGATAATCCTAAATCCCTTCATTACACTCACCCTAACCCTAACCCTAACCCTAACTTCCACTTCCCACCCAAGAAACGACACCCAGTACCTCCCCATCAACATCACTAACATTCCAGGCACTAGGCTCTTACCTCCATCATCTCAAGTCACCTGCAACATTTAAGACATACTTATATCTGTCATCTCCTCTTTATCTCTGCTGTCCCCATTCTGATTCAAGTCCCTCTTCTATGATCTAGAGAGAATTATAGTAACTAATTCATATAATTCTAACATCCAACTCTTATCCATCTTGCACACTGAAGTCAAAGTACTTTTTTCTAAAACGGATCTGATCATGACTTCCCCACGATATACCATCCTGTCCCCAACCTTTACGATAAACTCCACCCCATAGAGGGTAACAAGACTTCAGGAGTTCAGTCCTGTCTCTCTACCCAATCTCGCCTCAAAGTGCTCTTATAGACCCATATGCCAGCCACAGCCAACTACCTCCAGGCCCCTGACGAATGGCATCCCTGCTAATCCTTTGCATGCATTGGGACTGCTGCCTGGCGCGTCAATCTCTGTGCACCCTGTGCATCTAGCTCAGCTCTGATGTCTTTAAGCACCACCTCCACCCTGCAGCAGTTTCAGAATCCCCTACGGCTGGAAGATGGCCCTTCATCTGTATTTCCTCCCCACAACTCCCTGAAGTTACCTTAAGAAGCTGACTACTGTGTTGTCATGTACTGGCATTTTCATTTATCACCTGCACTAAAAGATTTTGCTGGACAATAGCATAATTTTTGTTTATCTATTTTTGTTCAAAACATTGTGGTGACAAATACAACCAAAATATAAAATACAGAATTAAATGAGATTCATGCCTATCTTACAAACACACACAGAAAAACTGTGCTTAGCACACAGTAGGCACCCATGTATGTTTGTATAAATGAAACAAATGAAATGAATGAAACAAATGAATAATATATATGTGGGGAAATTAAGAAGCTCCATTTTGTTTCTGAAGGGCCATAATGGACAAATGACTCAGGTACCTGATATAGCCATAAAATATCCTGCCTATTAATATAAAATTAAATATTTTAAATTAATCTTAAAAAATGTACAGTATAGAACTGATTTGCAAAGTTCCATCTTAGTTTCTAAACTGGAAGTCCCAACAATCCAGACTGTTTTCAGAAGCCAGCAAGACATAAAAAGTGATATTGTCAATTATGACTTTTATTCCAAAATGTCTTACTTTCTTGTGACATACTGTAATACACCCTAAATTATTAACAGACCCTGTTACCAGAAGCAGTGGGGACAGCACTTGGGAAGCGAACACCCCATCTATTTAATGCAAAGATTGATCATTCAGAGGGAAGGGAAGGAGGAGGCAGTTATTCTGATCGGTTGGGGGTCTCGGTACCTTTTGTATCTGAGCTTCTGTTGGCCTCTGTGCTTTTTGTGGGTGCAGGCCGGCAGGCCCCCATGTCTCGCTCTTGCTGTCTTTGCTGACAGCTTCTCTGTGTGACGACTTGGAACCTCAGCAGAGAAGTGTGAAAATAAAACACAGGGAACAATTGGAATGGAAATTTCAAATTGCAGTCAGAGTTTTTAAAGACTTGAATGCATTAAGCATCTAGAAAATAGCTTCTGTGGTAGAGCTCAGGGATAGGGAAGAAGAATAAACAAGGACAAAATTCAGGCATCAGTTCATAGCCATGCCTTACACCACCCTGACTGTCCTTATGACTCTGGATTCCTTGATTAACTGTTCTGACTTAAGTCAGTGTCAACTATTTGACCTTTTCAAAACCAGAGTGTACCAGAGCTTACGTTTCTTTTGTTATGTGGTTTGTTCTTTAAACAGAAGTTAAAATTTAAAAAAACACTCGTCTGAAATAAAATGTGATGAAAGAAGCCAAACTCCCTGTTTCTTCCTAATTCGGCTCATGCCTCCTCTCTCGCTCCAGCTCTCACGCTCTGCCCACAGCCCTGGCACCCCAGGTCTTTCTCCATGGCTCTCTCAGGAGGGTTCCAGAGCCCAAGTGCAAGGAGGGTGACAGAAAGCCTTGCCAAGGTCCCCAGTAAATATTTTCAACAATGAAACCATATGTCAATTTCAATCATAAAACATGGATCACAGTTTTTTAATCCATGTGTGCTATAATAGGATAAATTTCCAGAGGAGAGGAGGAGGAAGTATCAAGCCCTATTCCCTCAATCCCTTCCAAGTACAAATGGTTCTGAAAAGCTGTATTTTCGAATAGAGGTCAGAACATTCCTGTATATGTAAAACTACACATATACAGGCATATATGATAAAAATGCACAGCACATTTATACCCCTTTGAATAACAAAATCGATGGCATGATCTTGAACCCATTTTCCAAAGTGTAACCCACATCTCGGTGTGAAAGTGAAGTCTATTAGTAGAAAAGGTAAACAACCTAAAATAAGATTTGATAAAAAAATAAAATAAAATTAGGTACACAAAATGCATTGGCCGCATTTAATTTCCTTGTACTGGGTCCCAAAGATTGAATATGTGCTACAACATACCTGAGAAGAGCCCTCTCAGGAATTTATAAGTTAAACTGATAACTGTACTGGAGACACACGTAGTCTTGGGATGGAAACTGGTATGCAGAAGACCGGAGGATGATAGCACAGGAACAGAAACCCATATAGCCTCAACAGCCTATCAAAATCGTTCCATCTTCAGTAGAGCAAATCATAGTTGATTGTTACTCAATTCTGAGAATTGAGTAATGAATTCTCATCAGACTAACAGCAACATCCCACCACCTCAAAGGAAGTTTGTTCATTATCATACAAAGTAAACAAATCACATGCACTTGATTCCTGGACCTGGAAATTGAGATATTTATATTGTTCTCCAAATTCCTATTTCTAAAACTGTTTAAAAATTTCTAAATTTTTCACAGCTATGAGAAAATAAGTGCCTCCCTCTCCTTCACTGTGACCAGTCTGCAATCTGTAAGCATGATTCCTACCACCATTACTGCATAATTTTGTTGTTCCTTAGTCACGAAGTAGTGACTGATTCTTCGCAACCCCATGGGCTGTAGCCCACCAGGCTCCTCTATCCGCAGAATTTCCCAGCATGCCTACTGCAGTGGCTCATTATTTTCTACTCCAGGGAATTCTCCCAACCCAGGGGTCAAACCATGTCTCCTGTACTGCAGGCAGATTCTTTACCACTGAGCCACCAGGGAAGTCTTACTAGGTATATACAAGGTTGTAATTTTAAAATGTCTTCAACTCTTGAGTAATGTTGCTTTAAAACTGCTAAGTATGTTCTCTTTCAAAGGAATCACCATATTGCTGAAACAACACATGGATTAGGAAATTAGTATTTGTGACCAATATTGAGATTCAGAAGTGAAAGAACAAATCATGAACGATGTTCTTTCCAATGAGACATTTGCCATGATTGAGATTGTTGCCAAAGAAGGCTCTGTTCCTCCTCATAAGCTCTTCCTGCCCACTCTTCCTCCACTACAGCTATACCTTTGTCTTTGAATAGACTAAAAGGACTGAATAAATACAGTGTAATATGTGCATTTTAAACCATTTAATAAAAGGTTCTCAAATTTATAAATTACTTAATTCTAATTACCAATATATTTTACTTTATCCTGCATCTCTATTAGAGAAGAGATAATTGATTGGCCAGGATACAGAAATGGAAATATATTAATAGTCCATAATATTAATTCCAGGAAGTAAATTAATCACCTTCAAATACTTGATATAACCCATTACAAGGAAATTAAATACATTGAAATATTTTCTATAATTATTATTTTATATATTAAAAAATACAACTATTATTTCTACTACATAATTGGAAATATATCATTTAAAATAGTAACTAATGTGTTATAAAATTAACTAATTACAGAAGAAATAAGAGAAAATAGACAAAATTGTTGGTATAAAAAGGTATAAGAAGCATAGAGAGCTAATACCAGAAGCTAATGTTGAAAAAAACCCAGTTTTCAATTATACCACCTGTTTCTTCTCAAAGGCTAATTAAAACGCACCTTAGGAAACATAATCTTCTACAACTTTAATTACATCTCTTCCCTTCCTTTATTCCTCAAAATAGAAAGGACTACAAATCCCAGGGTATACTTTCTCACCCCAATACCAGTATTTCTTCTCCCTTAATGATTCTTTCTTTCTGATATCACGAGTGGCTGCCTGTCTTTTCATATAGGTATAATTATGAGATTCAAAATCCAGTGAAGGCATAATTTCAGAGCTTTTAAATTCAGTAATGATTTTACATTTATACTTTCTTCTCTTTCTGTATGTATATGCATATATTTATGTGCATGCTAAGTCACTTCAGTCATGTCCACCTCTGTGCGACCCCAGGGACTGTAGCCCGCCAGGCTCCTCTGTCCATGGGATTCTCCAGGCAAGAATACTGGGGTGGGTTGCCATGCCCTCCTTGTGTACATATACATACACACACAAATGTATGCAACATGCATGCACATCTATACAGTTATATACATATACTTATGCTATCTTGTTAAATAAGGCTTCCCTAGTGACTCAGTGGTAAAGAAACCACCTGCAAAGGATTCTCCAGGCAAGAATACGGGAGTGGGTTGCCATGCCCTCATCTACATAAATCAGTTCAGTTCAGTCACCCAGTCAGGTCTGACTCTTTGTGACCCCATGGACTGCAGCATGCCAAGCTGTCCATCACCAACTCCCAGAGCCTGCTCAAACTCATGCCCATCAAGTCGGTGATGCCATCCAACCATCTCATCCTCTTTTGTCCTCTTATCCTCCCGCCTTCAAGCTTTCCCAGCATCAAGATCTTTCCAATCAGTTCTTCCCATCAGGTGGCCAAAGTATTGGAGTTTCAGTTTCAGCATCAGTCCTTCCAACAAATATTCAGGGACTGATTTCCTTTAGGATGGACTGGTTTTGTTTCCTTCCAGTCTGAAGGACCCTCAAGAGTCTTCTTCAACACCACAGTTCAAAAGCATCAATTTTTCAGCGTTCAGCTTTCTTTATGGTCCAACTCTCATATTCATGCATGACTACTGGAGAAACCATAGCTTGGACTAGACGGAGCTTTGCTGGCAAAGCAATGTCTCTGCTTTTTCATATGCCGTCTAGGTTGGTCATACTGGAGAAGGAAATGGCACCCCACCCCAGTATTCTTGCCTGGAGAATCCCAGGGACAGCAGAGCCTGGTGGGTTGCCGTCTCTGGGGTCGCACAGAGTCGGACACGACTGAAGCGACGTAGCAGCAGCAGCAGGTTGGTCATAGCTTTTCTTCCAAGGAGCAAGCATCTTTTAATTTCATGGTTGCAGTTACTATCTGCAGTGATTTTGGAGCCCAAGAAAATAAAGTCTCTCACTGTTTCCATTGTTTCCCCCATCTATTTGCCATGAAGTGATGGGACTGGATGCCATGATCTTAGTTTTTTGAATGTTGAGTTTTAAGCCAGCTTTTTCACTCTCCTCTTTCACTTTCATCAAGAGGCTCTTCAGTTCTTTTTCACTATCTTCCATAAGGGTGGTGTCATCTGCATATCTGAGGTTATTGATATTTCATGTACATATGTATATATACACACAAATGTATACAACATTTATGCACATCTGTATGGTATATATTATGATGTTATATACGTATACTTATATTTATGCTATCTAGTTAAATATTGCTTCCCTAGTGGCTCAGTGGTAAAGAATTGGCCTGCAATGCAGGAAACACGGGTTTGACTCCTGGGTCGGGAAGATCCTCTGGATAAGGAAATGGCAACCCACCTCAGTATTCTTGTCTGGGAAATCCCATGGACACAGGAGGCTGGTAGGCTACAGTCCAAGGGGTCACAAAAGAGTTGGACACGACTTAGTGACTAAACAACTAGCTAAATATGTATTATACACATATATTTCCATACCTGTATCTTTCCATTCCCAAAACTAACTGTAATATGCATCTGCTTGCAAATGCATTATCTGACATTGAGAACTAATTTGTTATGGAAACAATATCACAAATTCCTAGGCTAGCCCATCAAAGTCTGTAAACTTAGTATGTAGTTATACTATAGGTTCCACAGTACTAACTTGGGTTTCAGGGCCCTGGAAAAAGAAGTTATTTTGTGAAAAAATGAGTGTGACGATGGAGGATGGTTAAACAATGAGGAGAAAGAATATGTCCTCTTGTTTCCTTGGTTCAAAATTCTGATACAGTCACTTTTTTGACATCTCCCCTCTCCCTTCCTCCACCCTCTTTCCTGACCTTGCGAAGTGCCTTCAAGTACCCTCCGTGTCAGCCTGTCAGCCTCTACTGAGGTCACACCATTCCCAGTCATTCCTATGCCAACAATTCCTCAGTTGCCCTGACTCACAATTCATAGACCCAAACACTGAACTCTCATAGATGTCAGGAATTAATTTTCAATTAATTAAAACACTATAACCACACCACATTTATATATTTCTCAAAAAAAAAATGCTTGTAAACGTAAATAAAGAATTTGAAAGAACCCTAGTGAACAAAAAAAATAAAATAAGAAGAAAGAGAGAGAGAATAAATTCAGTAGGTTACACACAAGTTAGTTTGACCAAAGGCCTGATCATGAAGTTACTAACTTCGAGATGATCTTGTTATTTCCAGCTTTGACCTTTTCATTGAGAAAATTGCTGTATCTTTAAAAGCTTTATTTCTCAATCCACACCTCACCACACAAAAACACACTTAAGGGGAAGCTTCTCCAACGAAGACCAGGTTAGCGGCAGAAGGAAATGGTGGTGCGATGCTCGCAGTCCTCAAGGATGTGTGGGAGCCACAGGTCGGTCAGTTCTAAAATAGCCCCCACTGTAAATATTCTTTTAATACTGACTTTGAAATACTCATCCTAAATATAAATTCATTTTTCTTCTGTCATTGTTGCCCATAGCTAAATATTCAACGAAAAAACCAAAAACAGCAATACCTGTTCAGTGATCACCCTGCACACCTTAAAGAACATAAAACTCTATTATAATTTTAGGAACCCCCACAACTCTACAAGGACTGCGGAACTGTGATGGTAGGCCAAGACAATGTGATAGTCTCCACAAAGCTCTGAGACTATTTCCTCACAAGACACACAGATAAATATATAAATATATATATATATAAAATAAATAGTTCTGTGTCTCTCTCTCTCTCTCTCTCTATATATATATATATACATATATGTGAAAGTGTTCATCGCTTCGTCAAGTCTGACTCTCTGCAACACTATGGACCATAGTCTGTCAGGCTCCGTGGGATTCTCCAGGCAAGAATACTGGAGAAGGTTGCCATGCCCTCCTCCAGGGGATCTTCCCAACCCAGGGAGCGAACCCACATTTCACATCTCCTGCACTGGCAGGCCGGTTCTTACCACTAGTACCACCTGGGAAGGCCATATATATATATACCACCACTTTATGTCCTGCATTTATGATCATAACACGTCAACAGGGCAGCAAAACAGCAGTAAGCGCACATTTGTCATTTAGTACAGAAGAGGCCATAACGATGTATACATGTGGTTCATCTAAACACTATAAAAATTCTTTATGTATTAAGGCAAACCACAAACTGTGTTTTACCACTGGAGAAGCCTCAAGAAGAAGGTACATTTATTTATTAAGCCCCTTCAACAGGACTCTGGCTCCAGCAGGGACATACACTCTTAGCCTGACAGACAAAAACCACCAACCAGAGCTCCCACAGAGGAAGCGTGCACATGGGTTTTAAATAATTAACACCTTTCTCTTCCCTTAACTTACACCTATGGAGACTGCTTTGTCAATAGTTAAGCAAAAAGTCAGCCTAGTTGTTATAGCAGCTGATTTGTGGAGCTCTCCCCTTATTAACATATTGGGCAGAACAATTCATTAGAGGAAAATTAAGGAGAGTAAAATGGGATACAAAATATTTGCATGAGTATGTCCTCATTAAATATCAGAGATTTGATCAAACTACATAAAGAGGTATTTTTGTTCTAGTCTTTAACTGCAGGGATCAGATATTTTTCAGCTCCTCTCATGTGGTCCTATTATGGTTATTTTGAGGTTCCGTCAAGTTATTATTTGATTTTTATAGTGGGGGAGTTTTTGCTGTGGCTGTTTTGGTTTTAGCATTTGATGGTTTTTAACCTTCAAGACTACTGCTTTCAGACTCTAAGTACGAAATTATCTAAAGGCATTTAAACCTGGATTCTCAGTAGGTGAGTTTTCACCATAATTTCAACAGCGACACTTCAAATTATTGCTTTAATAAGTCTCCATGATGCTCCACATTTGATTTCTCTGAGAGGACTATAAACAACAAGCTTGGAAGAATGGATGGGCCTAGTTAAGGAAGCCTGCCACTTTCAGCTGCCACACATGAAGCTGTGTGAAGCTGTGTTTCCTGCATACGTTACGATGTCTGTCCAGGGAGATTCTCTTCAACACTATTCCAGTCAGACTTTGCATTCGTGATTGGGCTGTCAGGTTTGAACATCAAATTTTCCGAAACACAGGGGAAATCTGAGACCCTGTGAGGTCAGCGTTTTTGACAAATGAAATTTCCTAACTTGGATAAGCATCTCTTTCATGAAATCACTCTTGTCTCAAAAAGTTACATACATCTATATTTCTGTATTGATATCGACATACACACACATATGTGCATAAACACAGACACATACCTAGAAAAAATTCCGGTAGCCTTCCATCGCCTGCAAAACAGTCTCACATTATGCAACCCAGCATTAATGAGCTCCCATACCTGGCCACAATATGCCTCTTAGAACATATCTCCACAGATACAAAAAAAAAAAAAAAAAAATTGGAGGAGGAGAAGTAGGGAGAAGGAGAGGAGGAGGAGGAGAAACAATAAAATATTAAAGTTCTTGATCCAAACACTGCCTTCTTATGTCAGACGTATTTTCCAAAGATTCACATATCCCATCTGGTTCTTACTTCTTGATCTGGGGTGAGGGGTTGGGGCTGCACTGGCCACCAAGCATGCTGGAAGGGATGCTGCATGCCTTTCGAGACTAGGTTATAAAAGGATATGGCTTCTGCCAGCAAACCTCCCGGCAGAGTCTCCCGTCCCTCCTTTCCCCTCACCCATGCACAATCCTCTCAGATCAGCCGCTTTAGGAGTCCTGAGACAAGATGTAAGAGTTCTGACCACTTTGAAGCTGCCATGCTGAAGAGCACTCACTGAAAGGTCATAAACACAGATCAAGGGAGAGATGCCCTAGGACACCTAATTGTACCAGACTCCAACAAGTAAGCCTTCAGATGATTCCATCTGCCTCCTTCTTGGTCTTGGTAGCTTAGTGATAAAGAATCTGCCTGCAATGCCGGAGAGACAGGTGACTCAGGTTCAGTCCCTGTGTCGGGAAGATCCTCTGGAGGAGGAAATGGGAACTCACCCCAGTATTCTTGCCTGGAGAATGCTAAGAACAGAGGAGCCTGGCGGGCTACAGTCCCTGTGGTCGCAGAGTCAGATACAACTGGAGTGACTGAGAACACATTAGCTGTTATCTCTCTCTCATTATACATCTCCTGACACCAGCCAGAGGAGGAACCAGCAAGTAAACCTTCAGATGAGTCCATGTGCCCCCTTTAGAGTCACCCTGCCATAGACTATGACACTGTGGAGGAGAGAATTCTACTGTGTCCTGTCTGAATTCCTGACCTAGACAATCTATGAAAATAACAGATGGCTTTTTTTTTAAGGCACTAATTTTTGTGTAATTTATCAAACAGCTACGGTAACTGGAACACTTCCTCAACGCTATGTTATCAGCAAACCCAATTCTTCACACAAACACATTCATTATACGCAAGAACCATATTTTGCATATTGCTACTTCTCCTCACAATCATTTTTTTGCAAATCATTTTTACTTTACAGAAAATAAGAAAAAATAAGAAAAGGTAATAACTTGTTCACTTGTCAGAGAAGGTTGGAACCCAGATTAGAACTGAGATTCTCCTGATCATGATGCCCGTGACCCTCTTTCCTTCCTTGCCTTACCCTAAAAGTTCACACTGCAGAAGAAATCGTTGAGACTAATGTCCCAACTATTTTTCTGGGCTTAGAAACACTAACCTCACTCTTCCTTTTTAACTAACCTCAAATTGAACTAATTTCATTGTCTTAAATCAAAGATAATGAATCATATCATTTATAGATAAATAGTATATTACCGTTATCCTGGATACACTCAAATAGAATATTATACAAATTAGGGAGTAACGTTAAAGTTGATTAATAGAAAATTATTTAGGTAGAAGAGACTTACTTTGAACAATATTTAAGGATGCCTGCTGTGTTTTGATATTAAGGCTTACAAATTGCACTTTGACAAAAGTGCTCCTATGAATTATAATTACATTCATTTACTTCACAATGAATGTTTTCATTCAAAGAATTTTACTGCTCTCTGTGGGCATATTATTAATATGCATGTGCTCAAACAATATTCACAAACTTCCTGGTCCTAGAGACAGAAAAAAAAGTGATCAGCTTCCCCCAGTCTGGGGTCGTTTTGAATGAATTTCTGTCCCCATAAAGAAGCTCTTCTGGGAGTGGGCCATGTTGGCATCAGAAGCTGGATGTCAGAATACCCTTCTGTCTTGGTATCTTCAAAGGCAAAAGCATTGTATTTTTATTCCAATGGATCAAGCTTTAAAAAGAAGTCATCCTTATATTCTGGAACCTTCAATAGAAAGCTTTTCTTTGGCAGTGAATGAAAACAAAGGCAAAAGATGAAAGGAATCATCTTTTACAGGAAATAAAAAGGCCTCTACAAAGCAGTGCATAAATGTAGAAAGTGGGGGGGAAAGTGAATTATATTTTGGTAAGAATGGAGAAGTAGGAAGGCCCAATGGACCAACTGTCTTCCTTTACTATTATTAAAGTTTTTGGGGGGAAAAAAAATCACTTTTGAAGGTTCCATGAACAAAACTGACAGCCAGGAGCTTAAAATCAGCCACAACATTTCCATTCTGCTGGGGTTCCAGAAGAACTCCTGTGGGCAAACTCTGCATGTGTAACAGACTGAACATGAGGTGTCTATCTCAAGGCAACAGACACATCAGGAATAGGTTGGAAGTCAGCCAATATTTTGGTTTTATATGATGCCAATCAACTGGTGGGGCTGATTTTTTTTACCATAAATGGTCTATTTTTAAGATGGCTGAATGGCAGACTTGTCTAAGTACGGTATAAGACTAAAGAGAAGTATATAGAACTGGTAATGCTCAAAACTGTCAAGCAAAACTATGGTCACACAAGAGGAATAGGCCAATATAAATGAACCAAGTGTAATCACATCTTCATTTCCAGGCTGAAATCGACCCCAAACAGTACCTTCACAGAAGGGAGTTCTTGTTTTTAAAACCCACCAAATCAACACCATGCCACAATTCTAGTAGCTGCCTTTAAAAATAAGACTGAAGCCACACTAGATGTTTTCTTTTAAATTCCAGTTTCAGTTGTTCTCAGCAGCTCATTTTAAGAAACATCTGTCCAGTCTGGCTCTTGCAAAGATGTTCAAAAATGAGTGTCCTCATTTGAATCCTAAGGGACTCTGCTAAGGGACAGGATAGTCCTTTGAAAGCAAGCAAACACTATCAAAATATTTACAATCCTTGAGCTTCTTAATCAAGTTCAATGTACAGTGCAAAATATGACCTAGTTTCATCCTTAATCAAAAAAAGACTTTTGAGTGCTTCCCTGACACTTTCTAAGACATCCCGCTGTTTTCATGTTAAGTACCTAAGTATTCAGTGACAATCAGTTTAAAGGCAATCTTGGTTGAGCCTAAGATTACAGAGAACATTACGAAGAATATTCAAGATTGAACACAGCTAACCTGGAATCTGAGTTTTTCTACAATTCATATGCACAAACCCACCTATCAGACTTGTGTGTGTAGGTGGAAAGTGAAAATTCTCCAAGTTCAGGTCCACAACACAACCATCTCACAGATAATTAATACACGATCTAATTCTTGATGATAGGGATCCAAATAGGTTACTAAACACCTAATCCACTTCAGACACAATTGCACACATTGTCTACACATAATGTTTTTTGATTTTTACGAAAATTTTGTAAGGTGAGATGCAGCTTCATTTTGGAGATAAGTAAAAGGAGAGTCAAAGAAGTTAAAAACATGATCATGTTCATATTATTAAAAATGGCACAGCTAGGATCTAGACCAAAGTTATCTTGACTGAGAGGTTCAGAACTCAGCCCTAACAAGCAGCCTAATCCTAACATAAGTAATAAATAGTACCAAAAGAAGGAAAAGATGAAATACTACCTGTCATTTATTGAAACCATGTAGTAAAAAGAAAACCAAGATATGTTTTGATGCATTTAAAAATAACTGCCTAAGGCATAAGCTAAATGTTGAAAGCTACCTATCAGGACTTTGACTTTATATTTTATCAAGTCAGAGAACCAAACAAAAGTAGATCAGCCAGAGCAAACCACTAAAACTTTTAAACTTATCTATGAAGCTAATGTATAAGATACAGTATTTCCTTTGGGAGAGAAGAGCCTGTGTAAGATTGGTTTTTCACTGTTGATTGAAAAAAAAGTAAATTAACGTTCTCCTGGGAGACTTCCAATACCATTTCAACGAACAAGAAACACCCTGGACACACTTCTGAAAGCAGCAAGTTGCTAGAGTCTACTCAAGCAATATTCTATATATATTGTTTGTTAAATCAAATTCAGTCCTTGCATTTTACAAGTTTAAGGGACTATCTGGAACACCTGACAGAAAGCATTATATACATAATGCACACACACACACACACACATATATAGACACACACACACACACCCCCACACAAACATATTGAATCCTACACTAGGTTTTAAAATATTTTCCTTCAAGCTTTCCCAATTTCTTATATTAAACATTGTCATGACCTGTCTCAAAACTGCCAGAAACTTATGGAAGGATGGGGGAAAAAAGTCTTCAAATTGACTCAAGAAAAAAAACTACAACATCCCCCAAAGAAAACCAAGATGTATGCCCGTTACAGAAAGTTCGCTGAGGACAACACAAACCGTATGTCCCAGGTATGTGACGGGAGCCGCACGGTCTATGAGGCTTCCTGCACTCAACACGCTTCACCTGAAGCGCCAACATCAACAAAGAACAATATTTACTGTGACTCCAGTTACAGCCGAAGTCAACAGAAGTGTGCCTCTGTGAGCCTCAGTCTAATTTTTTAATGTCAACCAAGAAAACTGACATTTGGGGGTCCAATATCACTATCCAAAGCAAATATGTGGGCTAGGGAAAAGTCAAACACCAAGTTCTGAATTAAACAAAATGAGAGGACCTTCAGTAATGCAGGAGCAGATACTTGGCTCTTCTAAGTGTACAAACCCTCTGAGAATTTCACACACATCAGTTTCTTTATTTTGTAGATAGTGAAGTTGTTTAACAATTGAGAGGCTTGGGCTGAAATCTTTGCTCTTTAATTAGCCATAGGTGTAACCTCTTGGAAGGCCAAAACATAAGCAATCGAGGTATGTCACTTTTACTGTCTCTTGAAATTCTGGATGCCTGAAAAATTACATCTCTTTGTAATAAAAAAAAAGTTCACTATATAGCGAAAATATGAGAATTTGTTGGTTTAAAAACTAGGATTTCATTTGCATAAATAAATCATCCTAATCCACTTTGGGTTCTAATAAATAGATTTATAATGCTACAGAATGTACCAAGTTTCTATACGCAAGGGATAAATGCATTTTTAACTTTCCTTTATTTCCTTCTTATCCTTCTCTCTTCCTATAACCCATTATTCTCTTGGTAAATATTTTAATTCCACTCCTCTTGAACAATGGAGATGTCTAAATCAGGCTAAAGTGACTCGGAATCACCCGTACAAAAAGGAAATTTGCTGAAGTATAGCAAAAAGATTATAGTTCTAAGTTATGGCCATAAAATAACCAAAAAATGAGTGGCTAGGAAGATACAGGTAGAAACAGAGTGTGAATAAGTCAGTATTTATTCTTTCCCGGTAGGCTGATTAGTTCATTTTCTGCTACCTAAAGACTTACTGGAGTGATCTGTGGAATCAAAGGGTGTGGGGAATCCTTATTTGGGCAAAATTTGTAAATTCCTCTCAAAATAATAACAACGAGCTATTTTCTCATATACATGACTTAGCAAATGTCTTCTTTAAATTATTTAAACCTAAAAATAAATTCACCAGTTTATCAATGGGCTACTTTATTCAAGAGAGTACACAGCATATTCCTCAATGAAACAAAATGCCTCAAAGTGATGTTAAAACTAAAAATAACACAGTAATGAAGTGAAGGAGAGGGAAGGAGAAAGCAAAAATCAGACAGAAAAGACCGAGACATATCAATTTTACAATGATGCTGGAAAAAATGTCTGGGACATGTCAAATTCTGACAAAAAAAATTGTGAGCAATTAACTGGTAAATATTTGACTTGGGTAAAATTTCTTTCTACACAGGTTTGAAGATGGAGAACCTGTTATTTAATTTCAATGCTCAAAACATGACAAACTATTTTGACTATACAATTACCAAAGCACTTATTTTTACAGCCAACAATTTTAATCTGCTCTCCTTAGCAGACTTGATAACAAGTAGAAAAATGAATTTGAGGGTAATGTCTCCTTTCTCTTTCCATATGAAGGGAGGCATTAATAAATCTTTAAAGGCATATCTTTAAGAACAACTGAAGGGAAATTATTAATCCTCTCTTAGTTAAGAATGCAGAGCAAAAAACAATTTAGAAAATAAGTGGGGGAAAAAAGATGTAAAAAATTAAACAACTTTTGATATAATAGTTCCTCATAGCCTCAATCTCAAATATTCCCATATAGAATATGTACTATCTCATTTGATGTGAGAATAACTCAGCAACAGTTGGATTAAAGGAGTAGTTTGGACAATGAGTATCCTTATTTCTCCCTCAACACCTTATTCTCCTGCTTCCAAGGATAATATTCCTGAGGGGAGAGTCTCGAGCACCATGTTCAGAATGGCTGTGATGCAGCTTCATTTAGAGATAAAAGAAGTTATTATAATCAATTAGTAGTGTCTGTCTTGAGCAAAGGAGGGAGAGAAAAGTGGAAGCTGTTTGAAAAGGAGAAAGAAATGAAAAAGTTTCCCCTAGTTAGAATTTTAATAAATTCTGGCATTTCACAAGTCTCTTGGCATCTTCAGTTTTATAAGAATTCTCCTGAATTTGAAGGTGCTCTGCTTCAACATACTTTTGGTACAAACAGCATTCTAAACTATCTCTGAAGTTGTAAAATAGTAACCAGTTTAGAGGAGGCCAAACAACTTTTATTTCAGGATCTGCCAGTTTACTTAAAATAACCTGGTCATGACTTCTTTCATATTTTTATTGTGGTATGATCAAACAGTCCTGTAATCTAATACTAACCTTCTACCAAAAGCAACTTTATGCAACTTTATTCGTTCCATTCCCTTCTAACCCTATCTCCTGCTAAGAATAACTGGCTTAGGTTTCAAAATGAAAGCATTGAAATAGTGCCATTCAACTCATAATCATGTTGTTTCCTCCTATATACCTATTTCTTTCATTTTCTTGCATATTCCCTGAGCTCAGAACTGAGGCATCTACTTGGTAGATTATTTCACTGTTCTCCCTTTGAAAGATTCAGACCCCATCTAATAGAATCTAGGAAGTCCTCTCCTTTGTCTGCTTGATTACATTATACTTCTTCAAATTCTCAGACTGCTTTGCATTCATTTATAAAGAAAATACAAGATTTTACTGGTACAGATGGGTAATGTGCAGTAACAGAAATAGAATGAGGAGTGAGAAGGTGAATTAACTGCCATAATAAACAACCCACAGTCTCAGTAAAACCTTGGCACAGTAAAATTTGTATTTCATTCATGTCACAGTCTAATATAATTTGTAGGGAGGCTTTGCCCCAAGTTGACATTCAGGAAACTCAGTTTCTTCCATCTGGTGACTCCATCATCCTCTACTCCCCCCAAACCTTCCACTGGATCCTCAACCTCCGGCCTATAGATGAGGGAACAGGGAGAGCATGTCGAAGTCACCCTCCATTCTTAAACACTTAGCCGAGAGGTGGCACAACTCACTCCCGCATAATTTCCAGCCATACTCCATTAATCACGGTCCCACCGAAGTGCCAGGCAAGTTGGGAAATTTGGTTTGGTGGTATACCCATGAATAAGAGGACACATTAGTGAGCACTAATAAACTCTAACATAAAAAGCTACTTTTAGCCATGAGCTTTGATTTCCAAAAATATAGTGCATTGATATTTGTCTTGTCAATCTCCAGGAACTTCTGTGAGGGTCAAGTAAACAAGGGACAGAAACACTTTTTAAATTGTAAAGTGTTGTGTAAATAAACGGCACATTGAGTTCTAGCCATTCAAAAAAACATAATTTTTCAGGTTTCTCAGAATACTCCAATTTATAAATATATAAACATTTTAATAGGTTTTGAGTCTTTTCCTGAGCCATATTTCCATGAAAAGTCACTTCTTTCCTATTCATAGTTTCACACTACCAATTAGCTTGCTTCTTCAACTTAAAGTTGACTTTCTTGTTGACAGCTGTTTTCAAAAAAGAAACCATTTTAATAGGTCTCAAGAGTTACCATAATCTGAGACAAAAAGACAAAAAAAGTTAAATCAAGATGCAAATGTCTGAGAGTAAATGAAGTTCACTACTCAGCTCTGGGTCCTGTCCACTCACCCATACCATGTTTAATAGGACAGTGATACAAATGTAGATTCAAAAGATTAGCAAAAGATGTGAAACTCATGTATACGGATGACTGACTATACCACACCATTTTATATAAGGGACTTGAGCATCTTCTGATTTTGTATCCAAGAGGATTCTGGAACCAATCCCTGTTGAATACCAAGGGACAACCATTATCACATGTCATAGAACTTCACAGGAGCTTAAAGATAATCAAAATTACACATGGTAAATCTTTGATTGTTATGCCTATATGGTATTATGCTCTTGGAACTTTTGAGAAATTTACTCATGTCTTTTGCAACTAATGTTTCAATGAGTGTCACAGTCTCTTTCCCTGGCTCCCAGTTCACCACATCTCTCACCCTTACTTTTCAAGCAGCAAATCTTGTCTATATCCTAAAACCTTATTCAGCTGAAAAGCAGAAAACCTCAATCTTCTTGTTTCCTGTGGACCTAACAGAAACCCTCCCTCTAAGGACCATTCACTCTCCCCTCTCAAGACAAGTATATCCTTTTTCTCCATGATCATCTTTCTCAGTCAAAATAGATTGGGCTACCAGGGAGAACGTGGGAAGAATCTGTGTCCTGATTGCACATGGCAGAATATAGGCACTGCTTAAACATCCACTATGTTACTTCATTTCCCTAAATTCTTACTCTTCACAAGCACATTGCAAGGACAGAGGAAACAAAAGTGCTTCATCTTCCCCAAGGAGCTCATATTCCATAAGAGGCCCACATCAACCAACCGTCCAGTGTAGGTGATAGAAGTCTCAGAAAACGCTCTGTGCTTAAGAGGAAATTTAACATGTTAACTGAGTTAATTGAGTTGTTCTATTGAGCAGAGTTATGGAACTGCTTTACATACATTCATGTTAGTTGCTCTGAGAAGTCTCATAGTAAAAGCAAAACAAAACAGAAAAAGCAATTCCTCCACACACAACAAAACGAACAAATCAACTTGTTTTTCTTCCATACAGGTATGTAGGGTGACATTTTCCTCCACATACCTGTTAACAGGACCTAGGTTTTCCCAAACACCAAGGGGAGAAGTCCAACTCTAGGACATAACCAGGTTTGAAGATCAAAAACGAGGCAGATGCCTCATTAATTTAAAAATAAAATTCTGCTTTTCATAAGTATTTGAGATCACATCTTTCTAGGCACAATTCTCAGTATGCTTTTCGAAAGACAAGTTTGTTTCATTAATATTCTAGTGCTTGCACTATTTTTAAGTCTTATTTTAAATAATTATGCAAATCTCTGGACATTTTACCTAGACAGGAAGAGATGATCTAACAATAGATAGTAATGAAATTTATTTAAAATAAGGGAATATACTTACTTCGCAGAGCTAATAAATGTTTAAAACTGTATGAAATAAATAAATTTCTGGTAAAGACACAAATTACCTAAATTGACTCAAAAAGAAATGGAAAACCTAAATAGAAAATAGCCATGGGAGAGAAATGGAAAAGTTGTGATTTTTTTTTCTTCTTTAGCAAAAAGAAGCGAAATCCACAGAGGTACCCAATTTAGAGAAGCCTCAAACCCCAAAGCAAATTCATACCAGTAACATTCACACTAACAGCAACTTCCAGAGTAAAAGTCTGATGGAAAATCTGATTTGCAGTCAGTACCACTGAAACATAAATGTTCAGGGATTTGGTATTTTTCCTAGAAAAGCTGAATTAAGGAAAAAATATTTATAGGTAGGATCTTAACACGCCCACTGGCAAAAGATAAAAACGCCAAAGAACAATACATTTTCTTGAGGATTAAAAACACTTGTTTCCTACAGGTACCAAGAAAAACTAATTCCTTTCACTTAGATATTTTTACATAAATTCAGAAAACAAAGTTCACAAACTTTAATCCAGATGTCTTTTTGAGCTGTGTATACTAAATATTGATGTCGGCAGTCTTCACACTAGCTCATGTTTTCTATGGTAGCCTTCAGAGTTGCTTAAATCTTAAAATATACAGCTTTTGCATTGATTTCTTTCTCACTTTGAAGCCTACTGATTTGAAATTGTAAGCTCTGCTAGGTCTTCTTTTTTTTTTTTTTCCCCACTATAACATGGAAGCACTTCTGCTAAGTTTTCATTAGTTCACCTAAGAACAGTCATCTGTTGATACTGGGGGCTGCATGCAGAAGAAGCCCCTACTAAAAGTGGTCTCAACCAAGGATGTTATTCTGCCTGAAGCAAAATAGTTTGCTCAGCAAATCAGGGACATCCTCGAGCATTCAGTCTCCTCCCGTCCATCTGGTCACTCCAACTACTCATCGTGCTGATTCACTCCTCCCGTGCAGATGTGTGCAATAGTTCCCAACACCACATACAGAAGGATCACCATTCAGGGAACAGCCCTCTCCTGTATCTGTCTCCTGTGAGTGAATAAACTCTTCTCAAAGATTCCCCAGCAATTATTCAATTTTTACTGGCCACAATCCAATTGCATGCTTCTGTTTAAGTGCAGCCGTGAGAAGGGAAAGTAAGACCACTGTATATATGTATTTTAAACCAGTAAGAGTTACCACACAGGACCCAGACTTCTCTGTCAGACATAACCATTTATATTGGAATAAAATCTGGGTTCTGTTACTAGTAAGCAAAAATTAATTGTCTACCAGTTAGGTAACCAATGTCTGTCATACAGTCTATTCATATTCATCTGTGCTACCAAACATCCATTTACATTATAAAGAGTATTTCTTATTGGTAAGTCAGTTGCATAAATGATTACAGGTAACTCTGGATAAGTGACATATATTTTATTCAGTTTATCACCTATAAATGAAACTACTATAGTTGTATCTTATAGAATCACAAAATTCTAAGGAAGGAGATACTTGACATTTGATAAACTGATCTGTGATAAATTTAACTATATTTTAAATTTATCAGTGATGCTTGATACAAATGAGAATGTTCTTAATATCAATTTTTCTTAAAGTAGAAATAACTCTGCATAACTCTGCATAAAAAAAGTGATGCCTGAACAGTAAGATATTATTTATTCTCTCATTATCTTGCTGGACATTTTACTCAAACACCTATTCCAAACCAATATTCAGATTCGATCAAATGTTGTTGGTTCCTTAGTATATGTGGGTTTTTCATTTGATCCCTTAAAAACACCCATACCACATCTGACCTAAGGAGTAAAAGTATAATCCAAGAAACATTCAGCAAGTAGACAGCAAAGATGTTCAGGGGCAACAGAACTCAGTTGGAAGGTAGATTAAAGTCCATGCTTATGATAGGTTTTTCAAGGTAACATCACAGCCCAGTGGAGAGAAAGAGACACTGGATGGAAAACCAAGAGATTTGGCCACGGTTATTCTTGCTGTGCAACAGATTCACAGTGGTCCGGTCCTTCACTCTCATCTTACAAGTAAAGTAATATCTTAAATACAATCCTACACTTTCCCGTAATTCACTGATTCATTCATTTAATTAACAAACACTTAACAACAACTCGTATGACGAATGCATAAAACTCTAGGTGGTGGAGAAAAAGAAAGACACTCCCCACAACCCTGTATGTGTGGAGTGTGTATATGTAGAGGAGGAAGGGGCAAACACCAAGTAATCAAAATGTGAAGTGTTGGGAATGAGAGAAACACAATGATGGAGAAGACAGACCTATTTAAGACGGTGAAGGAAGACCCTACAGAAGAGGAATAATGAGAAAGACTGAATTAGGATGAACAGAGGAAGAAATCCAGGAACAGGGAAGACTATGCATGAAGGTGGCAAGATAATCAAAATATAACAAGCGAAGGAGAGTCTGATACAAGATGAAGGCAGAGAAAAATACAGGAGCTGGACTACCCAGGGCCTTTTAAGCCATGTTGAGTTTTTACTTTACTCCAAATTAAACAGAGAGCTGTTAACAATTTTATGAATCTAGTCAAATTTCTCCTTCTGGAGGTTCTGAGAACTATAAAATTTGTTCTCTTTTTAAAAATATACCTGCCAAATTTGTTATCAAACATTGTGGCTATAGTCAGAGAGGTACAAAAGAGTAAGGTACTCCTTTGGACTTCACAGTAATAGTTTCTTCATTTTCATTTGTTTTCTCTTTCGTTTTAAAATCAAATTAGCTAACCAAATGCTCTTGGAAGCATGAAAACAACATTAACATTTTCTGCCCTACCAAAATTATATTTTTCTCCCACTCTACAAACACAGGCCTGTTTTCTAATATTTGTTTGGCATTTTTTTTTCCTTAGTACCCAGGAAATCATAACCTTGGAACTAGGGTCAAAATTAAATAAGAGTTGATTGGGGAACAAAAAAAGGAATGAGTCTCATTTCTGAGGACTGACTATACTTAGGAAATAAAAAGGGGGAAAAGGATTTTTAAGGATCCTTCATGTACCATTATCAGTTTAATAAGAAGAGAAATCTGGCAGTCCAATGAGATGAATCATGGGGCTCTTTAAATATAAACTAAAGCATTCTTGGTGGGGTTTCCAGACTGTAAATCAGTTGTTGATTTTGGATGTTTAAAAGTTTACTGTTTGTGTGTGTCCATTTGGGGGAGAAGGCACACAAATTTAGAGATACAACAGTACTGATAGAGTAAACAACTAGAACTACTTCTCAAGACTTTCTAACTAAACTTGTTGGTAAAGATGGAGTATTATTGTCCCTTAATCTCCCATCCATTACCATCAAGCACATAAACTATTCAATTACAGGCAACCACAGGTGGCTATAAACCTCTCAGGTCATGGACAGTATCAGTCACATTCTCCTTCAGTTTCTGCTGTGACTGAATAATCATCATGTCCCCAGGAAGCACTCAATACAAACAGTAAAATTTATATATGAATGTAAGGCTTATGTGGTTTTCCATTTAAGGCAAGCAGTTTTAAATACAACTCACACAAGAAACAAGGATCAAAGCTGATCATTCAATTATAAAAACTATAATTATAATAATACATTTAAAATAGCTACTATATATTCAACACCTACTGTATGTCAGATGTGTTATTTAGGACTTTACTCAAGTTTCTGAGTAACTGCTCTAGAGCTTCTAAGAATGCATAACTTTTTGGAAACATAGATAAAACTCAGGGACCAGGAAGAGGAAGGAACAGAGGTGGGGAACAGTTAGAAATAGGAGCTGTAGTCACAGCACAAGTTCTTGAGAAAGATCTATCAAACTGCTCAAATGTGCTTAGTATATCTCTTATGATCCACGATACTAATGTAAAAGTGATGTGTATTTATCATTGAATAGCCAGATCTCAATATTGTTTAGCAATTTTCTGTTAAAAGTCTTATCTATGCTTGTAGTCTATCAAGCATTATTTAATGCCCCAGAAACCACAAAATAATTATTTTTATCATTGAACACAGACATGCTACCATGAGCTTATGTTCAATTGCATTCTGAGGGGATTGCATACCTCTGACCTCATGCTAAAAAGCCTGAAAACTGACCCCAGGGAAAGCATGCAGAAATATTCAGGACAATAGAAGAACCAGCTTTTTTGCAAGAAACTGGGTGGTTTGGCACCAGTTTGGTCACTTTGGTATAGTACTGAGCAACCCTATCCTTTGTTTTCCCTCCTTTTTCCCATCTTCAGTGTGCTCAGTAAACAGCTTGTCACCGCTCAATAACCACAGTCATCATCTTCTTAGTCACCAAAGGTGACCATGACATCACCAAGGGAAAGTGAAGCAGCCTCTGGAACTCTCGAGTGTCCAGAATGGAAAATGAAATTCACAATTAACCAAACACAGAATTACAAGGGCTGCAATCAAATGTATTAAACATCTCTGGGAAGTTATTTCCATATTTTCATTTTCTTGCCTATAAGAGAGGATTATACAGTCCTGTTCATGAGCACGTGATTCAGGCTGCCTCACTGGAGGCAGAGCACACCTCCCAGTCATAGGGTTGGCCACATATCTCACTTCAGTCAATAGACTATGACAAAACATACACTAGATCTAAGCATTGGTTTTAAGTGTAATTGAGTGGTTCAGCTCAGTATCTTGCTTCCACTTGTTATCATAAGAATGGCAGATGCCAAATAAGGGCTTCTTCTTCGGTATGAGCCCCCAGATTAAAAGACAAAGATCCACAACAGCCAAGCCACCACTGCCACGTATAATGTGAATATAAAAAAATGTCTTTGATTACAAGCTATAGAGATATAGATGTAGATGGCTATGATGGTACACATATTATTGTCATCACAATGTCTAGTTGATAAGACACTGTAATAGTCAACTCACGGATGTTAGTTTTAAGTTAAAGAATCATAGCATAAACACTTGGGTTTGATACGATAACAGAATTAAGAGTAAGAGAGGAATAATCCCATGATGTGAACTTAGGGAATCTTAGGTAAAAGGATTAAATTGTGGGACAACTTCTAAACATACATATTTCTCAAAAACTATTGAGCATACTATTTAATTTATAGATAAGTAAACCATCTCTATAGTTGTCTTATAGGACTTCATTACATTACTGACTCTTTTTTTAATCTGATACAATGAATGACATTCAGTCATACTTCAAGAGTCAAAAAGGCTAAATCTAATAAAACAGCACTGATGTGAGGAGAAATTATGCTTCATTGGAAAGCATTCCTTACTTATAAGTGACTATTATACTGGAACTCCCAAACTCAAAATACTAACAAAAATATTATAAAACTAACAAGCATCACCCCCAAACCAGCATCGGCATGTGTAACACTGGGAGTATACTCCAGCCACTGAGTAAATCCTTCATGAGGAAAGAGCATCCATCTGAAGTTGCGAATCCTTTATTCTTTGTTAAAGGATGAATTTCTAATACTCTTTCAAAATTTTTATCACAAAATCTACACCTTTACATAACTTCTGAATAATGACAAAATACAGAATTGATGATCCTTTAAGTAAAATTCTAACAAGTAATGAAAATTCAGAGGAACTGAATAATGACTCCTCATTTGAAACTGACTAGTTCAACTTTGTGCCTTCAAGACAGATGCTGAACAGTTGCTCTGGCTAGTTATTAAATAAATTTGATTTTTTGCAAGGACTTTCAACATATCCCTGACAAAAACATGAGGCTGACCAAGAAAATATCAAAATATTCCCTATAATTAAAATATAAAGATTAATTCCTCAAAGAATTTAAATATATGGTCAATGTTATCAATTAACCAACTCTTTTCATTATAAGCATTTGGGGACCTTATTTCCCATTACCCTTAAAAGCCAGAATCAAATACTATTAAATGGGCCATTTAGAGTACATTTAATAACATTGTTTTACAAAGGAAAAGGAAAAATGAACTAATTTTACCGGACACTTGAAAATAACCTCAAGAAAATATATAGAAATTAAAACCAAGTGTTTCAGATTTGTGATTCTACTTGGTTAAGTCAGCAAGCTTCATGAATGTAATTTCATATTTTTGATATGAAAGCTTACTATATTAGATAACTGAGTTGGAAGAAATGAGCTATTTTCTAAAATGTTACCCATCACAGCACTTCAGTACAATCTTTTCTGAAAATGAAGGCTGGTGCAATGGCCACAAAACATTCACTCTCTGTGGTAACATTCTATGTGATCAGAAGTATGTTTTACATTAAACTGTACAGAAAACACAGCAAGATTTACCTGTTATGATAAGAGGATAAACTGAAATGGTCATGTTGTCAATCCTAATTAATGCAGTGCTGAAGCTGAAGCTCCGATACTTTGGCCTCCTGATGCAAACAGCTGACGCACTGGAAAAGACCCTGATGTTGGGAAAGATTGAAGGCAAAAGGAGAAGGGGACGACAGAGGATGAGATGGTTGGACAGTATCACCGACTCAATGGACAGGAACTTAGACAACCTCCGGGAGACAGTGAAGGACAGGGAGGCCTGGCATTCTGCAGTCCATGGGGTCAGAGAGTCAGACCCAACTTAAGAAATGAACAACAACAAATTAGTGTAACTATTTAAACAAGCCTATGAAAGAGATCCTTTCTGCTCTTCAAGTTATTGGCAGTGCCTCTTTTTCAAAGGTCAGAAACGTTATAAACAATTCTGAAATTTGTCAACAGCTGAACTCTTTAAATACGGGGCATGTAATAATAAATCAGTAATTTTTGAGTAACAATAAAGTGCTCAGTAATGTTTCTTTTTAAAAATCCCTTACTATCCAATGCGCTATTTCAAATAGTTTGCTTTCCAGATTTCACTCACTTTTTTATATCACTGCATGTGACATTCTCCTAGTGTTTATTTTAATGGAAACCATGTAATTTTATTTTCATACCACAATATTACTTTCATTTAGGAAATTGTGCTTCCATCAGTAAAAATGCATCTAAATTATTATTTTCTGTATTGTAGTAAACTCTCAAATTCCACTTAGAAAAGTAGTCAGTCAAGAGGAATCAAAAGCAGCTTTTCTATTTCAGAACTTTCACAATCACCAAGCGATCGCTTTATCGTCATGAGGTACTTAAATTCATTTCTTCTATTGACTATCTCCCTCTGCAAAAAGTGTTATTCAATTACACAGTTCCATAGCACACTGGAGGTCAGTTGTTAATAGCAAAGATGTATTATGATGTGCTTTTATTATTTCTAAGGAGTGGGGAAAATAATACATTGTAATACAGAGCTTCAGTCATAGTCAACATTTTCATTCATTCGTAAAAAACAGATAGGCAATTGAATCTAGAAGTACAGAGAAGGCTGGGGCAGGAGACTATTTTCATGGGTAATTAGAGAAAAGTCCTTAATTTTAACATCACTAAATAGTAAAGTAAAGTCAGTCAGTCGTGTCCAACTCTTTGTGACCCCATGGACTGTAGCCTACCAGGCTTCTCTATCCATGGGATCTTCAAGGCAAGAATACTGGAGTGGGTTGCCATTTAAATAGTAAACACCAAGACAAAAACCGAAGTTGCATTAAATCTGACATACCACTTTCAAACAACCTTTGCTCAGTGTTGGAGTTGCTAGAACACTAATCACGTTTATTTGAGGTGTCTCAATCCTGTGAATACCATTGCCTTTTGGTCTGTCAATGATTTAATCTAAATTGAAAATAAGAAACACACAAGGTGGGGATTTTGAGTGAAGGTAAAACTTTTCTTTGTACCATAATTTAAGAAAAAGAGGAATAAGAATCATCTTAGTCACTTGGGGTAAAACAAAGTGTCACAGCTTGGAAAGATAAAATAGCACATTTAAAGTGCTAACTCAATTATTATAGTGAGAGAAAATAATTGTATCTATGTTAAAGAATGATAATTTCCCAAAGATCCCTAAGTCTACTAAATACTGTTCTTCCTTTTAATCCTAATTCTCATAATATCCATTCCCTCCCTCCAAAGTATTTCAGCCTGCCTGAATGCTCCGTGTGTTTATTACTGTCATCCCTAGGAATAAGGTACTCCATAAAGTGATCACACACGTCAATCCTAAAGGAAATCAACCCTGAATATTCATTGGAAGGACAGATACTGAAGCTGAAACTCCAACACTTTGGCCACCTGATGCAAAGAGCTGACTCACTGGAAAAGACCCTGATGCTGGGAAAGACCAAGGGCAGGAAGAGAAGGGAGCGACAGAGAATGAGATGGTTGGATGACGTCAAAGACTGAGTGGACCTGAGTTTCAGCAAACTCTGGGAGACAGTGAAGGACAGGGAAGACTCGCATGCCGAAGTTCATGAGATCGCAAAGAGGTGGACATGCCTGAGTAACTGAACAACAATTCCACACAGAAGCAATATTTTTTTCAATAAACTATATGTATTTCCATACTTGATTTTAATTAATGATCTTTAATGTATTAAATGCGTTTCTGTTTTTGAACCGATAGTGTGTGTGTGTGCATGTGTGCTCAGTCGCTTAGCTGTGTCAACTCTTTGCCACCCCACGGATTGTGGCCCACCAGACTCCTCTGTCCACGGGATTTCCGAGGCAAGAATACCTGAGTGGGTTGCCACTTCCTCCTCCAGGGGACCTTCAAACCCTGGATCCAACCAGCATCTCTGGTGTCTCCTGCATAGGCATGCAGATTCTTCACCACTACGCCACCTTAAAAGCCCTCAGGTTTATCTATACCCTGTTTTTAGTAAATCAGTTTATGCATTTGGCTTTAGACCTGATGGAAGGTCCTGTCAGGCCACTTTTTTTCCTTCTCTTAGGAGCTCTCTCCCTTCTCCTGTACAGTTTCCATTCACTCTGCTATTTTTCTCAGGTTGTGTTCCTCTCTATTTTGTATAGTTTTTCATTTCCCTGTCAGTCAGTGACTTGTTTTTCCTGAGATCTGACAGTGGGTCAGGAGTTTATCTCAGATTATGGAGGTCCGTGTGA
Source organism: Muntiacus reevesi (assembly GCF_963930625.1). Classification (NCBI taxonomy): domain Eukaryota; kingdom Metazoa; phylum Chordata; class Mammalia; order Artiodactyla; family Cervidae; genus Muntiacus; species Muntiacus reevesi. The sequence continues at coordinate 33,844,792 of NC_089265.1, read as the reverse complement.
CCGTCAAATAAATAAGCATTTTAGAGTTGTGTGTGAAGTCAGTGAAAACAGGCTCAGAGTGAGGCTTAAGGGCCTTAACTTTTAATGAAGTACCTTATTTATTTATTTGTACCATCTCTGGTCTTCAGAGGACTTTTTTTGCTATTGCTATATCTTCTTTCTCAATTGGGTTATCCTAGCTGAAGTTCATCTATTCATTCAACAAACAGCAATTACTGACTACACCGTGAGTGAGTGAAAGTCACTCAGCCATGTCTGACTCTCTGTGACCCCATGGACTGTAGCCTGCCAGCCTCCTCTGTCCATGGAAATCTCCAGGCCAGAATACTGGAGTGGGGAGCCGTTCCCTCCTCCAGGGGATCTTCCCAAGCTAGGGATTGAACCCAGGTGTCCTGCGCTGCAGGCGGACTCTTCACGGTCTGAGCCACCAGCGAAGCCCTACTTACTACATTAGGCCATGAGAATAAGCAAATAATTTCCTTCACTTCACGATGTTCCAGCTTAAGATGGAAGGAAGGGAGGAAGAGGGAAAGAAAGGAGAAAGAGAGGAAGAAAAGCACATTTAGAGAATTTATTACAGAAATGTATGCAGTATAGGAACAGAAGAGGTTCTTTATGGGAAGGCATCATAAAAGAGGGACAATTGAAAGCAAAAGGTAGAAAAACATTTCAGGCAGATTCAACAGCCCTGAGTCAGATTCAACAATACTGACTGGAGAAATCTGTAACCTTTATAAATGTAATCTCCAATTATTTGGAGAACTTTAGTTCAACGTAATTGGAGTGGGAGTATAAGTGTGTGTCATCAAACAAAACACATAAGAACTGGTCAGAGACTGGACCATAAAAGAAACATGTTGGTGATGATACCAATCATGATCTTGAAAACCTATTTAGACCTCCTCCCCAGACCAAATATGCAGTATGGTGATATACTGACTCTTCTTTAATGAGATCAGCAGAAAAGGGAAGAAAAATAATAAAGTCTAGAGGCCTAGAAGCTTAAATATTTCTTTTTTGTTGAATACATATTTATGATACTGCATAAAAAGGATTCTGCTTTGAGTTTATGAGCTGAGGATGAATGAACACTTTCAGATTCAGAATCCTATGTGTATTCTACTTCTCCCTTAAATAATCCACTCCACTCCTTCATTTTCCTCCAGTTCAAGTCTTCCTAATGTCATCAATGTTCCTAAAGTCACCAAATTCAATAAACACTTTCCAAACCTTTCAGTAGATTCTCAGAGCATCTTTCCTCCAAACATCAATGCCTCTGGTCTCTAAAACACACCCCTCCCTGAATATTCTCCTTTTGCTATAGTTATCTTTCTCCTTTCCCCCTTTGACCTCACCTGCTGTACTCATCCTCTATGAATAAAGAGTTCCCGGGGGTGGGGGTGGGGGGTGCTTCTTAAATTCTCAGTTTTTGTTTCTTCTCTCCTTTGGTGATATTATCTATTCTCATTTATAATTTCAAGAGATTAACTTCAGCCTACAGCTCTTTTCTCATATGTAGGTTCATATATCCAGCTGCTTATTTAACTTTGACACTAGGTTATTCAAAGTCAGGTCAAATCCACTATGTCCCAAACCAAGCTCTTGATTCTCCATTCACTTAAACAAGTCCTCCTTCCCACTAGCGCTTCCTATCTCAATAAATACTACCATCACCCAACTGGGTGCTCATAAGAGAGATCTGGGAGTCATCCTTAACTTCTCTTTTGTTTCATATCTTTTAGTATTTCTGGTCCACTTCTCTCCAATTCCACTGCCACCACCAGAGGAGAAGTCACCATCCTCTCCGACTCTGATAAACTGTATCCCCATTGATAAACAAAGAGTTCCCAGAGCAATCTTTCTGCCCTCACTATTAGTCACAAGTCATAACTATATAAAACCCATCATGTCCATATAAAATACATTACAGTTTACTCATATCAATGCCTCTCATAACACCTTCTGATTTTCAATTAAACTGTAAAAAGGTTCAGCTTCTGACCTCTCATGCATCCCCAAAACTATTAAGCTCATGTTCTTCCTGCAAGCAAAATATCAGTACATCAGTTCTCCTAATAGGTATAATCACTTTTCTAAAACTATTCTGAAACAAAAGTATCTTTTCATCATAAAACAAATATGAACAGAATACCTATAAGAAACAAATTCCTAATGGTTAAAATATAAAATAACAACAGTTTTGAATTTTAAATTATTTCTGATTACAAGAGGAGATTTTTCCATTTTGGAACCAGTATTTGTCTCACCATTACATAAAATAAGCAACAGCAGAGAGAGCTATACAAGATATATCTGCTTCCCAGGTTAGAAAGAAATTAAGCACTTATTATATAGAGAATATAGAATTATAATTTATCAGATTCATGCAAGAGTTTTAAAGGAAGTATATTTATGTCTAGATAGAAAATGTTTTATAATTATGTGTCACATGTTAATGTTTATTGGATATAACTGTAGCCACAATAAACTATGCATGATAGAACACTACAATTCTCTAAGAATTTATTTCAGTAATGACATAAAGGACTCATTTGTTTGATATATTTTTCCACAAGCAGAGTTGTCTGAAAGCTATGTCAACAATAGTTTTTTTTTTTTTTAAACAGCTAACTCTAATTAGGAGCATGCAGGCAGCATTATATCCATATGCCAGACGTTCTTTTCAACCTCTTTTGCTGCCTTACTATTGCTATCATATCAATCAGAAAAAAACAAGAACTTGAATTCTTCCAAAGACCTGCCAGACTCAGTTTATCCAAGAGAAGAGAAAAGAAGTCAGTTATGAATTTCACTACTTTCACACCAAAAAAAAAAAAAAAGGAAGAAAGAAAGAAAAGAAACCCTCATAGTATTGAAGGAGTTCTGATAAAACCAAGCTTACCAAGGAAGTTCCTCTAAAATGAGATAGAACAGGACTAACAAGGAGGCTTGAAATGCACTCCAAGGTAAAACAGCTTCTTACTGCCTTACCTTTTCCTTTGTTTAGTCTGATTCTAGTGTAATTGTAATTATCGGATTAGTGATTCATTTTAAAAGCCAACTTTCAGACGTGAAATAGCTCTGTTAAAACAGCTCATATTTCCGCACCTGAAGACAAGCATTCATGGTTTTGCCAATTCACTAGAAGCCTTCTAAGTGGGCATCTTCTCTCCCTCCCTCCTTCCCTCCACCCTGAGGCAGCTTTGAAGTTTTAAAAGAGCTTCATATATTTAGGAAACAGAGTGATTATCCAGAGGCTCATGAATCTTCAGTAAGAAGAAAAAGTGCTCACCTCAGAAACACCGCGGCACAAGACTAAAGCTACGTGGGCATATGCCAGGCAGGAAGGCTATCAGAGCCCTTTGATGGAAATCCACAGTTCCAGAAAGGTACCCAAGCGAAACACAACCAACAACAAAAGTTAACTGCCGGAGACAGGATTGTCTCCGTAACGGATTGCATGTGCACGGTGGTTTACCGTCCAGTGTTAATTAGCCTCAGCCAGGCTGGGGCTGCTGTCTGCTTCCACCGAAATGCATCTCCCTCCAACTCCATCCACAGGCCACTGTTATCCTCCAGTGCCCCTGTGCCCGCCGTCAGAGTCTGTCAACACCACAAACAAAGAGGTGAAGGACTGAAGAGGTGGTTCTCATGGGATCAAGCAGAACAGCATTGAGTTTTACTGTTTGTTAGCAAGGGATCAGCTTCAATCAATTAATGATTTAATTACCTAGACTAATTAAGATAATGAACAACAGCAAACCTACAATCAATTAGCTTTGTCCAAACTTTCTATTTTGAGGAAAGGACCTTAAGGACAACCCTCTTTTTCTTAGTTGCTACAGTAAAATGCATGGATCTATTACAAAATAAATCAAGGGGGTATAATCCTACACAATTTTAAGCCAAAATATAAGATCCTCCGACTGATTCTTGGCAACAAAAGGTTGTGAAAAGGTGTTACCTGAATAGGTAGTGTATATTTAACATTGTGTCAGAATTGCAGGTTTTAAATGAATTACATCTCTCTAAAGCAAGCGATAGACCAAAGAGAGAAGTACATCCCTTTGGCCACCCTGTTTCTGTGATTTGAGTTACTTCAAAGTAAGCATGTAAGAATATAAAGCCTTTCAAAATCTATGAGAAAATAGCAGTGTTCCTTGATTACACTGTTCTTGGGAAATACCACTCCTTAAATTACTTACTATAGCCTCACTTCATAAGAAAAAAGTATAGCCAAGAAGCAAGCAGTAAAAAGCAGGGGAAACAACCATAGAAACAAGAGTAGTCAAAGTTCTAGACATTCTTCTCCACCTTCTAATTTTACTTTCGAATTTAAGGTTTTATGGTCTCATTCCCACTGTAATTCAATGGGTGTTCCTCAGAGAGAAAAAGGACCTTATACTATTGTGTTTAATCATGGTCACTACTATAGTGTGATAAATTATTATTGCCTAAAATGAAACATTGTAAGTAACTCTTTCCCAGCAAAAACACTTGCCATGCATATCCCATTATCATAACTGGTCCCACTCAAATCATCCCTAAGTTTATCGACACTGGTTGTGCATTTTCTCTTTCTGAACAAAATGAAGTTATACAGTAGGTTTCCTTGTACTATATTTTATAATTATTAATGCATTACGCTTACAGAGGAAGTACAAACTTATTCAAGGATGAAAGGTACTTAGATATTACACCTAAGCCAGCACTGCACCAAGCAACTGGCTGAGTTTCCAAAAGCCTTCTGAGGTACCTCTGAAATGAAGAGGGGACTCCAACCCAACATAATGGATGCTCTGTATGAATTTTACATCTGTTCTTTAATCAGCCAAGCAGTTATTGAAACCCTATGGAGTGTCAGGCAAGGTGCAAATACTCCCAGAACAGAGAAGAAGGCATCTAGACACCAACAGGAGGGTATGTGTATATAAACAAATACAGGAATCACAAAACAGAATGTGTCTAGCATTATAAAATAAGTAAGATGCATGAATGGAGCACAGAATAGGGTTTCTTTAAATTCAGTAAAGATGGGGCAAATGATGCCTAACAGAGTGTGGCGTAGCAATGAAGTCTGTGATCTCTGAAGTCACATTATCTAGGTATGATTAACAACTTCAGCACTTAATATAAATAACAATTTACTAAGGGCAAGTAACTTAACCTTTCTAATCTGTGATTTACCCTAACTTATAGTTGAGGATAATAAAAGTTTTTAAAGCACATGAGTGTTAGAATGATTAAATCAGATAGTTCTCATGCAGCACACTGCATGCACATTCTACCTGCTAAACACATTTTAGCTCTTTCTAATGCAATACTAAAGTCATTGCTGTGTGTGTGTGTGTGTGTGTGTGTGTGTGTGTGTGTGTGTGTGTGTGTGTGTGTGTGTGTGTGTGTGTGTGTGTGTGTGTGTGTGTGTGTGTGTGTGTGTGTGTGTTCAGGGGGAGTGGGGCAATAGAGGGCATTATGTGCCCCTGGTAATGAGTTTCCATACCACCCTTTGCAGGAAAGCACATCTTTGGATGTCCTGGTGCCCCCAGACATCCTTGGCCAAGTATGTAAATAGCTCATGGTCATTATGAACTAGAATCTGAGAGCTAAATCGAGAGAATATCAACTTTGTGTCTCATTTCTTATCATGAATGTGTTCAAAAATCAGAGTTAACATTTATTCATGTAAATGAAAGTGAAAGTTGCTCAGTTATGTCCAACTCTTTGCGACCCCATGGACTATACAGTCCGTGGCATTCTCCAGGCCAGAATACTGGAGTTGGTAGCCTTTCCCTTCTCCAGAGGATCTTCCCAACCCAGAGATCGAACCCAGGTCTCCCACATTTCAGGTGGATTCTTTACCAGCTGAGCCACAAGGGAAGCTCAAGAATACTGGAGTGGGTAGCCTATCCCTTCTTCAGCCGATCTTCCGGACCCAGGAATCAAAGCTGGGTCTCCTGCATTGCAGGCAGATTCTTTACCAACTGAGCTATCAGGGAAGCCCCAATATAATCTACTGAACATTGTGGAGAAGTATTTTATTTAAAAGACTTTATTTCTAAAGGACACTTCTAGTTACTAGGTGGGGTGCTCCTCAATTAGACCCCCCCTTTTTTTTTAAGGCTTTATCTATTGCAACTTTATTTGTGAAAGACATCCTAACACTTGGTGATCATAGAATTATTCTCAGATTCTCTACCAACTGAATAAAACTAGGCTTAGGGTTAAGACAAAAATGAAAATTCATCTTGGTAAGCATTTTGATCATTAAAGCATGTAGCTTAAAAATAGCATTTTTAGTTAGTTCAGAGAAATGTTTTAAAACCCCATGTGTTCTTATGTAATTTATACTTGATATGGAAATGTCTTTATTTTAATGTGAAATATCTGTTGCCCAATTCATAACGATTTTAATGTTGTTTCACGCTTTGACTCAACATAATTGTTGTTAAATATTGTGATAAAACATTGTAAGAACTCACTATCAATATATATAGGATAATAATATATTTCATCAACAGCATAAAATAATTGACTTGGTGATTAAGGAAGCTCATTTCATTCTAGAGCTAGTTTATTCAAACATATAATCACACTATATAAGTAACAAGTGCTCCTTTTAATCAAATATATAATTATTAAAATATTTCTGAGGGATATAATTGGCATATTAATAATATATTTCTATCATGACTACTTAAAACCTCAATAAGCGCACCTTTAAAAAGGTTTTAGTTTAATCTGCATACACTAACTCTCGCCTTGAAATGAAATTAAATCCTTAAGAGAAACAACTAATTTGAAGCATAATCTTATACTACCTAAATATAATTACTAAACCATGCCAAGTAAAAATAATAAGGAAACCCCTAGAGAGCTGATTTAACAAAAATACAATGATCACAAGCTTCCAAGCATTAATTCTCAACCCTGACTGCACAAGAGGACCACCTGGGGAGCTTTTGCAAAACCATTAACCCAGGCCCCATCCACAGAAATTGATTCAATTGGTTGGGAGTGGGGCCCAGACATCTGTGTTTTTTGTTATTTTTGAAAGTCCCCAGAACCACTGCACCAGAGACTGATTAAGATTTACTTTTTACCAGTCCGTAAATGTTTATAGCAGCTTTATTCATAATCACTAAATATTTGAAACAACCCAGATGTCCTTCTACTGGTAAATGGATAAACAAACTGTGTATATATACAATGCAATACCATTGAAGCAATAATCTATTGATTCATGCAACAAATATGGATGAATCTTAAGAGCATTTTGCTAAATGAAAAAAGGCTGAACCCAAAAGGCTACATAGCAGGGTGGTGTGAAGGAATTTCTGGAGTAAAGCAACTGCTATGTAATTGTAGCAGTCTATATGCAACCTATACATCTGTCAAAACTCATGCAACTATATACCACAAAGAATGGATTTTACTGTACATAAATTTTAAAAAAACAACCAGGAAGTCAAGGGGAAGATGGAATGTAGACTATGACAAATCAATCTAAACTGCCTTACAAATGTATCACATAACTAGACTGGAGAGAGGGAAAAAGCTGTCCTAATTGGGGAAAAACAGTGTTTTGACTGGATACTGGAAGGCTAAACATAGCCTATAATAATGGCGTTTTGTGTTATCAATAAAAAAGTCATTACTAATAAAAGGTTTATATTTTTGTCATTTCTATAGCAACATTTTGATTTATTCTTTATTGATTGTGTAGCTATATTTAATAACAAACAAAATAAGGTATTCTTAAAATCTGAAAGGTTTTTTGCAAAAATCTTTACAGGTATCATTTTAACCACTGTTTGTCTTTTTATTTTTTATTTTAGAAGGGTGGTAGGCAGCACAGGGATGAAAGGCTCCCTGAAAGTGTGAAAGGGACAGAGACTGCTTCATAAGATCCAGAACCACAGACAGTGATAAAGACCAGGGCAAAGCGAGCTGAAAATGCAGTCCCAGCAGCAGTCAACTTATTTAATCAGAGAGCTGAACCTCTGGCTAAGATGCACTTTATTCCACTGTATTAGATTTTTATGTTTGCAAAATCTGAATATACAGAAACAATATTGATTCCTAAATATGTCAAAAATGTCAGAATAAATAAACCCATTCTTGGACACCTATGAGAGTGTGTGTTTTTGTTCAGTAAGAAAATAGGATTTGAGAGAATTTAAAAAGTTAAAGATTTGAGGGAAAAAAATCCTCACAACTCCTCCTGCATTGCTACTAGTCCAGTGCTAGAATTCCAGGCTCATACAAACAACTGATTTAAATTCTGGTGTCTGGTTTGTTTCTGAACCGAGTCCCCATCTTGCCCACCTAAAAGCCTTTATCCACTGCCTCAGCCTAGAGGACTATGGTGAGAATTGCTGAAGCCTTCCCTATGAGGTCCATGGTAACTCCAGTGCAAACTTTCCATCAGACAATCTATCAGAATGCTACAACTAACAGTATCCTGGGAAATTTACACTGGCCATAACAATGAATGCTTGGCCCCATGCCTACAGCTAAGGAAATATGAGTGGTCAGGGAAAAAGTGGGCCACAAACCTAAAGAGATGGTCTACATAATCCATTTTTCCCCCAATATCTTGCTCTGTATGAATAGAAATCCATAACTTTAGGAGAGGATTTTTGTGCCTGAGTTGTTACTGTCATCAAGAGCAATCACAGATTTTCCATACTGTACCAGAGTAATTCTCATGAGACCTAAATATAATCATCTCCACCTTCTTCTTTTAATAGCTTATCATTTTCCTTTGCTACAGTACCAATTTTTCTGTCCTTTCCAGACACTAGTCATATTCCCTTGGCCTCAGGGCCTTGGTACAAGCGCTTTTTCTTGCTTGCAGGCTCTCGACAACTCAGTGAGATCTTAACTCACTAATGTGTCCAGGGAACCTGAATTCCAACTAGGCTGATTCTCCTTCTTACAGGCTCTCTGTACCAGATGTCTCTTAGAAGCCCTTGTTCATTTATTCCCCTTGCATCTCCTAGAACATGCCAAGCAAGCTCCTGCCCTAGTCTCTTTGAACTGAACTGGCTCCCAGCCTAGAATACTAACCCCTTCCATGATTAATTTGCCACGCTCTTTCAAAACTATTTAACTGGTCCCTTCTCAATGGAGTTTACCTTGACCTGACCACTCAATTTTAACAGTATCTGAATCCCCCTCCTACACACACACACACACACACAGTCCTGATTCTTCTACTCTGGCCTCTGCACAATTTTGAGCCCCCTAGAAGGTGCCCTTCATGACGCAGGATTCTGCTGTTCTGGTCACTGAACAGTGTATCCCAGAAACCCAGCACAGGAATCTCGCTGGAATGAATGAACCGCTTAAGGACCATGCGTGCAAAACATTCAGAAAGGAGAAAGGGAGGAAGCTCAGACTTCAAGACCTGAACAACATCTGTGAATTCCAATGTGAGAGTTTAAAAAAAAAAAAAAAAAAAGATTTGTGGAAGAAAATAGCTTTGTGTAAATTTAAGGTAATGAATTGGATGGTACTGGCAAATGAGCACAGGAGAGAGAAGCAAATCCTGCAGCTATTTCTACCAATTACGAGCCCCTAATCATTACCAGGTACTTCACCCACATTATCACAGTTAAGCCCCATGAAACAAGTGTAGGATACGGTTCTTATCCCTGTTTTACAGAAGAAAAATCTAAGATTAGATCAGAAACTACAGTGGGGCATGGGTTCACCTTGTTTACTATCACATTCCCAGCAACTTGCAACCTGCTAGCAGGTGGCAGGGGTAGAATATATGTTAACTGAATAAAAAATTATGCTCAGAGAGATTAATATACTTCCCTAGGACCACCCACCTAGTAAACAGCAAACGGCAGGCTCTAAAGCCATATATTTTTTATTTAGAAGCTAATGCCTTTCCACTATACCATATTTCTTCAGAATGAAATTGTAAAACATATATGGACTTACAAAAATGCAGCAGTCCAGCCAACTATATACTACCATAATTCTTCAGGGCATTTCAATATAACAGAAGGAAATAGAAAAATCAATATGCCTGGTGAGTGCCACTCAAATGATCAAGCAACAATCACACTTCATTGGATCTGTTTAATATGAAGAGGGGCAAGGTACATTCTAGAAAGAATTCCATCAAAATTGATAAAGCAAAAACTTCCAGCACCATATTCTAGTCTTCCTACAAAGAGAAAGTCATTTTCACAGAAATATCGTATTACCCAGACAGGACTGTATAGGTAAACTCATCAGCCTCCACCCAGCTGCTCACTCGGGCACTGTCCTCTGAGCATCGGCCTTTGAAATGCTAATTCACTGGCTGAACAACTGCTCAACTGCTCTTTAGCCTTAAACATTCTGAGGCAGCACACTGGGTAGCCAGAGCAGCCCCCGAGGGAAAAAAGAGCTCCGGCAACCTTGCTGGCTTGGCTCGAGGGGACGGATGAAATCAGGAGGGGGGTATGGGGCCTCTCTCTCCAGCCTCCAGCCATGAGGGACCACCTGAGGTCCTCAAACCTGGCCTCCTTAGAAAGTACAAAACTGGGGACCAGAGGACTGAAATGAATAATTCATCGTCCTCAATTCACATTCACCAGAAGTATCCATATAATTGCAGTTAAAAGACTTTAAATTTGCCCTTCTGCTTTATATTTCAGTGTGAGATACCTGGTAATGGAATCCATTCTCTAATTCACTTTCTTCTACAAACAGAATCAGCCCAAATGTTTGCTGCTTATGTTTTGCTACATTTTCTGCTATTATTAACCACTGAAAGGGCTGGAAACTGCAGGGATTTAGAAATCCTTATTTCTATTTTACAAAAGTCTATGGAGACTCAACACAGAGATCGAAAACCTCTGATCCCGGGCCAGATCCATTCCCATTTCCTTTGGCCTCTATGTTACTGATGCTTAATGATTTTTAATTTAACTAAATGTGTGAAAAGTAGGATACTTCACCTATAAATCTGGACTCCAACCTTCTCTAGGAAAATCAGAAGACCCTGGACATGCATTCCCAAATGACAAGAAGAGGCTGGGTGGCCGCTTCCCTCATGAAATCCAGCAGAGACTTTCCAAAGAGCTAAACTTCTGCTTCCATATGAATTTTACTTGACTGGTCACTATGGGCACTGAATTTGCTACTGTTGGCTGCATTCAAGGCTCAGCTTTGGAGAGGGCAAGAAGCAGGACCTGAGATGAGTAAATATACTTTTCCTGAGCATGAAAAGTGGAAATTTTAGACAATTTCAGACTTAGTTTGTCTATAAAGGCTGAATAAAAAAGTATGGCAACTATGATAACTCTTAGGAAAAACTCAAAAACCATAATACAGTGCATTAGATGCACTGCAGAGGAGGGACAGGGTGGAAGGGAAATATCCAAAGAAGTGCTTACTTTTCTGGCTACTTCTCCTCCCGAGCTGTTTCCTCTATGACTCATTCTGTACTTACCAAGTTCAATCCATCACAAAATCCTGCAAGTTTTTAATCCTCTTAAATAAATTTTGTATCTGGCCCCTCTTTATCCTATAGTCACAGTCACAGTTCAGACCATCTTGACTCTTATCCTACTTGGCTTTACAGCAACTCGCCCTGAAGTTCATCCTCTACATAGCTGTTGGTGACCTACCAAAAATGCAATTTAGACCACACCACTTTCCAGTTTAAAACATTTCACTGCTTCCCTTATTAGCTGCTAATGCTAAGCTGGGATTAAGAATCAATTGGGGAACATTAAAAAAAAGAAAACCGATGCTTGGTCCTCGCATTCATATATTTTGATTTAAATGTTCAGTGTGGGCCCTAGACAGCTCTATTTTACCCCCAGCGATTATAAAGTATCATCAGGTTGAGAATCACTGATCTACCAGGCAAGCTCCAAGCTCTTTAGCTTTGCTTTAACACCCTCCGGGATGTTTCTGTCTCCACCATCTCTGGTCACGTTTGCTACAAATTCCAACAACAGCCTGTTATTGGCAACACCATATGCACATGTCCACTACTGCACACAGCTCCCTACATTGTAATTACCTCTTTATGTCTCTCCCACTATTCTGAGAGCAGTGACTTAGCTCAGTCTTCCTGTTACCTATAAGCTACCTGGGACATAGTGGGCCTAAATAGGAATGGCCAAAGTCAGCAGAAAAGATGGATCTGAAAGAGTAGTTAAGATCTGGAAGGTCAAAGCTGTTCAGTCAGAAAGGGAGAAGGGGAGAATACCAGCAAAGCTGGAAAAAAAGAAAGCACTTTTTCAGCTAAACAGGTTGGTGACCGTGAGTAATGTGTGAAAGCTTCTCTCAGGCCACAAAGAAGAGCCTAGTGGCCCAAGTGGGCTTCCCTCACAGCTCAGCTGGTAAAGAATCCGCCTGTAATGCAGGAGACCTGGTTCAATTCCTGGGTCAGGAAGATCTGCAGGAGAAGGGATAGGCTACCCACTCCAGTATTCTTGAGCTTCCCTTGTGGCTCAGCTGGTAAAGAATCCACCTGCAATGCGGGAGACCTGGGTTCGATCTCTGGGTTGGGAAGATCCCCTGGAGAAGGGAAAGGCTACCCACTCCAGTACTCTGGTCTGGAGAATGCCATGGACTGTATAGTCCATGGGGTCACAAAGAGTTGGACACGACTGAGCAACTTTCAGTTTCAGCAGCCTGAGTAAATACACCAAAGGAAAGAGAGCCAATTTATACCCTGCCCAATAGTGGTGTCAGATCCATTTGTTAAACTGCAAACTCTCTAGAGGGAACAGATCCCAGAATACAAGCAATTGTTTTATTATAATTATCATAATACCCTTCCTGTTTCCATCTCTCATTCCAAATCAGTACAATTAAAATGCAAAAAGAATTATGCAACTTGCAATTGCTAACTGATCTTTTTATATCCTTTTGCTGATGTAGTCTTGATTATTTCAGAAACAGTAGTTTTCCACAGTGGTTTCTGCCACTTGGTTCAAATGATTCATGCGGTGGGGATCTCATTCTTTCCCTTGAGACTTTACTCCATAGTTGAACAGACTTAACCATTACTCATCGTCCATCTTATTCAGCCAAGAGCTCTGTCTAATCTAATTAGTACTCTTTCTTCATCCAACTCTAAACAATCTCCAATCCTTATGAGAATATAGTTAGGCCCTTCCTACATTTTCAGAAACTTGTGCCTTCTACTAGCTGCCAGGACAAACTGGCAATAGCTGGTAATTTAAATTTTCCCAAGTAAGTCAGAGATTCCAATTGCAATCAACTGCAAACTGCCCTCTCTCCATGCCCTATGAAGGCCTCTCCATTTGATGACAGTGTGGATCAAAGTGTTATTTCCGAGCATTGCTGCTAGATCAATGGGGCTTTCTTGTGAAGAGTTTTATTTTGCTTTTGATTTATGAGTGCTGAGACAGTACAGAGGACATCAATACTAGAAGCACCCATGAAGTGATCAAATTCACCATGATTTTTCTGCTTTTGCTTGCCTTTATGAAACCACTATCAGGCTTCAATACCCATGATTACGAACCTGTTTCTTTACAGACCGTGTTACAACATTCCCATCAAACATAACACTTCCCAACACTTTTTATCCTAAGATGTTCATAGCTCCAAATGTCAGGCTCACAGTGCAATGAAAACTATCCCACAGCTGATAAATTATTCATTTGTCAGGAGTTTACAATCTGAAGTGGCACTGAACAGCCGAGGACCTGAAGCAGCCCCCAAAGGCATAAAGCACAACAACATGCAAAGATTATTCTGCATAAATTCTAAAGGTTAAGTGCTATTAAACATCTCTGTTTATTAAGAGATTGCTCCTTGAACTTATTTTTTCTAATTAATCTGCTCCCAATAAACATTACTAACAAAGTAAAGTGCTAAAAGAGACTAATCAAACACATCACCTTCCCCTGACTAATCCCACCAGGTTAAAACAAGGTCTTCTGCTGATAACTATTCTCTAGTCCCCACTATTTTTAGAGGAGAACTTGTGTGTAAGGGCACAAGCAGAGGTCATGACCATGACCCTTAGTCCAAAGCTGGCTCGCTGCATGGGTCTGTAAACAAAGTTTTACTGTAACACCACGTCTCCCACATGTTTATGAATTGTCTGTGGTTGTCTTCTTGTAACACAGAGCTGAATAGTTGTCACAAAGACTGCTTGGCTCACAAAATAAAAAAAGAAAAATGTTTACTGTATGGTCCTTCACAAAAACCATTCATTGACCTCTGGTCAAAAGGCATGCAAAAATGTGGAAAGGTTTCAGAAGTTTACCACTAGATCGGGCTTTAACTGGTGTATATCAACATGTTCATCTCAAGAAAGGACTGCCGTTAAACACTTGTCATCTAGAATGCCATCTAGATGGCATCGACATGGTACGGAGCCAGAAGATAAAAAAGAATAAATGACAGGTCCAAGCTAGCTCCTCAAAGCTGGTAGGTGTTTCATTTTGTTGACAATAATCACTAGCGGTCCAGTCATCTATTGCTGTGTTTCAAACCACCTCAAAACTTGCTTAAGGCAAAGATTTCTCTGCCCCGGATTCTGCCTTGCAGGCTTCAGTTGGGTGGTTCTCCTCAACTCATTTGAGATCACTCTCCTGGCACCAGGAGGGCGCTGGGCTCCAGCTAGAATACCTGGAAGGCCACAGTACGTGCAGGCCTTCTGGGCAGTTCTTTCTTTCCATGGGGTCCCTCCAGCAAAACAGCCGGGCATCTTTCTACGATGACTCCAGGCACCACAGAGTGGACATGGAAGCTCCCAGACTTAAAAGGGTTAAGCCCAGGACAAGTACAGCATCTTTGCTGCAGCACTGTATTAGCCAAAGCATCTCAAGGCAACAAGCCCAATTCAAGGGGAGGAGAATCTGACTCCACCTTGAGAGAAGCTATAAAACAGTTTGTCCATGATTCCCAATCTACCAGAACACGACTAAGAAGATGATCGCACCATGCTTACAGGGGTTAAAGTCATGCTTAAAGTCAGAACTTACTGCTGACAATTTCAATTCAAACTGGCAGATGAGAGCAACAAGAAAGCCTAATGGTAAGTGAAAACCATTTTATAATACAATACTAGTTGCATGGATGCAAACACTTCCAAATTGTTAGTATTTTCTTTTTTACTTCAAACAGGACAGAAGCCTCCTCAAAAGTCATTCAATGGTTCTCTAGTTCTTATACAGTGCACAAACTATGGATATGATGTAATCTTTCCTTGGTGATTCTGAATCCTCACTCTGCTATGAATGAAGTTCCAGCACTACGGCAGTGGAGATGGGCCTCTGGCATCTCCCTTGGTGGCGACAACCCTTTGTCCACTTGTCCAGGTTTCTGGTCACCAAGCATTTTGTTCTTATGCCTGCTCTTTTTAATTGCTTGGCCTCTTCCACAGACAAAGCTCAAGAGAGCTGAATTCTGGGGCTTTCTCCATAACCTTCTCACCTTTTTGTTCCAGGCAAGTCATCTGTTCTGACCCTTGGTTCCTTTTATCTGAGAAGTGACTGATGCTGAAGCTGAAGCTCCAGTACTCTGGCCACCTGATGCAAAGAACTGATTCATTGGAAAAGACTCTGATGCTAGGAAAGACTGAAGGTGGGAGGAGAAGGGGATGATAGAGGATGAGATGGTTGGATGGCATCACCGACATGAGTTTGAGCAATCTCCGGGAAGTTGGTGATGAACAGGGAAGCCAGGCATGCTGCAGTCCATGGGGTCGCAAAGAGTCAGACACGACTGTGTGACTGAACTGAACTGCAGATGATAAAAGGTATGCTCCCTATTCCTAGAGTATTCAGGAATGAGGTAAGATATAAAATGTTTAAAAATTATACAAGGGGATGGTATTTTCATGATCACTGCTATGAGATAAAATTGGATTTTATTACTAAAACAAAGTGAAATAAAAATAATATATTAACAAAATTAATATACTATAAAGAAACTTGTTGATGTAATAACAATGGCTAATATTTATTTAGTGCTTACTATGTGTAAGGTATAGTTCTAAGCACCTTACATTGGTTAATATTTAATTTTCACAGCAACCCTACAATTATCATGAAATACTCTAGACAACAAATTGAGACATAAAGAAATTAGGCAATCAGTTCCTGGTTACACAGATATTAACAAGAAATCAGATTTATCAGTTTGCATAGCTAATTTCAAGACCTCACAAAATGCCTAACTTATTTCTGACAAAAACTTCCCTCTTCAGTTAGAAGGGCAGAATCTCCCTCTTCTAGTCTCTGCACCAGCATTCTGCACCAGAAAAGTGAGAAGTATAAGTTGTTCAGTTGTGTCCAACTCTTTGCGAGCCCATGGACTGTAGCCCGCCAGGATCCTCTGTCCATGGAATTCTCTAGGCAAGAATACTGGAGTGGGTTGCCATCTTCCCAACCCAGGTGATGAACGTGAGTCTCCTGCATTGCAGGCGGATTCCTTACAGTCCTAGCCACCAAGGAAGCCCATCCCGCACCAGCACTTACACATTATTACTGTTCTTAACCAAGGGTCTCTTTGCCCCTCAGGGAACACTGAGCAACATCTAAAGGCTTCTGGTTGTCACAACTGGGGGCTAGAATGTTACTGGGAATAAGCCAGGGATGTTGCAACACAGTCTACAATACTCAGGGCAAACCCCACCCGACACAAAGAATTACCCAGCCCAAAACATCAACAGGGTTAAGCTTGACAAACTCTGGGCTACACCGATGGCACAAATATAACAAGGAGAGATTTAACTGCGTTCAGCAGGCAAGTTATAAAACACATCTATGACATGGATGCTTTCTTTATTATGCTTTATTTGTTGCTGCTCAAGGTACTGCTTCATTCCTTGAGCTGAAAATCATCTCAGCTAGGAGAAAATGCAAGATAATTGATTTCTACATACATCAGGCAGGTTGGTTTATACAATGGGATAAAGATGAACCTTTACTGAATACCTGCCATGCATCAGGTATTCACAGCACTTCACATACAGGATTTCATTTGAATCTCACAGCAACTTGCAAGAGCTATGAGCATCCCCAAATGGTCAGAAGAATTGAGAAAAGTGCTCAAGGTAAGCAGAGGAACAAGAATTTAAGCTAAATCTGGTTGCTAACCCCAGGTACTATTTTAGAGAAAACACATTTAAGTTATAGTTTAATAATCCTTAATTTATTTATTACCCTGTAACTCCCCTGGGCTTAAAACTAAGTCCAATGTGTTAAATCACATAAGCAATAGATATCCTCCAAATAAAAGAAGTTTACCAGGAAAAAGTTAATTAAAATTATTTCATCTATATAGAGGACATACTTTCCATACAGGAATCACTTACGAATCCTATTGCTATGTAGTGGTGGTGTAGTTGCTAAGATGTGTCCAACTCTTGTGAGCCCGCCAGACTCCTCTGTCCATAGATTTTCCAGGCAAGAATACTGGAGTGGGTTGCCATTTGCTTCTCCAGGGGATCTTCCCAAACTAGGGATTGAACCCAGGTCTCCTGCACTGTAGGCAGACTCTTTACCAAATGAACACCAGGGTTCTTAACTAAATGGAACCATACAGATGAAAGGCCTAGAGAATCTCTTTTCTTCCCTGCAAAGGTATGTTGGCCATCACTTTCCAATAAAAAAAAAGCTCTGCTTTTCTTATGTACCTCCTTAATCCTCTCCAGCTATGGATATTGAGGGACTGTAGACTTCACTGCATTTTTCCATGCAGAAATATCATCTGCTTCAAAAGAAAAACAAATTATGCCAGAACTAAAGAACTAAAAGCAAATTTATTTTTGCTCTTGTTAACCAAAGGTTTCAGTGTCCAAAGTCTACATGGATGGTGCAAAGGAAACTTCAGTCAAGGAGCTTAGAAAATGAATTTAGAACCTAAGCAGAGATTGCACCAACCCTTCAATGAACTATTTGAGAAAGAAACATTTACTTTGTCCCAGTAGAGGACAGTGTGCCCAACTAAGGTTTCAGAGATAGATATCCCAAGAACACATGTGTTTCCCACATACTGGAGCAATCCAACACCTTTTAAGGCCCACAGGGGCACAAGGTCTAGCCCCACCCTGCTCTCCAGCCTCCTCACCCACTGTGCCTCAGACCCTTGGGCTTTATTTTGTCCTTTGAACACAGGAGGCTTCTTTCCTTCAGGCTTTTGTGAATCACTGTTCTATTTGCCTGGATGCCCCGAACTCTACTTTTTCACAGCTGGTGGCTCCCCATCACTCAGCTTCAGTGTTGTTTCTCACTAAGCAACACCTTCTTTGATAGAAAATGAAGAAATGCCCTGTCTCCTCCCCTAATACCCCCCTTAGTCTCATAGCACATCAGCCTGTTTCATTATCTCTGCTGCATTTATAACTATCAAAGCCACGCTCTTCATTTATCTCCTGTTCATAACCTTGTGCTGCACGCTTCTCTCCTCCCCGCCCAGCGCTTCTCCAACTAGAATGTAAATTCTGTGATAGCAAGAACCAGGATACGGCTTGTCTGGGGCACACAGCAGGCATTTACTGAATGAAACATTAATTTTAAACTAAACATTGTGATTTAAATTTACTTTTAAAGGATACACATAGACATTAAAGAGGTGCTCTTTGTAATGACCTAAAATCACTACAGCTGAAAGCAATGAATGCCTTCCCTTAGTTTTTTTTTTTTCAATAGCTAACACTTTTATTAATAGGTGGTTGCAGTGACTGTCTTGAAAATCAAGTTGTAAACTTTTGTTACCAATTAAAATGAGGTTCACAAAAATCTTAACTTGACCAGATATAAAACAATTCAAAAATCTTTAAAGGTGTACTGAGAAAAAACAGGCTCTTTTTAAAACATGTTTTGTCATTACCAAAAATACCTGTCTTTAGGTAAAAATAAAAAGTCCCATGCTGCATAAATAATACAGATAGTTCTAGTGATCTGGTCAATGGTCAAAATGCAGAACTTAAGGTCTGCAATTTTTTTATTGGTAAACAACCAACCACAATATATTTTTCTCTCATTCCTTTAGAAGTGAAGTGAAGTGAAAGTTGCTCAGTTATGTTAGACTCTTTTCGATCCCATGGACTATAAAGCCCATGGAATTTTCCAGGCCAGAATACTGGAATGGGTAGCTATTCCCTTCTCCAGGGGATCCTCCCAACCCAGGGATCGAACCCAGGTCTCCTGCATTGCAGACGGATTCTTTACCAGCTGAGCCACAGGGAAGCAATTCAGCAAAAACAACAAACAAAAGAAAAACTAAGAGAGAAAATAAACTACTGGAACGTATTTAATCAGCTCGTTTTACTTTCCGTACTTATAGCCCAAAAGTAACGTGTCATGCACTACTTTTTAAATATGAAAATATAAGTACTTAGTATATTTTAATGTCACATTTAATAACTGTAGTATAAAAGAACTGTCAGAACACTATGCTGTGACTATACAAAATCCATCACATATTGTAAAGTGAATTTAAAAACTTTGTTAGAGAACAAAAACTAAATTGAAATACCTTTTCTAGTAAGGTTTTAAAGTTTATTCACAGTTTTAAACTGATTCTGGATTCCAAGGTACTTTTTTTTTTTTTTTACAAATACATTAATCTAAAGGTAAGTTTAAATAAAATTGTCTGAACAACCAAAAAGAGAAATTATAAGTATGAACAATGATTTATTTTGGGGAAAAGTGTCATACTAAGAATTACATGTCCCTCATTAGCTTTTTCTTTCACTCAGAATTACGATAATCTGTTGTTGGTTCAAGTTTTAGGAGAATGTATCTCAGTAAAATCAACTTTCCCCCCCGCCCAGTTTCAAGACCATCTGGTCTTCCTAACTGCCATCCCTCTTCTCTCCTGCTTCCCATCTTTTCTTTAACTTCCAACAAGACTCTTAAAAGATCTCAAGGACATTTTTGCTAGCCTGGCTCCAAAAGACTTTTCCACCCCTGCTACCACCACACTGCTGTTTTTTCACATCTCTTTCTGTTACTCCTCCAGCTGTCCTTGGAATAAAAGCCAAGACACTGAACAAGTTCTAAAGCCTCGCATTAGATAGCCCTGCTTACTTGTATATTCTTATTTGATTACTTCCTCCTCCTCACCACCTGGGGCCCAGTTACATCCATTCCTTCAAGGCCCCAGAATACAGTAGGTTGTCCCTGTCCTGCTGTGTAAAAGTTTCTTGAACTTTAACAGCTCTTTCAGGTGTAGTTAACTTCCATATATCCATCAAGTGCTAACTCAAAAATCATTCCCTCAGAGCTATGCATTTGATCTTCTTTAATAGAACTACACCTTAAAAAAAAACACTGATGTGAAAACTAGTAAAATCTGTAGTTAATAGTATTGTGCTAATATTGGCTTTCTGATTTTGATAATGTGCTGCAATTCTGTAACACATCATTATTGGGGAAATATGTGTGAAGTCTACACGGAAAATACTGTACAATTTTAATTTCTTTCAAGTCTAAAATTATTTCACAATAAGCAAAAAAATAAATCACTGCTTCAGAAACCTTTTTATTACTCTTCTGACTAGCTGAGACACTAAACCTCCTTATTTTTTTCCCTCATAACATTTATCACCAAACATGTAAAAATTTTGAGATTAATCATCTCTATATGGGATAAGGATCCTATCTCTTTACCTCATCATTGTTTAGCCAGTAGTTACTGCAATACTTGACACAGGAAATATGTCCAATAAATTATTATTAAAGGGAGTATTAAATACATGAATGTACCAATCAGTCAATGCCCTTTGGTGGCAAAACTGTATATATAATGATACAGATTTACAGTTTCAAAAGATACTGCTCAAATTATGATGTAATGGGATCATCAATGTTCTAAATATTGATCTAATGTTTAGATCTACATACATATGCTTCTAATTTGGAAATGATGCACATCGATGAGAAAAAAGCACAAGAGCAACTAACAGTGAATATTTAATCCTATTCTTCAAAATACTTTATAAGCAGTTCTCTATTTAATCCTTATGATATCCCTATCGAATGTATGCCATTTTTCATCTTCATTTTACAGATGTGAAAATGGCCTACAGACTTGTAACTTGCACATGGTCAGAACACCTACACAGCAGAGGCAAGATTTGAACACAGGGCTTCCCTTGTGGCTCAGCTGGTAAAGAATCTGCCCGCTATGCAGAAGACCTGGGTTCAATCCCTGAATGGGGAAGATCCCCTGGAGAAGGGAAAGGCTGCCTACTCCAGTATTCTGGCCTGGAGGATTCCATGGACTGTACAGTCCATAGGGTCGCAGAGTAGGACACGGCTGAGCGACTGAGCGCACTCGGCTTCCACGTCTATATTCTTAAGTGCGCCTTCTGCCTGGAGATAAAGCCTGGGAGCACTGCTGGAGAGAGTTTTCAAGAGTGAGTTATGAAAGCTAAAGGAAGAGTACACGTGGGCGTGGAAGCACACGTCTTTAAATCTTTGTATCCCCACCACTGCACACACAGAGCTTTCCATGGAGCACATGCCCACTGCAGTGCTCTTTGTCTCTCACACACACACACACACACACTGCATCACGAATGAATAAATACCTCTAAAGCAAGCTGAGGAAAAGACAAAAAGCAAAATTATAGGTGAGAGAATCAATTTCCACCCGAGCACCAGTACTTCTGATTCTTTATTTCAGGACAGACGCTGGTTGGGAATTCTCTGAATTTACTGGGGCAGGACAACAAAGGCAGAAGAGTGGAGGCCCCCAGAAAGATCAAACTTATTTGAAACTAATCAGGTAAATAGTAACTACATGAGGAAAATTAAAGAAGCTAAGAATGTCCTGGGAAATAAATTAAGGAATCACAGAACAGTATCGTCAAACATCATCAGGCTATGAGCTAACAAGAAGCAACTCGCAAATATTTCAGATATTGTTCCATCTGTCAAGCTTAAAGGCCTCATCACAAGAAGAGATCAGAGATAACAAATATGTCGCATCTTAGACTAAAAATAAAGCAAGTCCCTCTATACACAATAAAATGCTTTGAAGTACACACATTTGTTGATTGTGTGACATATTCTTAACCTTACTAGGAAGGTACAGCTCTGCTGGGAGCAATTAATTGAGAAAGCTACAGAAAACTCTGCAAAGGGTAAGTGAAATAGTTGGAATACTTTTCTTGCTGCAGACAGCTGGATGGTGCTAATTTAGCTACTTTACTGTGAGGGGAGGAAGGAGAAGGGAGCAGTAAGGTTTTTTGTATTTTACCACACCTCTGCAAATTCAGAGAAAAGGAAAACAAGGAAGGCATTGATAAGCATGGAAAATGAACTGGCTTTCTTCCTGCTGAGACTCAATGAGCATGTCTATTCTAACTGGCCCAAGGAACCAGTACACTTTTCATTCAGGTGACATACATCAAGGGAATCTAACGAGAAAGCTGTGCTAAGCAGCAGTTTACCTTTTCTTTTTCAAATAGATTTATTGGAATATGATTCACAGACATACAGATCACCCATTCAGAGTGTCCCACTTCAACGGTATTTTGTACCTGTACATCCAGTTAGTACCAGCACCCCAATCTAATTTTAGAACATTTTCATCATCCCTAGCAATTAATACATTTTAATAGATGATTAAAGGGCTTGTGATCTAATTACATCAATATATGCAAGCATGTATACATATATCATACATACCTAAACACTCATAATCCAAAATAAAAACTAAAGGACATTTCCGATGAGCTATGAATGCTCTCAGTGAAATGGCCCTGTCTACTGGAAGGAACACATTTTGATGACAGAAAAAAGACAGTCTTTCCATTCTTTACTTCATTTTGGTGATATAACTACTTGAGTTAGGCTTATTTGCAGAAGTAATTTCAACAAAATGCAAAAGGAATCATTTGCCCTGCCCTTCAAACTAATAATTTTCCTATTTTTTAGTTGTTTTTTTTTTTCTGAAGAATAGTTTCTGCCCATATCAAAAGCCATTTAGTCTCTTCATTACTATGCTTACTTCCATATCTAGCTTTCTGGACCAGGGGGCCCATATTTTCCTGTATTTGGTTACATTAAATATCTCCAGCTCCTCCTTATGAGAAGCTCAAGAAAATTCATTACAGGAAGCAACAAAACAGGAAGATGGAAACACTTTCTATTATCCATTAGACCCAAGCCAAATTAATTTTAAATTGGTAATATCTTAAGCTTGAAAAAGCAGATATGCTTCAAATTTTTCCCTCTTGATCTTCAGATTAACTCCTAGAACAGAGTTTATAAGAGTTGCCTATGTATAGGATTTTTTTTTTTTTTTTTTTTTTTTACAGAGAGGCAAGGTGGGGACTTTAACACACTGCAGGAAAACCTGGTTTATCTGGTTTATCAATCATCCAAATTTTGATAATCTGTAGATCAAACTTAAATAATTTTAGCACAGTACCTAAATACAAGTGCTCAATAAAAAATGTTAGCAGAATGTTTTTGAATAATAATAGATAACACTTAGTAAGTACCTACTGTGTTATCTGCTGATCTGTGTTTTACATTAATTCATTTCATCCTCAATAAACCCAAGAGAAGGCACTATACTATGCCATCACTATCATCACTCATCATCCACATTTTTAAGATAGGAAACAGACAAAGAGTACGAGCATCATGCTCCAGGTTACAAAAGGAGAGCCAGAATCAAAAACCAGACTCTGGTTTCAGAGCTTACTTTACTGAGTACCACCCTATGCTGCCCATCAAAAAACAAGCAAGGAAAAAATGGTCATCTTACAGTACCAATGTCAGTCTATTCTCTAATGCCAAAGAAATAATGCAGTTACACTGGACAGAGAGATACACTATCAGAGGGGGGATAAAAGAAGCCTAGTTGCTTTCATATAGGACAGAAGTACTGCAAGTTGATGGGGACTACAGGGAGGTTCATTAACAGCAAGAAGGAAAATGAGGGGTGTTCACCATCTGAGACAGCAAAGTGGCAAAAAGCAGCAAAAAAGATGAACTAAAACATTTTAGGAATTCATCTGTCAACAGTGGTGTTTATAATAAAGACCCAGTAACACTCAGGTCCAATGACAGTGGTCGAAAAGCATAAACTCAGGTCTAGAATGTAAATGATTTCATTGTAGTGAAATCAGTTTTATAAAAGAAGATCTAACAGCAGATCTTTGGTCTGCATTTAGTTTAAAAAACTAACAAACAAAATGATTGGTAAATAGCAAACTAATACTAAATAAAATTATCAGAAACTATTATAAAAACTGAGCCAACAGAAAGATATTTACCCCAGGATTATATTAATATATTCTAAATTCATCTAGAATTTGCATGCATATTAACACCAAACTGACCTCAGTCAAACCACGACAGAAAACTGGTCAGCCTGGCATGAGGAAGAGCTACTCTTCTTACTGAGAGAGAAGTCCCACTTGACTCTTCCCTGAGACCACAGCTCCGCTATGTGTATGTGCATTCAAGAAGCAATAAGTGACAGCATTTCAAGTGCTACACATAGGACAAAAAGAAATAGGATCCATGCACATGTCTAGGCATTAAAATAATAGTGGAGATTGATCAGGCACTTTAAATAGGCACTGAAAAAACTATAAATTTCTGCTGAAGGGATATGATCACAATTTTTCAACCTGGGTTTGAACCAAGGCTCATGAGAGCTCTTCTACTAAATGCAACATCACACTAGCACTTTGCTATGGTGTTCCATACAATAGATTATAAACCTAACTTCATGGGTCTTTAGAATTAATCATTTCTAAAGGGAGGGAGTTGAACACATAGAGTTAACATACTTCACCAGAATGGCTTCTTTCCACTCCCAACCTATCATATCATCCCTTCTTCAAAAGAGAATAATATTAAAAAAAAATTATTCCATAGTAACTGAATGGCTTTGACAAGCTACTATTAAATTTTGAAACATAACTCCCAATCCCTTGTACAAATATAAAATACAGTTAGGAAAGGGGGAAAAAAATAGCTAGATGTTCTAAAGAAATCATAGAGGAACAAATCAGTGACCCAGGTAATAGAAGCCTGAGAAATATCATCTTTATATGATGGTGAAGAATCAACTTTTTCTTCATTGTAATTTCTATCTTGATTTTTTGGTGTTTTAAGTGATGCTAGTGGCACAATTTAATGACTTACAGTCTAAATCCTATTTTATCCATTGGTCTTTAAACATTCTTAGTGGCTAAAATTATATCTCAGGCTCTATATGTGTTTACATGCACCATGAATATCCTCCAGTAGATTACTAGGGGATGTTCTTTCTTCTTTTACAATGTACCTAAAAAAAAAGGCTGGTTCTTCATTTCCCCAGGAATACTCAGGTTATATATGCTGTTCAACAATGGCAAAAGAATGTATTAAAGGGAAAATATCCTAAAGTAAGTTTGAGGAGACGCAGAACACTAAACAAAATTAATCTGGCAGAGATGAAGCCTGCCCTCCTTGTAGTGTAAAGGGAAGAGTGAGAGAGAGAGGATTATTTTCCAGATTACATCTTGAGGTTGAAAACTGGTATCACATAGATATATGACATGGTAAATATCTTAATTTAGTGAATAATCACTTACTTCTTGCTTAAGACTCTGCTGGATAAGAAACGTGAGGAAAGAGCGAAAGAGAAAGAGAAGAGGCAGAACAAGAGGAGGAAGAGTAGATTGTCTTTAAAAGATAATTTAAAATTTTATAAGTGCTTGTTCTTCAGTGCTTGATATCTGTCTGCCACTTTTCACCAGAGAATTAAGCAAAAGCAAAACTTTTCAGTAGAAGAATATGCTTACTTATCTGGAACAATAACTTCACGGATATATGATAACTAGGTGTAGTAACTTTAAGAAAATCTCTGAGATCTGATATTAAAGTGAATCCCCACGGTCTTAATATGCTTTTGCCAAAAATTAACAACTGCAGAACAACTTATTTTTTCACTCTAGCCACAACAGAGAAATAAAGCCATATGCCTTATTTCTTTAATACACTAAATTTAGATTTCAATGTTAAAATAGGTTTTGACATAAACGGCTTTAAAATAACACAAGCGTCTTTCATTTGGGTCTTTTCCCAGTTAATTATTTTCTGGCATTGTACTAGAAATTCCTTGGCTTCACCTTAAACCAGCACTCCCAAGTGCTAATTAGGAGACTATATACATTATTAACCAGAGATTGTTGTGCTTAAAACATGTATGTTACATATGTATCCTATTATTAACAATATTCCTCTCACTCCTGGAAAGCTCTCTTTAAAAATTAGAGCCTCTATTTAAACAAAGAAATTGGCTGCTATTGAGGAAATTCTTGTTGAAATGAAATTAATAGGTAAGGGCCAACATGACACGGGCTCGCTCTTTGAAATATCTTTAACATGAATCAAGTTTAATCTGAAATAGTCAGTGTAAGGAAAAGTAAATGACTACAGATATTACACACTTTGATAGTACCAAGGGGCCTCCAAAGAGAATGGTCAACTCTTATAAAAGCTAAACCACTGCCAAGAACCAGACATGTCGGTGAATGCAAGTCAGACCTGCCTTTTTCCAGTACTGTCTCTTCCCCAAAAGCCAAAGGACAGATGGAGAAAGAAACATACATAAACAAGGTATGCCTAATGACTTCTGAATTACAAAGGAGATATGATCCTCTCATTAACTGGCAAGCTAATTGACCACAACCTCGGCTTCAAAAATTGAGTCCCATAATCCAAACTTTGGGGTCTGGATGCCACAGAATTCTCCTCACACTTTCACACTCTTCATCCAGCCACAAAGTTGTCAGTTCTGCTTGATTTGTTTGAATACTGTACTCCACGACAGCTGTCGGAAACGGTACATTAGAACAGCTGCTATGACAGCTACAAGGGCTTGGAAGTTTAATTGGGCTCAATGTGACATTGTGCATTTTTCTAAACATAGCAATAGCCACAAAACTAAAGAAATTTCTAATGGGTCTGAGCAATGTTTACTTATTGGCACCAACAACTGGTTAATCCCAGTCTGGGTTCTATCATTGGTCTCATAGTACCTTTTGCCACTGGGCTGTTAAGAGTATCAAAAAAAAAAAAAAAGGAAAGCCAAAACAGTAGGAGCAGTTAGATGCACAAGAAAAAGGGCATTAAGCGAGAGGAAATGGTGAGGAAGTCACATCAATAATCTCTCTGAAAGGCTGGCTGGTAGCCAAGGAGGATCCTACAGTGTCTCAGGATTTAGGTCCAAAGGAAACATATTCAGCAGCCCTGAGCATGGTGCCAACTGCAAACAAAAGCACTCATTATGGCCCCAGCCCCCAGGGGAGGCGGGGATGGCTTACTCTCAGCATCCGCGTGGAGGAAGAAGGCGAGGATCAGCAGCAACGGCCTGGCTATGTGCACCATCCTGCAGCTTGGCACCAGCACACACTGGCAGCTTGGAATCACTGCCTCAGAAGCCGCAGCAAGTCAGGCTGGTCTGAAGCTTCAGCTGGAACACTTTCAGAGCCTGTGAGGGGAGTGGTGGAGGGAAGAAAGACAAAGACACTTAGACTCTCACTCTTCTCACCTTATCCCATCACAGCCACCATGAGGGACGCAAACCACTGTATGTAGCCCATAAACTGTAACCGTGATGCCTTTGTATTAGGAAGCAAACAACCTGGTTTGTGAAATGAGGCAACCCAAGCTTATCTTATTCCCATGGTCAGGTCAATCTTGGAGCCAACCATTTTGAATTTTACTCTCTGCTCAGGCCACCTTTTGGGCAATGCTTTATGAGAAGAAACTGTCACCTCTTAGGAAATAGTACATGAATACATCGGTGGAAGAAAGCACATCAATGCTATGTGTAAGATTTAAGAGATGCTCCACCATGCAGGATAGAAGTTTATTACTGGCAGAATAATGGAAGTTGCTTTCTTGGCACCAGGTGAAATGACAGTGTTAATTCAACTTCTCCAGCTAAATAGTAGAGGTTAGAATGTTTTACACCAGCACATTTGGCTTCTTCCCTAAAGACACATCACATTTAGGTCTAGTTTGGCTTCAATAAGTCAAAACAATAGCTAGCATAAGCCACTTTGATTTAACAGGATGTTTATATGCCTCCTGGGCAAGGGCTTAGTTTTCTCAATCTTCTATGTAAAATCAATAAGCCACAGACTGCTTTTACAGAGCCTACTGCGGGCAAAACATGAGAACTGCACTCATTTGTGCATCTCGAGATAGATACACAAAGGAGTCAGATTTCACCCTCTGTGATTTTCCAGTTTAGGAGGGAAAATAAGCCAGGTACATTGGACGATGAGTACAAGTTAATACGTGATTAGTGCCAGGGAGGCAAGCCAAATAATGCCATGGAATACAGGGAGTAGGAATGACATCATGGAAAAAGTGGTGTCTCCAACTGGACCCCAGAGTACTGGCAGGATTTTACCAAAAGAAAGGCAAGGCATTCCAGGAATTCTAAGCAAAGGCAGGGCAGTGAAAAAGGAACTCTGGCAAAGGTGAGTCACCTGGCTGGCCTGGATCAGGACTTCCCAGATATCTATATGCATCAGAACCACCTGGCAAGCTTACACCAAGGCACCCTCCCACCAGAGTGTGTGATGCAGTAGGTCTGTGGTGGGGGTCCGAGAACCTGCATTTCTAACGAGTTTTTGAAAGATGCTGAAGCAGCTGACACCAGGTCCACACTGACACTACGGGATTGGCGTGATGGATCCATTAGGAAACCAAAAGAGGATGAGGCAAAACACAATGGCTCAGGCTTAAAAAAATAACAGATCATGGAAAGTCATGGATACCAACCCAAGTCAAGCAGCCTTTTTGCAGCAAACCACAAAGGGGATTATTTAATGTTTTGGAGAAGAACAATATAAGATGAAGCTTTGAAAAGATTAAGTGATAGCTGAATGCGGGATGATTTACAGAACACTATTATCAAGAGTCACAAGTAAGAAGTAACACAGACCATGAGTGATGGTGGTCCTGGTGGGAATAGAAAAAATGGAAGTGATGACTGACTGGCTCCCAGCAACAATTTGAAGTATGGCTCTTTAGGTAATAAATAATAGTTCCTACAGTACCTTCAGTAAATTGAGCACAACATTTTACACAGAGTAGGCTCTTAATAAAGAAAGAAGGCATTTTTAACATTATTGCTTTCTCTTTCACTGTGAGAGCAACTTGGGAAAGACAATCAGAACACGTTTGCCCATGAAATGGTATACATCTAAGTTTTGCATGTTGGAATATGTGGAAACACATACAAAACTTGTGACAAAATACTAGAGATATCCAGAAATAACCTAGAAACTCAAAATAACTTGTACTTTTAAAAAGAATTGCAATACAGATACTATAGTACATCTTTTATGAAACTGAGCATGAGAATAAAATTTTTTCTAAAAAGATACTATCCTTTTCAGTGCTATACATGAATGGTGTGAATGCAAGAAATACAAAACTAAAAGGAAAGGAGTGAATCATTCTAAGTACCATTCCGTTAGATAGCCTTTTTTTTTTCTTTTCAACAGATTTGTGGGTGGCATGAAGAATCAAATTGTACATTGAAATGCACATACTTGAAACCAAAAGCTAGCCAGCTGCTCCAAATCAGCTATTGTTATCAATCTCATTTGGAAAACAACTTATCAAGCAGTTCACAGCTATCAAATGTTAAAATTCTCCAAACTTCATAGGAGAAGTGCTAAAGGAACCAGCTCTTCCCCTGCCCCCCTTTCACCACTCCCATCCTCATGCCAGCATTTCAAATGACAGCAAGTCCAGGAGACATCAGTCCTGTCAGACTCAATTTGTGTCTGTGCGAGCGTATCAGAGCCAACTGCTACATAATGCCTCCGTGCAATCTCAGAGATGGAGATGTATGAAAGGCTCTCTCAGGAAAGAGGTGATTTGGTTTTCCCCCTGCTCGACTAAAGGGCCATAAGAAGACTAAATTCTTCCCAATGAAGCTACAAACGTTACCTCTCGACTTGACACAGTGATAGGATCTAGAAATGGACGCAGATATGAACATACCTATTTTGACTTAAATAGGCTATGTCCTTGGCCGAGATATGACAAGAGGAAATCAGAGGTGTGAAGATAAAACCAGTTCTAGAGGTTCATTCTGGCCAATCTCTCTTCTGTATCTTGTTTATAACAGAAACTTTGCCAAAAGGAAAATGCTGGCTTGTGTATCAGTAAGATGGAATTTAAATTTTGGTACAAAAATGGGCAAAAGATCTCTTCTATTTTAGATTTTTTTTTTTAATGTGGGCCCTTCTTGAAGTCTTTATTGAATTTGTTACAACATCACTTGTTTTAAGTTTGCTTTTTTTTTTTTTTGCACAGAGGCTAAAATGTCAGATCTTAGCTCCCCAACCAGGGATCAAACCCACACCAGAAGGCAAAGTCTTAACCACTGGACTGCCAGGGACAAGAGGTTTTTAAGGAAACATTTTCAGTGTAAATAATGCAGATGTATCAATGTTATAAGTACTTTCAATTAGCCTAAAGAAAGTATAGCCAAGAACTCAGCAATAAAAACAGCAAGAAAGAGGGGGTTGGAGATACTAAAAGTGCCATGGTCTAGTTTACATCACAAATTATTCTGCATCTGTCCAACAGCCCTCAGCAGAGGCTAACTCTGTGATTTTTAAGTGCCCTGCCCTTTGTGTCTTTTATCAACTGGGACAGGCAGATAAAACTGAACCAGCTAGATGAGCTGAACATAAAAATATTTAAAACTCCCTGGTTTCTTACTGCTCACAGCATAAAGATGTTAGCAATAATTTTGCTGAATTTCATTTTCTCTTCTATTATGTACATGTGTGGTTAGAGAAACTAAGAGCTTAGACCAGTGTATGCAATCTAATTTGAAATGTAACAATAATTTACTTGCCCTGAGTCTTGAATTACTGCTTCAAGTGGTCTCATTAGTTGACACCTATCTAACCCTTTATCTTCAAGTTAACACTAGAACCCTTTTCTGTAATAAGTATATTCGTATTCAAATTGATAAAATGCTTAAGGATTTTTTCAGCTTCCTGTATTGTTGGTATTTCTATAGATTATGTTAACAAAAGAGAAAAAAAGGCTTTAAAAAAAATCTTAAAAGTTCCTAGAGAAATGGTGATTATAGGCTTTTTGGAGGACATGTCCAAATCTTGCCATACCAGCAAGCAAAGAGGCTTTCAGGCATTAGCAGGGTTTTTCTTTGTTTTAGCTTTTTATATTAGACTGGAGTATAGCCAATTAACAAAATGCTGTGAAAATTTCAAGTGAACAGCAAAGGGATGCAGCCATACACACACATGTATCCATAATCTTCCCAAACTCCCCTCCCATCCTGGCTGCCACATTCAAACTGAGCAGAGTTCCCTGTGCTACAGAGTAGGATCTTGAGGAACCACCCAATTTATATCCAAAAAGAGAAGCCAAGGTGATGAGGCTTCCAACAGTCAAATGCAGGAAAATCTGAGTGGCAAAATGAGTAACACCTGCAATTATCTGGAACACAATACATCAAACTACATGAGTTTGTAATCTTAAAATTATTTTCAAAAATTATACTGGTCAATCTAGGAGAAAGTTAAAGAAGCAAACTATTACTCTGAAAATAGGAAGACAAAGGTAAATAATTAGGTTTTTTAAACCACCACAAGAACTTAATGCTGCTTTCACTAGAAACTAGATACTGTTTATCCCTATATATTTTGCTTCTTTCTGTCTTAAAATAACCCTATACTTTCAATTCTAGACATCTTAAAAGCAATAATATGGTAATGGCATTTAACCTGAGCATATGCCCATTCAAGTAGGGAGATGGTGGGGTAAGGAGGAAATCTCTAAATGCTGTGACTTTTTTTTTAATCACCTTCTCAAACAGATCAGGCCTCTATAAATTGACTAGGACAGATTTCCAATCATATAAGAGGGAAAAAAAATCTATAAGGAGGATGTGCTACCAGGGAACTCTGATTAATGAGACAAAAGCAGGGCTGAAGCAAACTTTGTAGTGAGTCTGGTAGAACGCAGAGGGTGCCCTGTGAATTTCCTGTCCCCTCAGTACACAGTGATAACACAAGAAAACAAAAAGAAAAAACAAAAATCAACTTTCAACACTTCACTTCTTCGTGAGGATTTTCCAGCAGAAGACAGTCCCTTAAATATTTTTTCATGGTCTAGGACAAGAATCCTTTAGCACTATCCAATAAAACCTTATGTAAGATAGAAATATTCTTTATCTGCACTAATGACTGACCATATTAAACACAGCTAGTGGAACTGGGTAAGTAAACACATCCCTGTATTTCAGTTTAAATATTCCCATGAGGATAGTGGGAGCCCCATTGTACAACTCAAACTGTAGCTTCATTTTTTTAACAGCTCTAAACAGCACAGCTATAAACAATGCCTAGGTTGTGTGGGTTGAAAACTGAAACAATAAGGTGGGAATGTAGACCTTGCCTCCCAAATAATTAGACCCTAAGGATTCACTCTGTTAGACAAAGAAACTCACCTAACCTCTGGGTCACTCACTTCCCCATCCCTGACCCTCACCCTGCCAGAACAATTGTTACAGTGTTTCTGACTAATTCATATAATATGGAATACCAAAAAGTGGTCAGGTGTGTAACTGAAAAAGGTCCAAATAGAAACACTGTAGTTAAAAGCAAAAAAATGGCTATTTCATGTCACAGTTTTAAGTGCTACATTCCCCACTACTAGAAGATCCCTGTTTGGATATAACAGTAATGACAACTCTTGACAGCAAAGACACACCACATTTCATAGACGGGAAAGGCAAGGATACTTCTATACATCCATATAAAGTCATATGAATAATATTTATGAAATGGCCTCAGTCACTTAATTAATGAGGGATATGGAAAATGTATTCTTAAATACATGCAGCACCAAAAGCCTCATTTCAACTGTAGAAAACAGTGCTGAGACTTAAAAAGGGTAATAGAACAATGTCACTAAATTAAACAGAATGTCATTAAACACACCCAATATATCTCTGAATCTAAATATAAAGAATTATTTTTATAAAACAAACTCAACTCAAATTATACTATTTCACATCACAGCACACCATGTCATAATTCTACTTTTCCCCAAACATGTATTCACAACAATAAATTGGGAGAAAAAAGCAAAAACTCAAGAAGGTTTATGAGGTATTATGTATAAATACATAGTGATAACTTAATCATCTCACTTTGGGCTTAGACTATGACTTAGTCTGAAGACAGCTGGTGACTGTAAGTACATGACGACTCTGGTAAAATCAACTGGATTATAAGGACTGAACAGTAAAGCAAAGCTTATCAATATGGATACACTA
Organism: Muntiacus reevesi; assembly: GCF_963930625.1. Taxonomy (NCBI): domain Eukaryota; kingdom Metazoa; phylum Chordata; class Mammalia; order Artiodactyla; family Cervidae; genus Muntiacus; species Muntiacus reevesi. The sequence continues at coordinate 33,811,486 of NC_089265.1, read as the reverse complement.
ATGACTTTTCATAGGTTTAGTTTTGATACATAGCAAAGCCAATGGTCTGAGTGTCTGTAATTTCACTTTTCAAATTACTCCTGTAGAATCTCTATAAGATTTCAAATAACTTTACATTTGAGGCACACATAAATATTAGTTCCTCTCAAAAATGGCAAAATGACATTATTAACTTTGATAGCTTCTTTCTCCTTCAGGAAATAAAAATGAAGTATGCCACAAGAAATGAACAGATAGAGAAGGGGAAAACAAGAAACCTCATCTCCCTGTCTACCTATTTTTTTTTCTTTTCAAATAGAAACATAATTCTGATTTGAAAAGTAGGATAGCTTTAGAAAAAGCATCTCATGTCTTTAAGTGATTCTTGCATGAGATAACTTCTATCCAGTTTTATACAACACTAGTGAAAACTTAGGATGGAAAAGTTAAAATACAAGTCTATTTAATATGCTGCTGGAGTCTGTTATTTGTTCCATTCTTCCTAAAATACGATTTAAAACTGAGAAATAAATCAATCTTACGTATAGACAGATATGTAACCAAGTCACTTCTTACCCAAAAAACAGAACACAGATTACATTACTCAATCTTCTGTTGTCGTTGTTGTTGTCTAGTGGTTAAGCTATGTTTGATTCTTTGCAACCCCATGGACTGTAGTCTGCCAGGATCCTCTGTCCGTGGGATTTGCCAGTAAGAATGTTGGAGTAGGTTGCCATTTCATTCTCCAGGGGATCTCCCTAACCCAGGAATCGAACCCACATCTCCCTGCATTGACAGGCAGATTCTTTACCTCTGAGCCACCAGGGAAACACTTTAATCTTCGGGTATTGCTAAATGGATGTGAAACCATCATTCCTAACTTATTACTCTTTTTCATTATATTAAAAAACAAGAGAGTATCTTTTTAATGCATCAAAGTAATTTGTTTAAAATATATCTCGCTTTTAAAATACATTATAAATAATAAAATTTTAGCTATTATGTTCATTTGTTTTATTTACATCAATACATAGTAAAAATCTAGCAGTACATGACAATTGTTTTACTTAATTACTATGAAAAGTAAACATTCAAATGAATGTTGTGGAGAATGTACCACTCCCTTTAGCAATCATTGGGGATTCCCTGGTGGCTCAGATGGTAAAGAATCTGCCTGCAACGTGGGAGACCCATGTTTGGTACCTGGGATGGGCACATTCCCTGGAGAAGGGACTGGCAACCCACTCCAGTATCCTTGCCTGGAAAATACCATGGACAGAGAAGCCTGGCAAGCTACAAGTCCATGGGGCTGCAAAGAGTTGGACACAACTGAGTGACTAATACTTTAGCAATGATTCCTTTTTTCCTTAGGATTATTTTTAAAACAAAGAGTCTTTTAGTAACAGTATTTAATAGCTTTTAAACACTTCATTACTAGAGCTCAACAGAAACTGGTTTCCCTACTCACAGGTCTTTGCTGCTGCTGCTGCTGCTAAGTCGCATCAGTCGTGTCTGACTCTGTGTGACTCCACAGACGGTAGCCCACCAGGCTCCCCCTGGGATTCTCCAGGAAAGAACACTGGAGTGGGTTGCCATTTCCATCTCCAATGCATGAAAGTGAAAAGTGAAAATGAAGTCGCTCAGTCGTTTCCAACTCCCAGCGACCCCATGGACTGCAGCCCACCAGGCTCCTCCGTCCTTGGGATTTTCCAGGCAAGAGTACTGGAGTGGGCTGCCATTGCCTTTTCCTACTCACAGGTATTTACAACAATCATTTCATCTTCAGAATGATCACAGCCCTGGACCAATCACTCTCAATTAAAGATGATTTTCCCCTTCCCTGGGGACAACAAGCAAAGTCTGGAGACATATTTTGTTGTCACAAACACAAGGAGAGTGATAATAGCATCTAAGGGGAAGGGCCCAGGAATGATGGTAAACATCCTACAGTCCACAAGGCCGCTTTCCACACCAAGGAATTATCTGAACCAAAATGTCACAGTGCCAAAGAGGGGAAACAACATCCTAGAAGAGTTCATTAATAGTGAAGAAAAAATTTACATTAAAAATGAGAACTTTCAAGGCCTGCATCTAGAATATTACTTCCTAAATCTAGTATACTACTTTCTAAATCCACTAATTTTAGATGTTTCTAGTATAGTTTGAGTGCATAAATTCAGAACCAATTTAAATTTCTGGGCATGGAAGTCAAAACACTATGGATGGCTCCTAAATGTCCCTTTCTGTCCTAAGTTATAAGTGGAGTTGGCTTGCCTTATGGGAAGGTCAATTCACAGACTTAGATGACATAAATATTGTCACCAATTAAAAGGATAGATCTGTTAAATGGGGCAGAGACTGCACTGATGTCTGTCAGTGAAAAGCTGTGGTTCCCATTTTTCATGATGGGAGTTTAGCTCTTCTCTGAGGGAACATCCCCAGGATAGAAACATCCAGTTCCAAAGAATGTTCTTTCACGTTACTTCCAGCAACAAAGACATAGTAGAACTGTGAGAGGCCATCGTGAACGGCTAGGGAATGTGAAATTAAAGCATCTTCTCTTCATTTCCTCGCTGCTGTCCTTATGACTTACTGTGTGTGTGTCTACGCATGCGTGTGTGTGTGTGTGTGTGTGTGTGTGCACACGTGTGTCTTAGTTGCTCAGTTGTGCCTGACTCTTTGCAACCCCATGGACTGTAGCCTGCCAGACTCCTCTGTGCATGGGGTTTTCCAGGCAAGAATACTGGAGTGGGTAGCAATTCCTTTCTCCAGAGGATTTTCCCAACCCAGGGATCGAGCCCACATCTCCCACCTTGCAGGTGGATTCTTTACCATCTGAGCCACCAGCAAAGCCCAGACATATCCCATGTGTCTGTGGAAACCTATGAACAGCACATAGTAGAGGAGTTAAGCTCTGTGTGAAGAAACCAAATAAATGATGATTAACCAAACAGAAACATAACCTAAAGAAAGGGTAACAGGACGAATATCAATCGTACACATACATTATACACTCTCCTCCTCTCTCACCCAGCACATTTATTTTCTGTTATATTGTACTCTTCTTTATTGTTAGTGCCTTCTTCACATCTGCCTTTCTCCATGAATGAAACCAAAGATTAACAAAAATCAGAAAATTTATACATCATCTTGGGCAATCTCCTCATGTACCGGATAATAAAGTGAAAGGACATCATGAAACTCATAACCTCTGGACACATATCTGATTAGTCTCAGGAGAGGATTTAGGATCCAAACTAATTTTCTTTCCTGCAGAGCATTCTGCTTGTTTCATCTCTGACTTACTATAATGCTAGCTTAGATGAAGTGAAGTGAAAGTTGCTCAGTCGTGTCCAACTCTTTGCAACCCTATGGGCTATATATCCCATGGAATTCTCCAGGCCAGAACACTGGAGTGGGTTGACATTTTCTTCTCCAGAGGATCTTCCCAAGCCAGGGATCGAACCCAGGTTTCCCGCACTGCAGGCGGATTCTTTACCAGCTTAGCCACAAGGGAAGCTCAGTTTAGATGAGGTCATGATTAATCAGAAAATGAGCAACACAAAGAAATGTACTCCTCTTCAACTGGCAGAGAAACAATCTAAGATTGGCCCCAATGAAGGGGAAAGAGAACCTTAAAAGTTGGGTACAGGAAGGAATGATGAGAGGCTCTCACTGAATAAAATTATTTGAAAGTCGTCATCTTAAATGCATAAACAATGCACAAAAGAAAATTTACCCCATGAGTCAAAAATCCTTTCAAAAAACAGTGTTTAACTTAGGTACCCATTATTATGTACTTGCGGCTTCCCTGGTGGCTCAGTGAGTAAAGAATCCACCTGCAGGGTGGGAGACCTGGGTTCGATCCTTGGATGAGACCATGACAACCCACTCCAGTATTCCTGCCTGGAGAACCCCCATGAACAGAGGATTACAGTCTCGGGCTACAGTCCATGGGTTCTCAAAGAGTCGGACACAACTGAGCGACTTTCTCACACACACACACACACACACACATTACATACTTGAGTATATTAGAGTCAAAGAGTTTATAGGTGTTCTTAGAAGTAGAAATGATTAATCAAAAACAGATTTTTTAAAATTCTCACATGATATTAACAATAATAGAATGAATAACAGGAAACACATTTATAACATCTTGAGACACATTTATTTTTGTATATTGTCATCAAGTTCTTTTCCTTATGGAGTTTTTTTCTCTTTCATTTAAATTTTAGCAGAACTACATGTTGACTAATTTGGAGGAGGTAGTAATGCATTAGATGGTGAATTCACAAAGATATACGGGGCAGTTATCCAGGTGGAAAGACGCCAGCCAGAGTGTACTTTATTATAAAGTTGCTCAGGGCAAAACGGCCATATTGAAAGAAGAAATGAAGACACACAATGGTTATTTTTCAAAAGCAGTGGCATTATAAAGTGATTTGATAATAAAGTACGAAAATTTCCTGCAGCAATAAAAGCACTATGCATTTCCCATACCAAAATGTGTCAGTCTAGGAAGGAAAAATATATATTTTTTTTTCCCACAGCCACTCTTTCAGAAACTATATTTGAGATTTCTGGAAAAAGACGTTGCAAAATACTGTCATTTTTATAACACATCTATAAAATACTCAAACAAACTACACAGTACAGTACAGATATCTAAAAAAAGGAGTTTAAAATCTTTAAAAGCCTACTTGCAAAGGAGAGTAACTTTCTAAATACCACATTTTCTAGATACTGACTGAAATCTTATTCGAATGACCCATAGGACTAAAGCAAAAGGAAACGCAAAATAAGAGCATCAGCCAAATTTCTCAGCTGGATCTAGGCATCATCCTAGAAGCTTTCAAAAACACAGAAATCTACATTTTTAAGTAAAGGAGTACCCAGACACTACCATAGGAGGAGCAAGCACGAGCTGGGAATGGCAGCAGCTGTGTGAGGCCAGTGTGGTGTGAGGGGCTATCCCTAACTTTTATTCTGTGGGGGATTAAGTCCCAAATTAAAATGTCAGCAATTTAAAACATAATAAAATAAAATAAAATGCCAACAAATTAGGAATTTCTTGCAGTATGCTTAATAGCACTTCCATCACAAACTGAATACATGGGCCCTTGCTTTTATTATGTTTCCTTTAATGTTTTTTAAAAGAGAAGGAAATGGCAACCCACTCCAGTATTCTTGCCCGGAGAATTCCATGGGCAAAGAAGCCTGGTGGGCTACAGTCCATGGGGTCACAGTCTGACGTGACTGACAGAATGACACACACACACAGTTATTTTTTAAGCATAGATTTAAATATGACACATTATATTATTTTATAAAACCATTTTTGAAAGTTACGCTTTTAGAAATTTCGATCATTTCCTCCACAGATAGAGTCAACACTCTGCATAGCATAAATCTTCACCACTTTCAAATCTAGATGGGTGAATACACACCACACAAAAATATGGTGTACAAAGGCTGTACACACATATAGCACATGTTTAAAAATACATAAAAATATGTATTCATATATATTCCCATTATACTAATGAAGTATAAATATTGCCAAAAACACACAATCAATAACTTCCAAAATGAGATAGTTTTCATTCCAATCCCAAAGAAAGGTAATGCCAAAGAATGCTCAAATTACCAAACAGTACCACACATCTCACATGCTAGTAAAATAATGCTCAAAATTCTCCAAGCCAGGCTTCAACCATACATGAACTGTGAACTTCCAGATGTTCAAGCTGGATTTAGAAAAGGCAGAAGAACCAAAGATCAAATTGCCAACATCTGTTGAGTCATCGAAAAAGCAAGAGAGTTCCAGAAAAACATCTACTTCTGCTAAAGCCTTGGACTGTGTGGATCACAATAAACTGTGGAAAATTCTTCAAGAGATGGGAATACAGACCGCTTGACATGTCTCCAGAGAAATCTGTATGCAGGTCAAGAAGCAACAGTTAGAACTGGACATGGAACAGACTGGTGCCAAACTGGGAAAGAAATACGTCAAGGCTGTATATTGTCACCCTGCTTACTTAACTTATATGCAGAGTACATCATGCAAGATGCCAAGCTGGATGAAGTACAAGCTGGAATCAAGATTGCCGGGAGAAATACCAATAATCTCAGATACGCAGATGATACCACCCTTATGGCAGAAAGTGAAGAGAACTAACAGTCTCTTGATGAAAGTGAAAGAGGAGTGTGAAAAAGTTGGCTTAGAACTCAACATTCAGAAAACTAAGACCACGGCAACCACTCACATCATTTCATGGCAAACAGATGGGGAAACAATGGAGACAGTGACAGACTTTATTTTGGGGAGCTCCAAAGTCACTGCAGATGGTGACTACAGCCATGAAATGAAAAGACGCTTGATGCTTGGAAGAAAAGTTATGACCAATCTAGACATTGAGGACATTGTATGAAAATCTCAAACAACAATAATCTCTTTTCTCCTCTGTGTGTTACATCATGTTGATATCAGCTGTCACATGGTGACTTTAATATGTGGTGTTAACAGCAAGTGTTTGATTCTAGAAGGGGACTGGTGGACAAAAAGCAAATTGCCTATCAGTAAAAGATTTCTGTTTCATCTACTGTCACATGAAATATATGTGAAAAATATCCACACTGCAAACTACCTAGGGCAGTGAAACTCCAGTGATTGGTGTGACCTAAGAAAAAAATTATAGAACTTCTGTGTTGGTATATTTTTATGTCATTTTCAGTTCAGTTCAGTCACTCAGTCGTGTCTGATTCTTTGCAACCCCATGGACTGCAGCACACCAGGCTTCCCTGTCTATCACCAACTCCCAGAGCTTATTCAAACTCATGTCCATCGAGTCAGTGATGCCATCCAACAATTTCATCCTCTGTCATCCCCTTCTCCTCCCACCTTCAATCTTTCCCAGCATCAGGGTCTTTTCAAATGAGTCACTTCTTCACATCAGGTGGCCAAAATATGGAGTTTCACCTTCAGCATCAGTCCCTCCAATGAATAGTCAGGACTGATTTCCTTTAGGATGGACTGGTTGGATCTCCTTGCAGTCCAAGGGACTCTCAAGAATATTCTCCAACACCACAGTTCAAAAGCATCAATTTTTCAGCACTCAGCTTTCTTTATAGTCCAACTCTCATGTCCGTATATGACTACTGGAAAAACCATAGCTTTGACTCAGTTCAGTTCAGTTTAGTCACTCAGTCATGCCCGACTCTTTGTGACCCCATGAACTGCCGTACACCAGGCCTCCCCGTCCATCACCAACTCCCAGAGTTTACCCAAACCCATGTCCATTGAGTTGGTGATGCCATCCAACCATCTCATCCTCTGTAGTCCCCTTCTCCTCCTGTCCTCAATATTTCCCAGAACCAGGGTCTTTTTTCAATGAGTCAGCTCTTTGCATCAGGTGACCAAAGTACTGGAGTTTGAGCTTCAACATCAAACCTTCCAATGAACACCCAGGTCTGATTTCCTTTAGGATGGACTGCTTGGATCTCCTTGCAGTCCAAGGGACTCTCAAGAGTCTTCTCCAACACCACAGTTCAAAAGCATCACTTCTTCTGCACTCAGCTTTCTTTATAGTCCAACTCTCACATCCATACATGACCACTGGAAAAACCATAGCCTTGGCTAGATGGACCTTTGTTGGCAAAGTAATGCCTCTGCTTTTTAATATGCTGTGGTTGGTCATAACTTTTCTTCCAAGCAGCAAGCATCTTTTAATTTCATGGCTGCAGACACCATCTGCAGTGATTTTGGAGTCCCCCAAAATAAAGCCTGTCACTGTTTCCATTGTTTCCCCATATATCTGCCAAGAAGTGATGGGACCAGATGCCATGATCTTATGTTTCTAAATGTTGAGTTAAGCCAACTTTTTTACACTCTTCTTTCACTTTCTTCAAGAGGCTCTTTAGTTCTTCACTTTCTGCCATAAGGTGTCATCTGCGTAGCAGAGGTTATTGATATTTCTCCTGGCAATCTTGATTCCAGCTTGTGCTTCATCTAGCCTGGCATTTCTCATGATGTACTCTGCATATAAGTTAAATAAGCAGGGTGACAATATACAGTCTTGACGTACTCCTTTCCCGATTTGGCACCAGTCTGTTGCTCCATGTCCAGTTCTACCTGTTGCTTCTTGACCTGCATACAGATTTCTCTGGAGGCAGGTCAGGTGGTCTGGTATGCCCATCTCTTGAAGAATTTTCCACAGTTTGTTGTGATCCACACAGACAAAGGCTTTGTCATAGTTAGTAAAGCAGAGGAGATGTTTTTCTGAACTCTCTTGCTTTTTCGATGACTCAACAGATGTTGGCAATTTGATCTCTGGTTCCTTTGCCTTTTCTAAATCCAGCTTGAACATCTGGAAGTTCCCAGTTCACGTATGGTTGATGCCTGGCTTGGAGAATTTTGAGCATTACTTTGCTAGCATGTAAGATAAGTTGAAAACTACCAGTATTTCACATCTGTCTTTAAAACACATCATAGAGCACTGTAGTCTGTTGTATGGATGGTGTAAAAGGTGACCCCATAATGCCACCTTCCTAAAACCGTATCAAGTGGGGGAGCCTATCCCTCACTGGTTGGCCTCATTCCTTGATTTGACCAGCAGGACATGGCAGAAACAGCATTATGTACATTCTGACCCTGAGTCTAAAGGAGCCGTAGAACCTTAAGGAGGCAGCTTTGCATGCTCTCGTCTACCTGCTGATCTTGAGTCTCCTGTCACCATCAGCCCAAGCAAGCCTGTCAGAGGATGAGAGCACATGGGAAATAGAGATAAGACACCCATCTGAGCTGTCTTAGATAAGTCATCCCCCATAGGACCTGGCAACAGATCACAGACTCATGAGCAAGCCCAGCAAGGATGAGCCTGGTATGGCCCAGGGCAGCAGAACCAACTAATTGAACCCGGTACAAACTGACAACCCACAGCACTATGAAATAAATATATAGATATTGGATTAAGCTACTAAGTTTGGGGGTGGTTTGTATATAGGAAATGCTAATGACCCAAAGGATTATATATTTTTCTCGTCCACTCTCAAAGACATTTTTAATGTATTTTCTATTCAGTACTTTACCACACTTTATGTACAGGCAGGCAAATTGGCTTCTTTTAGCTGCAACTGATTTATTTTGGTCCTCTTCTGAGAGTAATCACTAATAAAATCCCTGTCGTGAGATTTCAGAATTTTTCAGTAGTAGATTGTTCTGTGATTTAGGGAAATTAGTAAGTTGGAACTATGTGTGCCTCTCTGTTCCTTCTTTCAATCATAAATATCCTGCCATATAGATCTGAGGGAGCAACTGTTTTAAAATGCCTTTTAACCACTGGCTAAAACCACACAGCATGACGTTCCTTCTTGGTGATATAACTGAAGTAACTTATGTGTCTGAGATCTCAATTGATCTCACCACTGTACTGACAAGGAGTATTTAGTATCATTTTATCTCCATAGATGCTAGTTTCCTTACACAGTTTCTGCCCAGGGATAAAGCCCCCAATTCCAGTTAGGTTAATAATCTAAAAGAAGTGAAATTTTCACTCAAGTTTTTTAAATGATTGACATTCTGAACAGTCAGTGTGTGTTCCTTGGACCAGTTTCTGACAGCACGCTGGATGTGTCTGTCTTTGGACAGGAAGTAGCCGATATTACAAACTACTAGAATGTGTAAAAAATGAGGAGATGATGAATACTAAAATGAGTGAATTTATCAAGGCTGCTGAATACTTGATCAATGTCAAAAATATCCAAATTGTTCTTTTTTTTAGAGGAATAAATGTCAAGGGAATACCTGTTTAAGATGATCATACTAGTTACTTATTAAAAGACTTATTACAAAGTCACAGAAATTAAGACAGTGAAGTACTGGCTCAGGGAAAAAGGGACCAGTGAAGCAGAATAACAACTCTAGAAACATACCCACATGCATTCAGACAACTGATTTATAAACAACTGTGTCCTCGTTATGCAGTGGAAAAGAATAACCATTTCAGTTCATAGAACTGAGTCAAGGGATATCTATATGAATAATAACATATATTGACCCCCTACGTCACATCATATACAAAACCAACTCCACATAGATTAGAAACCTAAATGTGAAACATAAACAGTGATTCTTACGGAAAATAACGTAGAAAGCATTTTTGCAGCCTTGGAATAGGCAAAGATTCCTGAAACAAGGCAAAGTTAAAACAATAAAAATTAATAAGTTGGAATTAATTAAAGATGTGTGCTCATCACAAGCATTATTAGAAAAGGTCATTCCACAGAATGGAAGAAGGTATTTGCAAAACACATCCACCACAGGTCTGATACTATCTATTCACTTCTCACTGTGTTATCTGTCTTTTGTGGGGAGAAGGTGGAGGCAAAAGCCTTGAGCAGGCAATTGACAAAGAAAATTGTCAAATGGCCACTGAACATACAAAAAGATGCTCAACAGTATTATTCATGACAGTAACACAAATTAATATCATGATGGGAAACCACAATACACTCACCAGAATATTTAAAGTTAGAAATTGAATAATACCTGTTGGTGAGGTGGTAGAACAAATGAACACTCATATACTGTTGATGGGGTCCAAACTAGTAAAAAGTGAAAAAGTGTTTTGTAGCATTTAATAAAGCTAAATATACACCAACCCTAACATCCAGCAGTTACATTCATTTTCACTCATAACTTAAATGCTCAACACTAACATAATTGTTACTATAAAAAGTGGTGTAAGCTATAAATAGCCTAAATGCCCAACAGTGGCGTGAATAAATAAATTGTAGTATAGTCATAAAATCAAACACTTGATTAGAACAATGAAAAATCTCAAAATTCTGCTGAGAAAACTTAAGATAGTTTTTATAAAACCCTGTTTATCAGTATGTACTTTACCTTAGTTACCCCAATCATTCTGAAGAAAACAAAAGGAATTTGTCATTAAGAATAGCACAAATTAAAGTTACACTGCATATTAGAGTTGAGCTCAAATTCCCTTGGAAACACACAAAAGACAGAAATAGCAAATGATCAGCCCAAAGCACTGAGAATTTAAGTCATGATTTCCAGTAGCTGAGATCAGATATGGCCTTCAGTTCTCAGGAGAAAGAAGAGGTCCTGAAACATGATGAAGGAATCCATGTGGAGAAAGAAGAATGGCTCCTGAGTCCAGGAGAGGCAATACAGTCTAAATAAAGTGCAGACACAGTCAAGGGACCAGAATTCTGGACACGCTTCAGTCCTCACTTTCATATTCAGCTTGGGCCAATCATTCCTGCTCTCTGCCTCAGTTTCCTTAGCTGCTCTATTTTATAGCCTGTATCACCAGCAATATATCATCAGATGTACTTATGTTGATTACTTACTGTCCTCATCTTCAGTAGCAGCCGCAAGGATAAGGTTTTTAAAACCTAGCTAAATATTCACAAATTACGTGAAAACATATATATGAGATATGTATAGGATAAGCTTATTTTGCAAGAAACATCAAAAAGTGCAGGAAACCCATCTGCAGATTTTCCAGGCTCACTGGGCGATGGTGGTGGAAGTGACCTGGGTAGAGGCACTGTCTCCTCGTTGGGTAGCTGTGCTGACTTCTTTGAGGGGCAAAGTACTGAGCTACTCAAGATAGGCTTCACAAAGCCCTAGTTCCTGGAGTCGCAAGGGAATCAGACACGACTGAGCAACTGAGCACGTACGCAGAGTCGTAGGCTTACTAAAAGAGGGAGGCCCAAGAGGAAGGAGATATGTATACATACATGCATATATATGTGATTTATGTTGATGTATGGCAGAGACCACCACAACACTGTGAAATTACTGTGCAAACATCTTTTTACTCTGTATGTAGGTCCTCCCAAAGCATGTATGTATAAACAGGTAAAAGGAAGTAATAATCCTTGACTGATGACCTGATTTCAGAGCACATTCTTTCTTTTCCTTCTATGTAATAGGAAGAAACTTGCTTAATGATAAAGTCAATTTGTTTAACGATAAACTCAGTGAAGAATCTGTAAACAAATATTTATTCAACATCAACTCTTTGTATCTGACATCCTCCTAATACATATCAGACACAAAGACGATTAGGCAAGGGCAACACCTCTAAGAAAAGTGCTGTGTGTTTGGAAACACAGGAATATGAAAATGAGAAGAGCATGGTATTACATTAACAACCAAATAAATGGTTTGAATAATAAATATCCATATATGCCTAGAAAACAACAAAACTGCGCTGTTTGCAGAGACATGGACGGACCTAAAGACTGTCATATAGACTGAAGTAAGTCAGAAAGAGAAAAACAAACATCATATAACACATATAAGTGGAATCCAGAAAAATGGTGTAGATGAACGTATCTGCCAAGCAGAAACAGAGACACAGACGTAGAGAAGAAACATGGATACTAAGGGGAGAAGGGGAGATGGGATGACATATATACACTGCTGTGTATAAAATAGATAATCAGTGAGAAGCTTCTGTGTAGCACAGGGAATTCTGCTCAGCGCCCTGCGGTGACCTGAGGAAATCCGGGAAGAGGGCTATGTGTATACAGAGAGCTGATTCACTTTGCCATACAGCAGAAGCTAACACAAAGTTGTAAAGCAACTATCCTCCAATTAAAAGAAAAATATTCAGAGGTTGATATAGTCAAAATATTTTCAGGAACCAATAAATTGGCCATTGTATAGTTTTGGACATATGGGTAAAGCCAGTTTGTGGTAGGCCTTTAAGGCAAGCTGAGTTGATCCTGCAGGGCAGTAAACCTCAACCATCAGCAGAAAAAGTAGAGATAAAGTTGGAGTTATCAGCCCTCAAAGTGCGCATATAAACCTCAAGTGTCTTAAAGGGAAGAAGGACTCTGCTGACAGCAAAGACTGCCTTGTGGATGTTAGTGAACGAGGTAATAATAAACCATAATACACTGTATTCACAAACTACTTATACAAGTAACCCACTGCCGTGATAATATAATCTCAATTTTGTCTTAAATGACATTACACGTTTCTGATTTCCTTGGGAACAATATCCATATAAAACGCATGATATCCATTTTACAGTTTGAGATCTTGATCCCACAGAAGCAGTCGAGTGCTTGGGCTGAGCGGCTGTTACTTTCCTCACTTTGTCATGATCTTATTTCAAGAAGGCTCTGGAGACAATCCCTGACATCTCCATGCTTCGACTTCCATCTGTGTGAAATGAAATAATGACTGCCTCCTCCCTACCTCATCAAAATCAGTGAGCAACAAAAGCACATTAAAATCAGGGATGCAGGAAGGATTGGAAGGAAAAAAGCTTCTGTCCATTGTCATTAAAAAAACAAAACAAAGTTTAGCCAGCCTAACTCATCTGTGGTTCCATGAGGTAATTAGGCCCTACAGAGTATAATCTGAATGATTCTTTTTCAATTCTCCCAAGGATATTATAATGCTGGTACCATTCTAGATGCACAGGCCAGAAGTTAACTCATTATACACAATAAATGCCTTAGATGATTAGCACTGAATTTTCTTGTGAACTCAGGCTTAGTAGAGCTGACACTGTATGTGATACACAAATTAGGCCAAAGTAGTTAATGTCATATTATTTTTTTTAAAAAAAGCTCTATGTTTGTAGCCCTATAGATTCAAAGCCTCCCCATATTCTAAAGAAAAATAAAATACTCTGTAGTAATGCTAAAATGAATGGCCCATAAATTTGGAGGTGTTACATACAAGGAACAAAAGAGTAAATGCTTTCATACCTTACCATTTATAAAACATGTTTTTAAAGAGAATTTGTGACTTAACACCTAATATTTGTGTGGCTCATTTAAAATTCTATAAAACATACTCTGCAAGACAAACATTCTTCCTGTTTTAAAGATGAGGACAATGAGATTCAGGAAAAATAACCTCCCTAATACCTAGAGTTGATGTGAAGCAGAGGCTAAATTTCAAGGTTAATTAGAAGAGAGAGCAGTTCCTTTTACACCCATTTTACAAAAACTCCTCAAAATAGGATTTATCTTCATGGACAGATGACACAACAAGTTCAGAGGAGTAACCACTGCCTGGTCCCAAAAGCTCAGGGCTAGCAAGTTTCTGACTGTGACTCTTATATAACCAGCAAAGCCATGGTTGAAGACAAAAAAAAAAAAAAAAACAAAAAAAGTACTTCAAAATGCTTCTCTGGGTTTAAGTGTGTTCTTGCAAAGATTTATAACATTAAATCCTAATCTCTGGCATTTCAGAATGTGACCTAATTTGTAGACGGCGCCTTTACAGAAGTCACCAGGTGAGTTCTAATTCAACATAACTGGCATCCTTATAAGAAGAGGAAATGTGGATACAGATACACTTAGAGGGAAGACAACGTGCAGACAGAGAGATGACCAGCTCCAAGCTGAGAAAGAGAGAGGCCTGGGGCAGATCCTGCCTCACAGCCCACAGAAGGAACCAGCTCTACTGACACTTTGGACTTCAAGCCTCCAGATCATTGAGACAATTAATTTCTATTGTTTAAGCCACCTGGTATGTGATACTTTGTCTGTGGTAGCCCTAGAAAATGGACCAAACCATAATTAAACATTTATTGGTTCAAAATTCAAAAGCCAAATAAGTACAAAATGAATTCTTCTGTAAATTTGGTTCTGAGGCTACCAAAGCTGAACGCTGCACTAAGTCTTTTTAGAAAACTTTATCTAAGGCAATAACATAAAATCTCACTACTGTTTTGGTTTAAAAAAATAAATCTATACTTTTGTAAAATAAAAATAAAAAACTAAAGTATGTAATCCTATAATCTAGGGTTAAATGTAAAATATTCACTTTATGGTGAATGCTAATATACATGTTTTATAGTGATAGTCTGACTTTAAAAATTATCATAATTACACATCATAAAAACTGGAAAAGATCAGTTTTCATTCCAATCCCAAAGAAAGGCAATGCCAAAGAATGTTCAAACTACCACACAATTGCACTCATCTCACACACAAGCCAAGTAGTGCTCAAAACTCTCCAAACTAGGCTTCAACAGTACCTGAACCAAGAACTTCCAGTGTTCGAGAGATTTAGAAAAGGCAGAGGAAACAGAGATCAAATTTTGCCAACATCCGTTGGATCACAGAAAAAGCAAGAGAATTACAGAAAAATATCTACTCTGCTTCATTGACTACACTAAAGCCTTTGATTGTGTGGACCACAATAAACTGTGAAAAATTCTTAAAGACATGGGAATACCAGACCACCTGACCTGCCTCCTGAGAAATCTGTATGAAAGTCAAGAAGCAACAGTTAAAACTAGACATGGAACAACAGATTGGTTCAAAATTGGGAAAGGAGTACATCGAGGCTGTATATTGTCACCCTGCATATTTAAATTATATGCAAAATCCATCATGAGAAATGCCAGGCTGGATGAAGCATAAGCTGGAATCAAGATTGCTGGGAGAAACATCAATATCCTCAGATATACAGAGACACTACCATTACGGCAGAAAGTAATGAGGAAATAAAGAACCTCTTGATGAAAGTAAAGGCTGGCTTAAAAATCAATATCCAAAAAATGAAGATCATGGCATCCGGTCACATCACTTCATGGCAAACAGATGGGGAAATAATGGAAACAGTGGCAGACTTTATTTTCTTGGGCTCCAAAATCTCTGCAGAAGGCAACTGCAGTCATAAAATTAAAAGATGCTTGCTCCTTGGAAGAAGAACTATGACAAAACTAGACAGGGCATTAAAAAGCAGAGACATTACTTTGCCAACATGGTCTGTATTGTCAAAGCTATGGTTTTTCCAATAGTCATGTATGGATGTGAGAGTTGGACAATGAAGAAAGGTGAATGCCAAAGAATTGATGCTTTTGAACTGTGGTACTGGAGAAGACTCTTGAGAGTCCCTTAGACTGCAAGGAAATCAAACTAGTCAATCTTAAAGGAAATCAGTCCTGAATATTCATTGGAAGGACTGATGCTGAAGCTCCAATACTTTGGCCATCTGATGAGGACAGACTCATTAGAAAAGACCCTAATGCTGGGAAAGCTTAAAGAACAGGAGAAGAGGACGACAGAGGATGAAATGGTTGGATGGCATCACTGACTTGATGGACATGAGTTTGAGCAAGCTCCGGGAGTTGGTGATGGGCAGGGAAGCCTGGCATGCTGCATACATGGGATCTCAAACAGTCAGACACAACTGAGCAACTAAACTGAACAGATATGTAACTACATATATGCAATATTACAGGATGTCTATATATTTAAAGTTTAGCAGGCTCTAATTATTTTATTATTCAACACATAATCAATATATATGCTTTGGGAAGTACATTAAACAGGCCCATTTTCCAATCATCTACTTAATCCACAAAGGTAATTCTACATACTGTATCAAGAATTAATAGTAGAGATAATTTACAATTTTAAAACCTAAATCAACTGAACGTTCTACTTATTCCAAGTAACTATATACTCTTTGCAAAAAGATACCATCTTCTAAACTCATTATGAGTTCTGTGCTGTCTTTTAATTGATAAGAAAACAATATAATTAATTTTACAGGCGAGGGTGATGACAAAATGATAATGAATAAGATCTATTTCATTTGATGTCCTTTTGGATGATTTATCCACAGATTAATTAATGAGAGAGACACAGAATAATGCCCAATAAATGTTAGGTAATGCAATTATTCAGAAAAATATTTACTTCTGCTTTATTGACTACACTAAAGCCTTTGACTGTGTGGATTACAACAAACAGGAAAATTCTTAAAGAGATGGGAATACCAGACCACTTTACCTGCCTCCTGAGAAACCTGTATGCAGGTCAAGAAGCAACAGTTAGAAACAAACATGGAACAACAGACTGGTTCAAAATTGGGATAGGATTGTGTCAAGGCCACATATTATAATTAAAAGGCCAGAAAAAAAAAAAAAGGCAAGAAACACTAGTGGTTAGATAAAGAATAATCTAGTGAAGTATACTGTCACTGATAAAATTTTAACATTCTATTTTTTCACTATAAATGACATTTCTTTGTATGACTCTTTTCATAAAGCTATGTTCCACATGACATTGTTACTTTTTGTAATGACTATGGATGGAGAGGCCAATCAAATTATAGGAGAAAGAAGACCGATCAAGATGGGAGAATAAGAGGACGTGGAGCTCACGTCCCCCGTGAACATAAGAAACATGCATCCACATGTGGACCAGCTCTCACTGAAAACAAACTGGAAACTGGCAGAAGCACTTCTATACAGCAGCTGTGAAAACTCCACATGTAATCAGGCAGGCAGGAAAGACAGTGACCGGGTGGAGACCCGTGCCCTGGGCAGAGACTCAGAGGAAAAGGAGTTTACTAGAGTGGACATGTGCCCAGGGGTCCTGAGCAGTGAGAGCCACAGACTGGGCGCCCCAGTCCGGGGGTCTCATGCGGGTAGGCAAGCCCCACGGTCAGACTGGAAGACCACTGGCATTAACATCTGCCTGTGGGAAGCCTGGGTTCCGCTCATGTGTCGTCACAAGCACAGCCTTGCCCCTGAGGCAGGGAGGACAGAGGTCTGCCCTACTGACTCCCAGGATTTCACCGCCAATTCAGTGCAGCCCAGTCTGATGCGGCTGAAAACTCCAGCTTCGCTTATGAACGTCGGTGCACAGGATTTAGGAGCCATGACCGGGGAGGAGATTCCCACTGGGTGATGCAGATGGGACCTCATCCCAGAGCAGAGTCTGAAGTTGATGTAGGGGAGGAGGTGCTCAGATTCAAGCCACACCTAGAAGCAAACCAGCCCTCTGCTGCCGGCCACTCCACCACAGCTCAGCCACCAGTAAACAGGCGAGTCCACGTGGACCCCTCCTGCCCTGCAGAATGGATCCACAGCAAGGCAGGGATGGCAGAGGCCAGGGGAAGTGCCTGGCTGGAAGGCACAAAAGGCGACAGGCACCTGAGGCTGTGGACAAACAGAGCACGCGAAGCAGCACGGGGCCCGCCCGGGAAGCTCACTGCATAACGCTCGGGCCTCCGTCTGCTGGCGGCACGAGCTGAGAGCCCGCACGTGCCCCGTGTCTGCCAGCACTCCCTGCCTATGAGGCAACGGGAATGGGAAAACAGACAATTACAGGGAACAGAGCCAACTCAGTCCCAACACTAAGGGCTTCTGAGCCAGCAGTCTGGGCCAGACCTAACCCTAAGAGGGCGATGATGGCCACCGATCGGCAGGGAAGTCCTGCCTCGCACCAGGGTCCAGCTCCAGCCTCACCCCTTACCAAACTGGAAGCTGCCAATACACCGTGAGGAAAGATAGGACTTGTGTCCACGTCAAATCCAGCTCTCCCTCCAAAGGAGTCTGCTCACACATGAGAACACCTCATCAGTACCAAAATAGGTAACCATGACCTAAGTTCACAGAGGTGGAGAAAGGTACGCAAAATGAAGAGGCAGAGGGACTGCTCTCAATTGCAAGAGCAATAAGAGAAAAAGTCTGAAAAATAAGTGATGCAGAAATAAATAATTATGAGATAAAGAATTCAAAGCATTGGTAATAAAAAATGTTAACTAAATTATGGGGGAAAAAGACGTATACAGAGAGAATTTTAACAAGGAACTAGAAAACATAAGAAAAACTCAATCAGAAATGAAGAATTCAATAGCCAAATCTGGAAAACAGAACGATGGAATTCAATAAGTCAGAAGAGGATAAAAATAATAAAAGCAATGTAAGAGACCACTGGGATAACATTAAGCATACCAACATTACCTTATAGGGATCCTAGAAAGAAGGGAGTGAGAAGGACCCCAAAAATGTATTGCAGGACATTATGGCTAAAAATTTCCAAACCCAAAGAAGGAAATATAATAGATATCCAGGTACTGGAAATACAGAGGGTACCACACAATATGAACCTAAAAAGACCCACATCAAGACATACCATAATTAAAATGGCAAAAGATAAAGAGAGAATTCTAAAGACAGCAAGAAAAAATAAAGAGTCACATACAAGGGACCCCCATAAGGCTATCAGTTGATTTCCCTGTAGAAACTTTGCAGGCCAGAAGAGACTGGCATGATATATTCAAAGTGCTGAAAGGGAAAAATCTTCAACCTACAACATTCTACCCAGTGAGATTATCACTTTAAAATAGAAAGACAAATAAAGAACTTCTCAGAAAAGCAAAATCTAAGAGTTCATCAATATTAAATCCACCTGCAAAGAAGTGTTAAAGGATCTTCTCTAATTGGCAAATAAGTAAAAATCTATAGAAAGGTAAAATCTCACTAGGCAAAGCAAACACTAATGCATAGTATAGACTGGGAATCAACATAGGCAGAATACTCTTTAATAAAATAGTAGCAATGTATTTTGGATTTGTCCCCTAAGGCAAAGGAAACAAAAGGAAAAATATACAAATGGGACCTAATTAAATTTAAAAGCTTTCGCACAGCAAAGGAAACTATCCACCAAACAAAAACACAACCTCTGGAATAGGGGAAAACGTTTGCAAATGGTACCATGAGCAACAAGGGGTTAATATTCAAGACATATAAAGAGCTCTACAACTCAGTATAAGAAAATACAATCAAAATAAGGGCGGAAGACCTGGACAGACATTTTTCCAAAGACATAAAGATGGATCAGGAACATGAAGAGATGCTCAACATTGCTAATTATAAGAGAAATGCAAATTAAAATAACAATGAGACATCACTTCATATCTGTCAGAATGGCCATCATCAAATGTTTACAAGTAACAAATACCAGTTACTTAGGATAGGGTACCCATGTACAATAACACTGGGGATATAAACTGGTACAGCCACTATTAAAAACAGTATGAAGTTTCCTCAAAAAGCAAAAAATAGAACTATCATATTACCCAGCAATTGTGCTTCTGGGCATATATCTGAGAAAAAATGAGATATTCTGGCCATCTGATGCAAAGAGCTGACTTGCTGGAAAAGACCCTGAGGCTGGGAGAGTTGGAGGGCAGTAGGAGAAGGGGGAGACAGAGGATGAGATGGTTGGATGGCATCATCAACTCAATAGACATGAGTTTGAGCAAATTCCAGGAGATAGTGAAGGACAGGGAAGCCTGGCTTGCTGTAGTCCATGGGGTAACAAAGAGTCAGACATGATTGAGTGACAAATCAACAACAATTTGAAACTATACATGTACCCCAATATTTATAGTAACACTATTTATAATAACCAAGATATGGAAGCAACCCAAATGTCCACCAATAGACAAATGGACAAAGAAGATACACACACACATACACACAGGAATATTACTCAGTTATTAAAAAAAACAAGAATGAAATTCTGCCATTTTCAGCACCATGAATGTATCTAGAGAAAAATAAGGACTGTGTGTTATCACTTATACCTAGAATACAGAAAATAAAGCAAAAGAATATATATGCAAAACAGAATCACAAATATAGACAACAAACTGGTGATTACCTGTGAGGAGAGGGGCAAGATAGGGGTGTGGGATAAACAGATACAAATTACTATGTATAAAACAGGTAAGCAACAAAGATGTATTATACAGCACAATGAAACCATAATCATTATCTTATAATAACTTTTAACAAGAGAGTATAATCTATAAAAAAACAGTGAATCACTTGGCTGTACACTTGAAACTCATAGAACATTGTAAATCAACTATACTTCAATTAGAAAAAAAATAATAATTACAGTGGAAATGCTTCTTCAAAGGATTTTATAACCCAAAGTCTTTACACAAAAATTGGCAGGTACAAGATAAGCTGAAAAGAGCTAAGATATATCTTCTAAGAATATACAATCATAAGAACACATAGTCACTCTCTGCAAAGCTCGTTTACACAGAAACTAATACAAGTAAGTAATAATATTGCTCACAATAATTGTGGTGCAAAGTAAATAAATAAAAGGATAACTCGTCCCCCCCAAAAAATGGAAAAATGAAATTTAAGGAGAAAAAAAAATTTTAAAGATCACTAAATTCTGCCACTGTAGTGGAAGATGAGAGATGCAGTCACAAAGTTTGAGTTTTAAATATACGTGCAAAAGTATCCTAAGAGTGGGAACATTTTCCTTGCTTCTGTAGTCCCAGATGCATCATTAACAAAGGAACCATAGAGGGTCAAATAAACCCAGATGTACACCCAGATGTACAATTTAGATACATGAGAAATGGTATGGAAGGCAAAAAGTAAAAAGAATAAGACTGAAGATTATATCCATTTGTTTTACTGTCCTAAATTATATAAGTTCAGGGGATATCTATGTCTGTCTGTCTGTCTATAATTTATAATAAAACTTTTATAGGAAAGCTTTCCCGACTGAATTATCAGTGCAATTTTCAGCGACAGTTTTTTGGTATTCCCTAGGACTTTTTATCATCTCAAATCTTCACTGAGGCAAGAGAGATTTAGATTTAGCCTTAAACACTAAAATGAGACTGACTTTTTGGATTTTATTTTCCTTTGAAGAGTATAAAATAAGCATCATTATTGTTGGGACTATATCAGTAAAATTCTATATACTACCTTCATAGTAATTCTTAAACCCTCAGAGAAATCAGCTATGCTGACAGGATACAGATTCACTACCAAAATAATAACAACTGCTCCTTAGCATAAATCATTTATCATTTTTCTAATTTAATCCAATTCCTTGCATTTTCCTTAAATAT
Source organism: Muntiacus reevesi (assembly GCF_963930625.1). Classification (NCBI taxonomy): domain Eukaryota; kingdom Metazoa; phylum Chordata; class Mammalia; order Artiodactyla; family Cervidae; genus Muntiacus; species Muntiacus reevesi. Next base: position 33,789,816 of record NC_089265.1, on the reverse strand, counting down.
ACTAGTAAATAAATAATTTGCTCCTCAACATCATTACTCTGGCATGGAGGAAAGAAAGCAATACAGACTAACCTATCAAGTTGCCAGATGAACAGGCTCCTTCAATAGAACAGGCTCTTTCAAAATTAATGGCCTGCTTCAGCATGATGAGTGCCCAGGAAAGGAAATATTTATGGTTTTTCTCCTAACTTCTGACCCTTGAAATTAAAAGCACTTTCTCCACCTCCTCTGTTCCAGTTAACCCGTAGGAAAAATGTCCCTCTTTATGGCAGGGGGAAATTTTTATGATACCCAGAGATACAGCTATATATATATACACACACACATATACATATATATATATGTGTGTGAACCATTACAGAGCAGCCCTAAGAAGTTGCCTTCCAATGGTGAGGAAAAGCCCAGGACGCCTTGGGACAAAGGGTCGATGGCCTTTGCCACGTCCGCTTACCCCCAAGCTAAGACAAAGGTACCTTCCACAGTGACACAAACACTCACAAAACTTCTGCACTGTCCAACAGGCCTCTATCGTTAATAACCAGTCTGAGGGTTCAGGAATCTCAGGATCCTGGTCTAGACAGATACACAGATGCCAGCAGTAGCCATAAATCAAATTAGGCTTCCTGTCAAACAAAGATGAATTCCAGCTAGCTAAGGTCTATCAGAGAAAAACATTCTCTCTGTTTGCACACATTTGTTTCAAGACAGTAGAGCAGACTGTACCACAATCAAAATATAGAACTCCAATTATAAATAATAGTGGCAATGATAACGCATTGGTATACTAATATACAGGATACAAAGTATAAATGCAATATTATAAATATAATGCATTGTTATAATATCATTTCTCATGTAACGATTAGAAAAAAGTACATATGAGACAGAGGTGTTCTCAAAAAAAAAAAAAAAAAATGGTAGGCCAGTAAAACTGACTGCAGATTCCAGGTTCTAGAATCATGAGAAAATTATTTTCTGCTGTTTTAGGCCATCAAGTTTATAGTAATTTGTTACATCAACCACAGGTAAGCAATAAGCCAAACTTAAATCCTTAGTGCTTTTGCTATATATTGTTTCCAAGTTGCAAATTAAAAAAACTGTTGGAAAAATAAAAAAAACTGTTTGCATTGAGTATGTATAAACAATGGTTACAGAAAAAAACAACCAAATTAACTCCATCATAATGACCAAAAAACTTAGGTAGCATCTTTTTTAAGTTTCTGAAAACACTCCTTTTTTTTTTTTCCTTTTTTGTTTTACTAGGGGGAAATGGTCCTAAGTTACCACTGTCAGTGTTATCAGATGAAAATTTCTCATCAAAAACAAGATCATAAGCACAAAAAACAAGCAAAACACAAGTAATTACATTTCATAAAATGCACAAAACACATTTTTTTAATTCCTTTTTTAAGCTCACTCAACATAGTAAAGTCAAAGCTGAACTATTTTTCTCTTGATAATATATTTGGGGAAAGCGAATGCTTTCTAAATGTCACAGTTTGAGGGTTCATTAAAACTTACTGGGGGATTTTTTTAATAATAAAATACAAATATTAAAAGTGAGTGGAGTGTTAATTACTTGAAAATGTGAAACCATTTGCAGTATTTAAAACAAATTAAGAATACTCTATTACTCTAATTATTTCAGGACTGAAGTCAAGTCTTAGTTCTCTATGTTTGCTGGGCATATGGCATTACATTAGACATGGCACATATGTGAAACATGTTTTTTCTCCCTCCTACTCTACATGTTTTACTGTGATGTAAGCCATATGTTTCATTACAAAGGGTGGTATGAAAAGGCTATTGCTAGAGAGGCAAACTCTTGACTCAGAAATCAGCAATATAGAAAGGACTCTTCATTAAAAACGCATTACTGTTTTGCTTCAAGGCATTTACCTTATGTTCCCAGTAACACCCTGACAGTTTAGAGATTAAAAACATCTGGATTTTAGCCATTAAGATTTTAGGGATTATGGGTCTGATGCTAAAAATACAGACCATTATGGAATACTCAAAATAATGGGCTGTTTGGTGGAGAAAGGGATCATGTGATGAATAAATTAACACATAATCATTTCATGATTAAACACATCTCATGATTGAGCATGAAGACACACAGGTTAAAAATTTCAGTGCTTGTATTATCCCTTGTTTATAAATTAGGCAATCTCTAAGATACTGTTAAGCTACCATCTTAATTTTAGAAGTCTATTTTAGCTGTGTGGCAATGATTAAATGATTATGTAGGCTCCTTTTAGGACCAGGAGGTAAAAGCAAATGCCCTCTGAGCTAAAATTATGACTCTTGTGATTGCTAAATGCTAAATAAATTTTAAACACATATGTAGGGGTTTAAAGATATCTACAATCTCTTTGCTACTCCTCCCCTCAAGACATAGGGTATAATTCTACTCCCTTTGACTGTGGGCTGGACTTAGTGACTCACTTCTAGAGAACAGATTAGAACAGCAGTGATAGGATGATGTGTCCAAGATAAAGTTATATAAGGACCATGACTTCTAACTTGGGTGTCTACTCCACTGCTTGCTCTAACCCTCTTTTGCGGACTTATAGGCAACCTTTGGTAGAAGCTACATGAGCAAAAACCGAGGTCTGTTGGCTACTGTGTGTGAGCTTGGAAGTAGATACTCTTAGTACTGCCAATTCCATGTGAGTGAACCCAGAAGCTAATATTCTTCCAGTAAAGCCTTGAGATAACTGCAGCGGTAATGTTACCTTGAGTGCAACCTCATGAGAGACCCTAAGTCAGCAATACACAGTTGTTAGTTTGAATTCTTGATTCACAAAAAATGTGACAGGATAAATGTTAAGTGATTAAATTTGGGATGGTTTGTTACACAGCAGTAGCTAACTATTACAATATGTAATAAGAATAAAGTATGCCGGGACAGAGGCAAGGCCAGAGAATGAATCTGGATCTCTAAACCAAGGATTATGACTTTTCAATTGTAGGAGAGTGAACAAGATCACATTGCTCCTCAAGGCATCATTTGCCCATTTACGCAAGAAAGGTGTTAATCAAACTTATTTCTAAGATTCCTTCTGGCCATGAAAATGTAGGACTCCAAGTTATAAAGAGGATGCTCTAATCACCATATAAGAAAAGATGACCACTGGAACTTCCTGGCACTGAGACGTAGCTGCTTTTCAGGCCTTCTTAAGAAGAGCCTGGATTATCGTTGGTATTGACCATACCAAGACTTTTCTTCTACCTGATAGAAATGTAAGTAGATAACATACACTATTTCTTACAACACTGGTATGCTATATCTCTGACCTAGCCTTCGGAACAAAGAAAAGGGATAATGCCCCTTATCAAATTAAACCAAAATAATCACATAAATAAGGAGGTTAGCTAAAATATTTCTCTATATTCTTTGAATTGATACTTTCCCTTATGAGACTCACTCACAGATAATTTACATAAAACCCCAAAGATACATGTACATTTATGAAAGCATTTTTTAATGGCAAAATTATTTTAAAATGTGAATGCCAACAGTGAGGGTATATTTACTTATGGAAAGGTGGTCATGATTCATCCTGAATGAAAAGAACAAACTGCAAAAGCTATGTTAGATATCTCAAATTTAGCCACATATGACCAGAGACTTTAAATTTCTTTTCTTTTTTTTTCCTTTTCTCTCTCGCTTTTTTCAATTCTGACGCTCAGAACACACACCAGGCTAGTTACATCAGAATCTCTCAAGGTGAGACCCAGATATTCAGTCAGTTCAGTCGCTCGGTCATGTCCGACTCTTTGCGACCCCATGAATCACAGCACACGAGGCCTCCCTGTCCATCATAAACTCCCAGAGTCCACCCAAATCCATGTCCATTGAGTCGGTGATGCCATCCAACCATCTCATCCTCTGTCCCCTTCTCCTCCTGCCCTCAATCTTTCCCAGCATCAGGGTCTTTTCAAGTGAGTCTGCTCTTCACATGAGGTGGCCAAAGTACTGGAGTTTCAGCTTCAGCATCAGTCCTTCCAATGAACACTCAGGACTGATCTCCTCTAGGATGGACTGGTTGGATCTCCTTGCAGTCCAAGGGACTCTCAAGAGTCTTCTCCAACACCACAGTTCAAAAGCATCAATTCTTCAGTGCTCAGCTTTCTTTATAGTCCAACTCTCACATCCATACATGACCACTGGAAAAACCATAGCCTTGACCAGACGGACCTTGTTGGCAAAGTAATGTCTCTGCTTTTTAATATGCTGTCTAGGTTGGTCATAACTTTCCTTCCAAGGAGTAAGCGTCTTTTAATTTCATGGCTACAATCACCATCTGCAGTGATTTTAGAGCCCAGAAAAATAACGTTAGCCACTTTTTCCACTGTTTCTCCATCTATTTGCCATGAAGTGATGGGACTGGATGCCATGATCTTAGTTTTCTGAATGTTGAGCTTTAAGCCAACTTTTTCACTATCTTCTTTCACTTTCATCAAGAGGCTCTTTAGTTCTTCTTCACTTTCTGCCATAAGATATTAATATATTTTTAAAGCCTTCTTGGTAATTTGATACAACCAAAGTTGAGAACTACTTGAGAATGGTCTCATTTGAGTTACTAAAAAAAAAATGTCCACTGATGTATGCATATTTATCCACATGTATTTGTGTATATTTGTCCATGTATAGAAAAAGATCCTAAAGGAAATATATTTAACTAAAGATAGTGAAGACTGGAGGGCAAAAATCACTTACCCCTTAACTTTTTTTCACAATGAATATATGTCATTGCTCTAACTCTCTCTCAGGAAGTTAAAAGGTCAGGAAGAAACAAATACAAATTTCTCAAATAGTTATAGAATCTGGAGGAACAAAGACAGTTACTACTATATGGCCTCAATTTGCATCTTTAACAGTTTCTGAAACCTTAAGCTACAAAATGACAAAATATTCAAAGAATAAAAAAATATTTAATTAATACAATTAAAGACTAGTCTTTCTGATTTTTTTCTTTATAAATCATTTTTCCCTTAGTTCTGATGATGTGAGGTTATCATCTAAAGTCCTACACTAGAACAAAAAAATAAAATAAACCATGCATAGAATTTAGAACATGGATATAAAGCATTCTAGCTCTTCTTTTAAGATACATATAAGGAAACTGACACAGAAAAAAGTATTTGCTTAATAGTTTGTAAGAGACTAGCACTTTGACTTACTTATACTAGTCCAATACTATTCCCACTGTATAATAATACTATATAAGAAAGATATACTGCCCATGTTTCAAGGGTGGGGAGGGAGACACGGCAGGGAGCCATGGGGAAGGTGTTCATTCAAAAGGAACGAATCCCATCCTTTGCACTAAGATAGGCCAAATTTTATCATTGAGTTGTGAATCAATCATCCAAGGATAATATACTATGCAACAGCTGAAATATTTGAATCTCTAACATCCACAGTAACTCAGAAAGATGACAAAGTAGGTCCATGTCATAACATTTACTAAAAATCATATTGGGAAACATTTATATGTCTACTGTCTGAGTTCATTCAAAATTTCTTTATTTACTCAGCCACTATCTATATGCCTTGTTTAGGTTTCTCACAATGCTACCGATGTACAGAGAACTAAATGGAAATTGCAGAAGCGTAATTACAGCTGGATAAGAATGGTAAGCATTCACTCTGTTTTAACCTGAGAGTGCCTGGGATGAAGAGCATCATCAATCAGTATGTACTGAACACTCACAGGATACCTGATTTGGCCTAGGGAGTTGACAGTAAAGACATCTGTAGTTGGTGTGGATTTCCCTTCTCAAACGTGATGGAAAACTGCCAAAAATCTAACATGACAGGTTAAAAAATGTGTCCCCCAGCACTTACTTGAATACAAACTTTAATGAAACAGGTTTTCTTCTAAAAATTAGCTTTCAGTGTGAAAACGAAATTGCTCTACTGTGAGGATACTGATGTCAGAAGGAAAGGAACAATTTTCTTCAGTTGTAAAAAAAAAAAAACAAACTGATTTTTTTTTACAGTTGTAAAAGAAAAAAGCTAATTTTTAGAAGAAAACCTGTTCCATTAAAGTTTGTATTCAAAGGTGGGCTTCCCTGGAAGCTCAGTTGGTAAAGAGTCTGCCTGCAGCGTGGGAGACCGAGGTTTGATCCCTGGGTTGGGAAGATCCCCTGGAGAAGGAAATGGCAACCCACTCCACTATTCTTGCCTGCAAAATCCCACAGACAGAGGAGCCTAGAGGGCTACAGTCTATGCAGTTGCCAAAAGTTGGACACAACTGAGCGACTTCACTTAGAAAAGGTTATGGTTTACCTTTTCTTTAAATAAAGAACTTTTTCTTACAAATGGATGAAATTCACACTTTGATTCTCTTGAAAAATACATAGAAATCCAACCCTAATCCCTCACTCCCAGTTCAAGGATGCCAGTAACGACAAGCTCGTAGATACGTAAAGGGTTAAGAAACAGATATTCAGATACACAGAAAACAAGAAGTGGTCTGCAAAATGCTAATGTAGTAATTTATCTATGATTAAAAACAGTTTGCTTCAAAGCATCTCCTCAATGTGGCATGATGGTATAAGAAGAGAAAGAGGATAAACTGCCTATTCTAACCCAACAAAATAATTAGAAAAAAATAATGAGATGATTTCCTCAAAGAATAAAGAAATAAGCGCAATGAATTCTGTCTATATTCAAGTGTAATTCATTTTCTTATCATAAAATATGATTTCTTTGAACTGTATAATATGGAAGATTCAAAGATTATTAGACATCAAATCCTCACTCTAGGAAACTGATGGAGGAGCTTTCATTGAATCTAAAGTTTTACACTTTAAATTCAAAGAAAACCCAAAGAGAGATGTATGTGAATATTTGGTTGACTTTAAGTTGAATACTTCCATGGAAATATACATTGTACTTTTTAAATAGTGAGTTTGTGTGTGTGTGTGTGTGTGTGTGTGTGTGTGTGTGTGCGCGTGTGTGCGCATGCACGCAGGCTCAGCCTCTCAGTTGTGTCTGACCACTTAAAACACCATGGATTGTACCCTGCTGAGCCCTCTGTCCATGGAATTTTTCAGGAAAGAACACTGGAGTGGGTTGCCATTTCCTTCCCCTGGGGATGTTCGTGACTCAAGGATTGGACCCACATCTCTTGCGTCTCCTGCACTTGCTGGCAGATTCTTTACCACTAAGCGTCCCATGGAAAACCCTTTTAAGTACTATATATTTTCCTAATTATTTTCATGTAGTATATTTCTAAAATATTCATATTAATGGGCTAAAACTTTAAATATACAAACTCAATTAAAAGACAAAACAACAGAAATCTGAACTGTAAGATTTAATCAGTATTCTGTGCTGAATAAAAACTCTCATTGCATATTTCCCTTCATAAGTCTTTGTTCTTTAAAAGCTGTCTCCATTTCAGCTAAATGCATTGATTTGTATAATGTCTTTTTTTGTTAATATTTTCCTAGTTTTTGGCAAAATACTTCCCATTAGAGGAAAAATGACAAGAATATATATATATATGTCTGTGTATACATTCACATAATACTAAAGACTGTCACTGTACTTTTGAAATTTTCAGAATTTATAATCAAGTATTTATTCTTTTAATATATCAACTAATAGCATTTGACCTGTCATAGTAAAACATGAATTATATTTTTTGCCACAAGTGACAAGTGATGAATTTAAATCGGTGTAGCAATGTGTATGCAGTAAGAAACACTTAAGGACCTTAAGAATTTCCAGGGTAAATTTTGGCCCTGATTTGTCACTGGGGAATTTGTGGGGTAAGTATAGGGATTTGATATTTGCTTTCCTGTGAAAAATTACTCAAAGTTCCAATGTCCAAAGTAAGAAAACAGTATCTAGAGGATAATTATGGTAGAACACTCTTCTCCAACAGCATCACACATACACATGCTTAGTGACAAGCATTTGACCTTTGTTCAGATGATAAAACTAGTAGCCACAGCTTGAGCTGTGTATGGCTGAAAACTGTCAATTCAAGCGTCAGTCATGTCCTACCATTACGTCATGAAGCTGCCCAGAATACCTTATTCAGAACACAAGGATCTCAGTTTACCAAACAAGCAAAACTGGATCATAAGCCAAATAAATGGGCTATTCTTCACAAAGCTTCATCAGTTACTCAACACTAGGAAATATCAGAATATAAGAATTATTAACCACTGAAAAAAATCTATTCCCTCTTAGAAAAACAAATGACAACAACCCAACTTGATGAAAGAATTATTTTGTTATTCCTTTTCTTTTTTGGATGGTTTCTATTACTATGGTTTCAAGTTCGTTAATCTTTTCTTCCATAATGTGTTGTTAGATGTTTACTCCCACCCAATATGTTTTCACTTCAGATGTCATAATTTTCAACTCGAGAGATCCCTTCATGGTCGTCTTAATATTTACATGTTTCTACTTACTTTCTGAACACAGAATACAGCTGAAAACTTGTTTAAACTTTCTTATCTGCTAACTCTAACACCTATGTCAATTCTGGCTCAGTTTCAACTGACTGATTTTTCTCCTTATCAATATGGGTATTATTTTTCTGCTTTCTGATAACTTTTATTGGATATCTTATATTGTTAATTGGATATCTGATATTGTCAACTGTTGAGGATAATATTATATCATTAATTTCATTCTGTTGGATGTTTTTGTATTCCTCTAAAGACTCTGACTTTTGGTTCTGGGATGTGATTAAACTTCTTGGAAATATTTTGATCCTTTGGGTCTTGCTTTTATGATTCATTAGATGGGATCAGCTCAGGATTTAACCTAGAGAAATTGTTCTCGGTTTCTGAAGCTGGGTCTTTCTGAGTACTCAAGCTTTCTGAGTATTCAACATTCATGGCACCCCATAAACGATGGTATTTCCTTTCTGGTTGGTAGGAACAGGCGCTATTCCCTGTCATGTGCCCCTGTGGGGACTGTTTCTTTTAATACTTCTCAGTACTTTTCTCTCGAGCCTGCCAAAGTTCCCTCACATGCATTGTCTGGAGCCTCTGTAGATCTCTGGAGCTCTCTGTGCAGCTATCTCATCTCTGGTCCCATGTCCTAAAAACACTAGATGCTTTAGTCTCCCCTGACTCTCAACCCCACTCCCTCAACTCAGGAGTCTGCTAGGTTTCAACAGGGTTCCCATATCCCCATGCCACTTTCCAGAAATTCTCTCAAGGGGGTCACCTGGAACAACTGGGGGATTAAACACTGTTGTTTCATATATTTATTATGCTTTTGGTTTGCTTCAGGTGGAAGAATAACTTGGACTCTTATCCCACTTCCCCAAAGCTAAAATCAGAATTATCTTTTCATAACTCCTATACACTTCATTGAATTTCCATCACTAAAATAAATTCCAAGCTCCTGAGCCAGACTTAGAATATAACTTCATAATTTAAACCTGTCTACTTCTCTAGCTTCTCTAATCTTCTGTCACTTACTTTCAACAGTCATAGTTCACAAACAAAAAAGTTACAGTTTCACGTATACAAAATCTTCTTAGTACATCTGTATTTGCTATTCCCTCTTCAGAGAATACTCTTCCCTGTCTTAGTGACTGAAAAAGTCCTTCTCCTTCATAAATAATGAACACAGATGCACCTCTGTGTGAAGCTCTCCTTCCCCAACAACATATGTGGAACCACCATCTTCCCTCTCCTATGCTCCCACCCAAAGATGGGTTAATCAGTCCTCCTCAATGTGCAGGAAAATTTAACATCCCTGTTCCTACTAGCTGTCCATTATTTTGTACCACAGCTATATTTTAAACATCTACTTCCCTAGCTATGACCCTGGAAACCTCCTCAGACACTTATATTCTCTCATCTGTAAAATGGAAATGATACAGAGTGTGGAAAATCTGGGACCTTTAGACTTGCTCAGACACTAGAGAATCAACCTGTAATGCAGGAGACCTAGGTTTGATCCCTGGGTCAGGAAGGTCCCCTGGAAAAGAGAATGGCTCCCCATTCCAATATTCTTGCCTGGGGAATTCCATAAAAAGAGAAGCTTGGCAGGCTACAGTGCATGGGGTAGGCGAAGAGTCAGACACAACTGAGCAACTTAGCACTCACACACAGGCTGAATGGATTTTAAAACCTGTATTAGTTACGTCTTCAACTACTACATTTAATCCGTTTGTCTTACAGATGGTGGAAAATTGTGAAAGAGATGGGAATACCAGATCATTTTACCTGCCTCCTGAGAAACCTGTATGCAGGTCAAGAAGCAACAGTTAGAACTGAATGTGGAACAACAGACTGATTCAAACTGGGAAAGGAGTATCTCAAAGATGTATACTGTTACCTTGCTTATTTAACTTATGTGCAGAGTACATCATGCAAAATGCCCGACTGAGTGAGGCATAAGCTGAAATCAAGATTGCCAGGAGAAATATCAATAACCTTAGATAAGCATATGACACCACCCTAATGGCAGAAAATGAAGAAGAAATAAAGAGCCTCTTGTCTTAAGAAGGTGAAAAGAGAAGAGTGAAAAAGGTGGCTTAAAACTCAACATTCAATAAACAAAGATTATGGCATCCGGCCCCAACACTTCATGGCAAACAGATGGGAAAAAAATAGAAACAGTGACAAACTTTATTTTCTTGAATCCAAAATCACTGTGGACAGTGACTACAGCCATGAAATTAAAAGACGCCTGCTCCTTGAAAGAGAAGCTATGATAAACCTAGCCATTGTATTAGAAAGGAGAGACATCACTTTGCTGACAAAGGTCCCTATAGTCAAAGCTATGGTTTTTCCAGTAGTCATGTACAGATGTGAGACTTGGACCATAATAAAGAAGGCTGAGCACTGAAGAATCGATGCTTTTGAACTGTAGTGCTGGAGAAGACTCTTTAGAGTCCCTTGGACAGCAAGGAGAAAAACCAATCAATCCTAAAGGAAATCAACCCTGAATATTCATTGGAAGGACTCATGCTAAATGAAACTCCAATACTTTGTCCACCTGATGCGAAGAGCCAAGTCACTGGAAACAGAAAAAAAAAAAATAACCCTGATCCTGGGAAAGATTGGGGGCAGGAGGAGAAGGCGGCAACAGAAGATAAGATGGTTGAATGGCATCACTGACTCAGTGGACATGAGTTTAAGCAAACTCCAGGAGACAGTGAAAGATAGGGAAGCCTGGCATGCTGTAGTCCATGGGGTTGCAAAGAGTAGGACATGACAGAGCAACTGAAGAGCAACAACCTTAAAATTGGGCCCAATTACTATTCTTAAAAAAAAAAGTAAAAACGCTACAGAGAATTTCCTAAAATAGGAAAGACTTCAGTGACTTCGGGTGATGGACAGGGAAGCCTTGCATGGGATCCTGGGGTCACAAAGAAGCCTGGTCCACGGGGTCGCAAAGAGTCGGACACGACTGAGCAACTGAACTGAGCTGAGACCGCAGTGCTGAGCTGAAAAGACCAAGCGGGAGGGAGCCCTAGAGACCATGCAAAGGGTTTCATCATTCGTGTGCATCCTTGTGGACAAGGGTCATGACACTGCATGTGAAGAATGAAGAAAAAATATACATGTGAGAGGTGGGCAATAACTGGGTTACTGATTACAGAAACACCTATTTACATGGTGGCATATATTATCAAATGAAATAACAGTGAACCTAAAGAGAAACAGGAGACTCCATCCACCCGCTCTATATGCAGGGGTAGGCAACGGCGGAGAGCAATATTTGGTAGTGAGTCACAGACAAAAATCAATCAGCCCGTGTCCATTAGCTGTTGTATCCACCAATGCCTTAAATGAAGCAGACACTCTAGCGTCTTTAAAAGGAACTTCTAATCAATTGACTATATTGGTATTTAAAATACATAGCTAGGAAGAAGTCAGAGCAAAGAAAAAGAAAAAAGTTCAGAGCAAACAGCAGAAGGTAAAGCACAATTTTTAAAAAAAGTAAGGGAAGAGCTGTTGTTTTTTTTTTTTCCCTGAAAGGGTCTGTTTAAGCTTTGTTTACTTTCTCAGCAAGAATAAAAGCCTTGGGCGACATTTAATTAAAATGCTCCCTAAGCTTTCATGCTTCCTGAGGCCATAAGACTGGGGACACTGAGACATTCTTCTTGCTGTGGCCTGTGATGGGAACAAGGATGGATAACTCTGAACTCCCTACACAAAATGTAGAGGAAAGCCATTCCCCTAGAAATGCCAGTTAGGTAAGACACCATACAGAACAGGTGTGGAACAGATGCACTCTTTGGGTTAGGAACCAAAAATTGCAAAGGCCTCAACCACATACTCTTTATATGATCTCTATTAAAAACCAGCAATTTCTAAGAGGCAAAAATTTGTAGGCGTGAAGGATTGTATCAGTGCTATTAATTTTTATGCACACAAATAGCAGGGCACATCATTTAGGCTGCACAATTCAAATCCTGGTAGCAGCCAAAATTTGTGAAGACTGACTTTGAAAATGATTGAATTGTTGAAAATTATGAGTTAAAACAAAAAGAAGTGAAGTTATGGTTTTCTGAGGGTTCTGTCTTATTTAATTTTTAAAGGCAGACAATAGCAAATGTTTACAGAGACCATCAAAGAGTTTCCTTGATTCATCAACCAAACAGAATTAGGGAAGCTCTGATGGAAAACTAGAAGCATCCAGATGTTAAGACAGTAATAAAATAGGATCAGGTCCTAGGTGAGCCATGAAATTGTGCTGAGACTCAGTTTGCTATGGGCAAAATGAATGTTGCTGAAATTAAATGAGATACTACAGGCAACAAGCATTCAACAAAACAGCAGTAACAATGGTGATGATCCAAGATGCTCTGTAAGATTATTCTAGCAATCACATATGCGATATCCACACAACAGAAGAAATGGGAGGCAGGGACTCCATTTAGGGAAAGAGATGTCTAAAATGTTAGAATAGTTGTTTTTGTGTGTGTGTTTTTTAAATAAGTCCTATCCTTTAAATTGGGGCTTTCCAGGTGGAACTAGTGGTAAAGAACTCTGCTGCCAATGCAAGGGATATAAGAGATGCAGGTTCAATCCCTGGGTTGGGAAGGTCCCGAGGAAGGCATGGCAACCCACTCCAGTATTCTTGCCTAGAGAATCCCAGGAACAGCGGAGCCTACTGGGCTACTGTCCATAAGGTTGCAAAGAGTTGGAATGACTGAAGCAACTTAGCACGCACACACGCACTCTTTAAATCATTTCAGTTTTCTTGTTAAATTAATACATTTTAGAATTAAATTTAAACAGAAGCATTGAGCAACTGGCTAACAAATTAACACATTTGTCCTTTATATTTCCTTCTGGGGAAAAACAGGCATTAAAGGGAAAATGAGTTCAGGGCACAATAGCAGTCATTAATTAACAGCAAGACTTTTACATAACCGTGCAAATAGTTGACAAGCCTCCTTCACTAAATGTGTTAAGAAAGATTATTTTGTTTTCTGTGTAAAAAAAATTCTGTAACTTAGGAAAGATAATAGAGCTGGCACTTTTGCTTTTAAAAAATACCCAAAACTGTCCTGAGAATGTGTTTCCTGTTGTGAGCAAGCCATACTTTGATTTTTGTAAGCACTTAGAAATCTTATATAAATTACACATCTGTAATCATCAGTGGTATAAACATCAGAGGTAAAAGAGAGATGATCATAAATTCAATTTCATTGAAATCCTGTTTACTACACTTCCTGATTTATGTAGTCCTACATTCATTTAACCTAAGATATGGCCTGACAGGACCTAATTTTAATGACTGGACTCAAGGATAGTATATAACTCTTGTTTTTTATTCAATTGTCATCTCACATAAAATCCTCCCCACAATTCATCATGAAAACATCCTTAACATGAACTACAACAGAAAAAAGAACTCTGAGTACATCCTGAAGTATCGACCAGTCCACAGAGCATCTTATAGAACAAAGTTTTCAAAATAAAAGGTGATGACTCTGATTGGGTTATTTACTTTCTCAAAAGAAGTAATTCACATAGGCTCTCAGATTTGAAACAACTGTGTCCTATGTGCTAATACCCTGCATTTCCCTCTAAAAGTTTCATTCCACATTTTAGTGTTTACATGTTTTCATTTCTATTCACATATATTCACATATACTTAACACACACACTCTAATTTTAGGCTAGCTTGACAGGCTAGACCACCCAAGCTGATGTACAATGTGTAAAATTTTGACAACGATAAGCCAAATCAGTAATAAAAAAGTATTCCCTGCTTACAACCTGAGATAATTTGCCTTTTTATTGTCTTTTGAATCATCAAGCCTCCTTCCTATTTTCAGCCTGGCAATATCTGCCACAGTCCACATAGCTCAGTCTCCTCTGACTGTGAGATGCTCCCTTCTCCTTTGGCTAATACACTGACAGTATCTGGACAAATGACTGGCCCCAGATCTAACCAGCACTGAAGAAGCATCCACGCTGCAGGATCACAAGTCTCCTGTTCTTACCCTTACCCTAGATCCTGGGCCACAATGTCCCAGCCCCGAACGACCAACTTGGCTTTGTTAATGGAAGCGCTACTCAATACCTAGAAGATGTTTATTCCATTGTTTGCCTAAGTTTACAATTCATCCTGCTTTCCACTGGAAACAGAAAGAACATCTGTGCTTAGAAAGAAGATCAGTAATACTACATCAAGGCACGTAGTGACTACATAGACCTAGCCAGTCTGAATTTGTGCCACTTACCACTCTGAGGCTTTAGGTACAATACTCATCCCCTCCAACCCTTGGTTTTATCACAAAAAGTGGAGATTATACAATACAGGGCTCAGAGGGCTGCTCAGTGGGATCAAAAGAGGTAATGCAGGTAAAGAATTCACCACAGTACTTGGCTCATGGCAAAAGCTATTTTATTACCACCAGCAGCAACAAAACTACTACTTTTCAAGAGCAGGGTAAAAAGCCAAAACTGTGATTCTTTATTACACCTTCACCCCAAATTGTTTAACATTATATGAAATGATCCATTCTGAAATGAAAAAGTAATGGAGAAGGGGACAAGACAAGATCACAGATAAATGTACTAAGGGAGAGGAAAATGAGCCCCTTTAGCCCATACTCAAAACAATCTACCCACATTTTACAACAGGAGATGGACAGGAAAGGAGGAAGGGGAAGAGGGGAGGGAGGAAAAGGAGGGGAGGGAAAGAAAGAAGGTGAGAAAGAAAGAGAGAGGAAGGGAAGACAGAGAGAAAGGAAGGAAATGAAGGAAGGAAGAAATGGTGAAAAACTACTGAATGATCCGATAACCAAAATACAAAGTGAAGCAACTTTAATTCATCCTGCCTTTTTTTTTAATACACAGTGTCTAGTTATATTCTTTTCTAAGCTTCTTATATCTTCAACCAAGGCAACGGAAGCCTTCTTCAACCCTTTCTTTAGGAACTAACAACCTTCTCCCACCCATCTCTTCCCCTTCCAACCCCACAGGTCTTCAGGGAAGCTAAGCATGCTGATGGAGGAGGGGCAGAGGGAGGGAAGGGTCCAAAAGAGCCAACAAAGAATGTGCATTCCCAAGGTAAATTTCCCTCCCCTATTTAGGGATAATTTAGAGCTGGCATTCACCCATCAAGGAGTGTCAAACACATCATTACAACTACAAACACCATTACCAAGCCCCTCCCCACCACACACACATAATACCAAAGTCAAAATGTCACTCTCTACTGGGTTATTTCAAACTTTCCATTTAATCACCACAGTAAACAAGCTTCTGTGCCTCAGGCTGGCATTCCACAAACTCAGCCAGATCCCGGGTTTTGTAAAGGTTGCAGTCAGTGGGGCCCCAAGAAGGCATATCTGCTCACACATTATGTTGATGATTTTTTTTTTGTCCAAGGGATACTTCTTGAACAGAGGGTAAATTTGACAAGAGATGACATTTAACTTATACACACTTTAATTTCCTCCGGTTTGGATTAGCTGTGGTAGGTAACCAGGTAAACTATTACTATTATTAACTGTAACATTCTTTTACTCTCACCCCTCAATGTAATATCAAAAGTCTAGTGAGGGCAGGGAGTTAAAGTGTCATATATTCAGTCTTAAGCCTCTGCTCCAGTTCTAGGAGTATCTGGAAAACATCTTCCTTCTGGGGAAAAACTAAAATAGCATCTTCCAAATAAATGGAAATAAAACTACTCTAAATTCACCAGACCATAATTATAGACACAAAATTATAAAGTATAATACTCAGCGTTCAATAAAAAATCTAGTCAATTAGACCAGATCAGACCACCTATTCAACAGGATCTCATTTGATAAGTTCAGGGGCTGTTTCAAGTCCAACCTTTTCTCTTTGAGATGAGACACAAACATGCAAAAATATCCCGTAAGCATCAATCCTGAGCGCCACACTGTGCCAGGCACTGCAGAGGACTGCAAAGAATGAGAACACTGTTGCTAAACTCAGGCTTACAAACTGTCAGGGACCTCCTGGTCTGCCCCAGGACCGGGTGATGGCTCCCCCAGACACTGGGGATTAACTTCTGCAACACCAGAAGAAGTGGTGCCCAAAGGTGTCCTAAGACAAATGTCCATAGACGCTTCTGCTGATCCAGGGTGCTTTTATTCTTTACAGGAGGTACCTGCAATTACCTCATAGTGAGCTGGGCACTTCAGCTAAGACCTACTAGACCAACTAAGACCTACTAGAATCTTGGGCAAGGCCTGATGATCCTCCTTGAATGAACATGAATAATCATGTCTGACCTTTAAGGCCAAGAGATACTGTATTCCCAAGAAGCCCGAGATAAGTAAATAGAAACAAGCAAAGAATCATAAAACCCAGTTTACAGATGCCAGAAAAGGAAGGAGATGGTGCCAAAATTAAGCTCGGAGGCGGCTGGATACATATCAATTCCTGAGTTGTGTTTGCTTACAGAATCTCCTGCGCGCACTCCTGCACATCACAGACTTGTTATTGATCCGCCGTGGTCAGATATTGTAAGGATAAATTAACCTGCTCCACTGAAAAATGCCCACAGGAGTCATTCAACTCTGAAGAAATCTTCTCTTTAAGTTTAACTGTAATTACTAGAAGAATTCAATGGGAGGGTGGGGGATGGTGAGCTCTGATTTCCCTGATCACGTCTTACAGCCCTGATTAAAAGATTCTGTAGTACACGACCAGCCCCACGCTCTGCCTTGGCACACCCTCGGACTGAAGGAATCATGCAGAAAAACAATGTCTTGTAGCGGCCAGCAATCGGCTGTCGAGAGGCGCTTATCTAAAGAATCCCAGGGGTTAAGGGGCTGCTTTTGAATCAACTTTGGCGATTCCTCTGGAAAGCTTAGAGGTGGTTTCTGAAGCCCAGGGTGAGGCGACTGTTCCATATGAGTTAAATTTATCAGTTCCAAGGATGATACCCTTAGGAGATAAAGCTACTAAGTGAAAGGAGAGAGAGGTGGTCAAGAGATCTGCACCCCAACTGAGGAAAAGAAGATGTCAAAATATTTACCAAAAATGAAAGGCAGGTTTTTAACGTTAGAGTACAACTAATTAGTACAGGAAAACAGGGAGAAAGTATTACACAGGAAGGAATAAATAGCGAACCTCTGTATTTTGCGACCAATTTCTAAACTTTTTAAAGGTCACACAGAGCACTATGCTAATATTTTGCAATAATGGACTCCAGGGCAGTGCTTTAATTAAATGAATTCCAGAGCTCTCTGAATCTTAATCAGACTGTGCAGGGGATGTGGGAAGGTCAGGCTGCAGAGCAAACGATGCAAGCCACACTTACACATTACACCGAGCACCCTTTCCCCAAAGACGTTCCGCGCTTTATCTTTAACGTCCTAATAATTTCTGACAAGGTGAAAGGACCTTCCACTTCACTCTGTATGTCTAACAGGTATGTCCAGCAAGTATGTCAGGCCCATGGTCAGTCCAGGAGACTTTCCAGTAAGTCATTTTATTTAAACGTATGGTGTTTACCACCAACACTGTTGATTTCTTTTAATAACATGGCTAAGACATGCCCGATATACTCCTTCCAAGGACAAACATGAAGAGAAGCTTCAACTGATCCAGGCTGAGATGAGGATGCACGAAAACAGAAAGACTTTATACATCCTCTTCATATGAAACCCAACAGCCTACAGAGTCAGAAATAATCTCCAAATCCGTAAGCAGTGACATTTTACCTCAAAATAAGTTTCCACTCTAACCTTTGCCCATTTTTCTCTAGCCCACTGAATCTTACCAATCCCAGCAACAAATAGAAATGCTCATAAAGGTTAAGAATACAAAAAAGTACTTATAAAATGACTGTAATAATAGTTTTTAAAGTACATTTGTACGGTGACATTCAGAAATGAACGTAGAATGATGTAAGTGGAGCATAATCATACATTAATTTTCCACCACAAAATTAAAGACTCTTCCTAGTATTACAAGTAATCAGTTGCTGCCGTTTTTGCTATGTGCTAGGTTCTGTGTTAGGGCTTTCCCAGGGGCTCAGTGGTAAAGAATCCACCTGCCAATGCAAGAGACGTGGGTTCGATCCCTGGGTCAGGAAGACCCCCTGGAGAAGAAAATGACAACCCACTCCACTATGCTTGCCTGGGAAATCCCATGGACAGAGGAGCCTGGTGGACTTCAGTCCCTGGCATCACAAAAGAGTAGGAAAGGCCTTAGAAACTAAACAACAAGATTCTGTGTTCAAACTTGGTACATACTCTTTCGTTTTATCTCCTAGCGACTATTCTGTGAGATAAGTACTATTTAGTTCCACTTCACAGATTAAGACATGAAGACTTGCTGAAGTTAACTTGCCTAGGATGACACAAGGACAAAGTTGGAAATTCAGTCTCACCACACCAATCATTCCGACACTGCCTCAAGGTGAAGTCTACTGTAGCTTGAGAGTGGCCACTGGCTTGGTCTCCTACACTGTTAAGGTGACAAATGACTCCATTCCATTTTGATATTGCAGTACTGGTCTGATGACAGGGTTATACTATCATAGGCCTATAAAATAAAATATAAAATAAAATATAAAATAAAATATAAAATAAAATATAAAACTTATATTTTATTCCTCTAGAAATTCTCAGACAGGGCAGGAGAGAAGGTAAAGAAAACATATTACTTTCCAAATATGGAAAATCTTTTTTAGAAAAATAAAAAAACTCGAGAATCAAGACACTTCAATATTTATGTTAACCCACCAGTGTGATACATCTTAACATGCTTTAAGGTTTTGATTTTATTCACACATTCTGCTGTCATGGTATTCCACAAAAGGTTTGTGTGCCTGACCTCTAATGATAATTCATCATATATCCTAATGCTTTCTTACTGGGGCTGTAAAACAATGAATTAGCGACAAATCCCCCACTCTTTGCCCCTTCAGCCCTTGGAGTTTAACTCCTCTCACATTACAGTATTTATTGAATTTCCCAGCCAAACGGTGTTCTGCTCCATAAAATTCTGACAAGTGGACTCTGCCAAGCTAATAATGGCTTCATTCTGCTGAAATAAACTTATTTCACTGCGGCAAACAAAACGACATGACCTGGAAAGGTTATTTTTAACTGGGTAATGACTCAGTCCCAACCAAGCATTTCTCTCAAGGTTCTCCATTTTAAATAAGCTACATTTCTTCAATATAAAATCTATTCTATGATGCATGCTCTTGTCTGTCAATCTTTCACAACAAAGTAAAAGCAGATGTTGTCTTTACTTCAGGTATTTGATTCTATCGTTCAACAATTTGGTCTGCTTATTAAAATATCCCCAAGGATCCTGGCGTGGAGAAAACCTCCAGAGAGATAAGACGGCATAAAGAAGCAAAGTCCCTTTAAAGCAGAATGAATCTGGTTTTACTGCATTTTTTTTTTCTTTTAATTAAACAGCATCAAAAACTTTTAATTCTGCGTAACTTTCAGAGTGTGCCTCTGAGAAATAATTAGCTTTGCTATCTCCCTGTTTTTAAAACACGAGTAAATGTTGCCAAGATTGCTTAGTCCATTTACCAAATAAAGGCACGCCAAGATAAATTTACCTACATTCACATGAGTTAACATTTCCCTCTGGTACCTTACATACTCCATACCGAAAATGTCAACTTCTAAAAAGTTTGAAAAGCTAAACAAAATTTCCTTCCTCTTGCCTTGATGTTTTATAGTTATCATCCACATCTCTTTCTCTTGCACTGCAAGCCTATCAAGAATAAACAAATGAACACACGGAAACAACTGCTATGATAAGGTCAAATTTCTCTTCAAGTTTCAAATGATCAGGGACTCCGAGAGCACCACTACAACAGCTGGGATCTTGTACCAACATGCTACACCCTGCCAGTCCTGCCTTCTGAGACTAATAAAAGAGAAAACCCTTGACAGCTAACAGCTGGGCTCCTTATGAAGCTGTTCAATAGAAACACTAGGCCTCCCACAGCCCACCAAAAATAAGGGCTTGGTGCATAGACAGAAAAATGCATGGGAGAGGAGCTTCAGTAAGGGGGAGTGTACATTTCAAAGAGAACTGAAATAAGATGACAATGAATAGCAGGGAAGAGGCTAATCAGTGGAAGAGACACCCTGTCACATTCAAATCTGGCACAGCTACCCAAGATACAGGAGTTTCAGAGCTGAATGTATTGTCACTTTGATTAGTGCAAAAGGAATCATGCATGCGTTTTAATCCAGTCGGGATCGCTGACTTCTATTACATACTATGAGCTACAATTGGAGGCAAAAAAACAACCTTCTCAGTAAATTCATGTAGTCATGGTTCCATCCAAACCACAGTAAACATCCTGAATACCCTTCTGATGACCTACAGTTTGTATTCACACTTGCACTAAGGGGAACTAATCTGAACGGATTTGCCATTGCTTCCTGCCAACTCCTCTGCCTCCATACTGATGTCCCTCCTCAGATGGGCTTTGACTACCAGCGTCAACTCCCCTAGTCAAAGCCACGTCACAGAGTTCTTGTCAATTGGCTTAATGAATGAAGAAGTGGCATAAAATAAAACCTCACTGAAACAGGATCAGTTCAGTTCAGTTCACTCAGTCGTGTCTGACTCTTTGCAACCCCATGAACCACAGCACGCCAGGCCTTGCTGTCCATCACCAATTCCCAGAGTCTACCCAAACTCATGTCCATTGAGTCAGTGATGCCATCCAACCATCTCATCCTCTGGCGTCCCCTTCTCCTCCTGCCCTCAATCTTTCCCAGCATCAGGGTCTTTTCAAGCGAGTCAGCTCTTCGCATCAGGTGACCAAAGTATTGGAGTTGCAGCTTCAACACAAGTCCTTCCAATAAACACCCAGAACTGATCTCTTTTAGGATGAAACGGTTGGATCTCCTTGCAGTCCAAGGGACTCTCAAGAGTCTTCTCCAACACCACAGTTCAAAAGTATCAATTCTTCGGTGCTCAGCTTTCTTTATAGTCCAACTCTCACATCCATACATGACCACTAGAAAAACCATAGCCTTGACTAGACAGACCTTTGTTGACAGGATAAGGTTAAGGAAAATAAAAAAGGAGTGGTTATGCTGGGATTTTATTAAATTACCTACAAGCTCCGAAAGTCCGGTAAGTTTAAGGTAAAGCTTCCCACTAGGCTAGTTGAGGTTATGGTCAATATAGGGATGGTACAAATGGAAACTAGCAAATACACAAGCGACACAAAATTCTCCTGTAATGTATTACCAGGTTAAAAAAATACAGTTTCTAACACTCCTAATAAGGAAAAAATGCTATTAAATCTTTTTCCTGAATATCACGTGCACTTTAGATCATAAAACAGAGTCATTTCTTTTTTTTCCAGTCATTTCTAATTGCTACAGGTGGATAACAAACATCAGACAGGAGAGAGTCTGAGAAGCCTTTTAATTTGTTGTGAGTGCATGTATGTGTGTCTGTGACACGCACTGTGTCTGCAAACACACACACCTCATATAGATACTACACCAACTCAGATACTCGCCCACAACATGAGGGGAACAATATGAAAGTTTAGTATTACTGTGGTAAATCACCATGGCAGAATTCATCAACCAAGTTCTCAGAGACAACTAGTTTGCTGTTTAGTCACTAAGTCATGTCTGACACTTTGCGACCTCATGGACTGTAGCCCATCAGGCTCCTTTGTCCATTGGACTGCCCAGACAAGAATACTAAAGTGGATTGTCATTTCCACTAGTTCCTGTTTTGAGTATGAGTTTAGTTTTGATAGACAGACAATTTGGAAATTTCCCCCCAATATCCTATAAGCTCAACCTAAAATTATTGGAATGTGGTCAATACTGTAGTCATTTCTACTTTTGCAGGTATTAGGCACTATCTCCTTTGGAGATCTGTCACAAAAAGACAGAAAATGAAAAGTTTAGATTTCTGTATCTGAATCCTCAGGAAAAAAGTGTCTATATTTTCATTGACAACTAGGAAATTATTCCCAGTGTCTGAGACCTAATATTTATCTTAAGGTAGATAAAAATACTTATTTCAACTGTGACACCCAGGTTTCCACTGAACAGCTATAAGGCATGGTAAGAAAACCATTCCCAACAGCCCAGAACTTACACATTCCTATGGCTGTTGAACTCTTTACCATGGTTACCTTGGGAAGCTAGATATTCATGATGCTTAATGAAAACTGTTCTAACAATTCAGCACTACCATTTGAGAACAATCATCTGCTAGTTTTCTTTTGCTTCTAGTTTCTCTGCTTGAGCCACAACAATATGGAGTCAAAGATTCTTCAATATTAGAAATGAGTACTAACCCCCCCAAACATTCTGCATTTCCCTACTTAATAAGAACGATAACATTCTCCCCACTTCATCCAGAAGAGTTTTGCCTTCACATTTCTTCAGCTGACAAGTTCAGTTGGTGAAATTTATACATTTTTCTAGGTTATTAATGTCCAGAACAGGGGTGTGCACAGTAATGCATATTGCTACAAAAGATGTTGAATAAAGCCTATATCCATCTGGAAATAGCTCATTCCTCATAGGAGAGTATGCAAGATACAAAAAGCTAGGAATGGTAAATGAAGAGCAGAGAAAGAAGACTGGAGTGGTTAAAAGAGGGGAGCAGCGTGAAGAGGAGGGAAGCACAAAACAGGGCGCGTGCAAGCATGAGTGGGGCACCTTGTCCAGGGGACCTTCCCTACCCAGGGATCGAACCTGGGTCTCCTGCACTGCAGGCAGATTCTTTACCGTCTGAGCCACCAAGGAAGCCCTTTTGCTCCCTAGACTTTTCCTTTTTATTATTCTATAGTTCTATCTACACTGCCATTCCCATTTAAAAGTTGCATTTTGTTAACTTTGGAAAGCAAACGGATGCAGTTCAGTGACTGTCTGAAAATAATTGATTATGCCAAAATAAGGCAGAATTTCCTTAATAACAGGACGTATTGAAAACATTCTGTGCTTGATCACATCTGTTATGATATTCTGCATTGAAAATTCATTTAGGACAATTAGCAAGAAAAAAAAACACTTATGAGTAGCAACAGTCATGGTAGGAAAGTGTTTATATGTAAGATAATATTCTTGAATTTAACCTAAAGATAATTTTCTTAAAATAAAAAATAAAAAACGTTTTGATAGAGTATTTATAAGAACAAATAAAGTGATGACATTTCTTACCATTCAAATTAGCTATCATTGTTTTCAAACATAAAATCAAATAAAAATTTATTGGGAATCTTAGTCTGAGTCAAACCCATTGCTTTAATATATAAAACTCATCTTTGAAGACAGAATTTATTTAGCGACCACCTACAAACTCAGAAGCTGATGCAATGTGCAGTATAACTTGGGAAGTTTATGGGAATTCTAATCGAATGCAGGTAAAATGTCTCACATATTATAATGTTCTCCTATTGCCAATTTCATATTCTTTGGACATTATCCGTGCTGCATTTTCACAAAAATAACTAGCTATCTATGTCTCATATATAGCTAAAAGAGACCCACAAGTAAGTCATTTCGATTACTTGAGGCAACTCTAAGAGGCCTCTGTAGCAGAGGAAGTGAACTGATTGCCTTTGGAACAACTAAGAGAGCTCCAACAAATATGTCATTTTAAGAGCAGAATCTCAGTCAGAGGCTCTACTGGTAAAAGTCTATGCCTCACCTATTCATCCAGAAACTGGAGAAGCTGCTTGCTTCTCCCCATCACCCACATTTTACAGGAGAAGCTTTCACAGTTGATCAGCACAGAAGTGATCACCTGACCCAAAATGTCCCAGTGAAAATGTGGGACATACATGGAAATAAATTCCCCACAGTAACTGTGCATGTGGTATGTAAGGCTCAAGAATCATCACTAGCCATAATTTTCATTAACCTGCTCTGCAGAGAAACACATGGGAATCAGATGCGCAAAGAGCAGTAGAATTCCAATCTGGCTAGTTATGTACGCACTCCTATCTTCTATTTCGGCACTCCCCAACCTTTCTGGCACCAGGGACCATGGAAGACAATTTTTCCAGACCAGGGTGAGGGGAATGGTTTCAGGATCATTCAAGTGCATTACATTTACTGTGCACCTTGTCTCTAATCTAACGCCACCGCTATCTGGCAGGAGGTTCCAGTCCACGGCCCAGAGTTTGGGGAACCCTGTTCTGTTTTTTTGTTGTTGGCCTTTTGTTTTTAGATAAATTCAGATTAAGATTTTGTTTATAACTGATTCCACTGAGAATTTTAAAAGGTGATTAAGTAAGACTGAAGCAGTCTCATTATTAGTAGAACATGAAATAAATTTAATAAGTCACAATCAGAAACATTTTTAAAGTAAAATAAAATAGAATTGGCCATACATACTAAGTAAAAAATTCAACTCCTTCCTCACACTATATACAAAAATCAATTCCAGCTAAACTGAAGACCTAAATGTGAAAATTCACACTATACAGCTTTTAGAAGAGACTAGAGAACACCTCTGGAGCTGAAGAATAGAAAAGGATCTCTTAAACAAGATACAAAAAGAACTAACCATAAAAGAAAAAACTGGTAAGTTTTACTACATTACAATTTAAAATATTTTTCATCCAAAGACACTAATAGTATCACTAAAGAGTGAAATAAAAGCTACATATATTGAGAATATACATATGCAATATATAAAGCTTACAAAGAATGGTATGCTGAAACTGTAAAGAACTTGTACAAATCAATGTGAAAATGGTGCCAATCAAATTAAAAAAATGGACCAAAGGCTTAAACAGGCACTTCACACAGGATGAAATCCACTAGTTAATACACATAGGAAAGCGAATTAAAGAATAAACCCCATAAACATGCAAAGAGAAACTTCAAAGAGATACTACCATGAATTGGTCAAACTGACAAAAATTTAAGTCTGACAATCACAGGTATTGACAATGATGTAGGACAACAGGGATTTCATACATGTAAACTTGCAAAACCATCTTGGAAAACAGTGTGGTGTTATCAAATGAAGCTGAATACTGCATATCCGATCTCATGACTCAGAATTTAGTAACTCAGTACACACCATAGAGATATGTGTGCTTATGAATCCCAAAATAAAGACAAGAATGCTCACAGCCACACTATTCACAAATATTCAAAACTAAACAGAACTATCAATAACAGAATAGACTGTGGGATACTCATATGATGGAAGAGTATATACCCATGAGAATGAAGATACTAGAGATAAATGCAAAAATATCAATATATCTTACAAACATAATCTTGAACAAAAAAATTACAGAAAGGAATTCATACAACACCATTCCTTGTATACAGATTTGGAAATGCATCTATAGAAATAAACTGATGAAGAAAAGCAAGAATGAGATAATTATAAGAACAAGGATGGTGGTTCCTTCTGAGGGAAGGGAGGGGATTCTGATGGATAAGATAGACACAATTTCTAGTGTGTCTGTAACAGTAGACACATGTATTCAAGCATTATAAAAATATAGTCACTATTTCCACTGTTCCCAGCACTCTGGTCCACTTCCACCTTCGCCAAAGCTCACCACTCCTCCCACCCCACCCCTCCATCTAGCCACCCTTCCCTCCTTGCTATCCCCTACACAAGTCAGGTATATTCCTGACCAGGGCCTTTGCTCTGGCCCCTCCCTGCGTGTGGAGCAAATAAGTCACCTCTAAACATCTGCTTGCTAACTCCACTTCCTTCAAGTCTTTGCTTCTCCTTGGGTAGGCTTACCCTGACCATCCTCTTTAATGCTACAACTTGCTCCCCACACTCACCAGAGGTCTGGATTCCTTCCATCCCATTCTGTTTTTTCTTTTTTCCATCACCCTCTAACACTATATAATTGACTTTCATTATTCTTATTATTTATTGTACATGAGTTCTCATCAATAAAGTGTTAGATTCAAGAGCACTGGGAATCTTATCTTCTTCATAGATATATTTACAAGGTTTTTAAATTGATTTTTAATTGGAGGATAACTGCTTTACAATGTCGTGTTGGCTTCATGTACAACATGAATCACCTGTAAGTATACACACATACATCTCCCCCGTTACATAGAGTAAGTGCCTCAATAAATATCTGTTGTGTATATATGACTAAGCTTGTCTTAATCACAACAGAAAACAGATTTCTTAATGTGGATAAAAGGAAAAAGGTTCCAAGTTCTACACTAAAAAATAAAATTGGTATATATGCTTTGTGTGTGGAAACAGAAAAAAAGTGATACAAACAAGAAGGTTACACTTTTATCCGACAGATCTACATTGCCCACTGTGGCAATCACTGGCCACATATAGCCGTTTCATTTTAATAATAAAAGTGAAAATACAGTTCCTTAGTTTTACTAACCAATTTTAACTGCTCAGTAGCCACATGTGGTGAGCAGCTACGATATCGGGCAGCACAGGTAGAGAATATTTCCATCCTTACAGAATGTTCTAGTGGTTTGTGCTGATGCAGACTGTAAAAAGACATCACTGTGTTTTCAGCTGGGGAATAACATCACATTAGAGAGAGAGAGAGAGAGAGAGAGAAAGAGAGTGTGTGTGTTTTAAGGCAACTGGCAGCTATGGAGAGAATGGACTAAAGAGAAAAGAAAGAGGAAGGAATACCATAACTATTAAAATGACAAACAGGTGAGAGAGAAGGACAAAGTAGCCGGAGGTGGAAGAATGGGGAAATTTAAAGGAATTGCAGAGTTAGCATCAGCATCATCAGGAATCATTTACTAGAGAGCTGCGAGGGAAGGAAGGAATGCAAGGTGACTAAGGATACAGGCTGGCTAAGTAGGTTATTGGTGAGAAAAAGCTGTTTTTACTGGATGGAAACTGGGCAGGCTGACGTGGCTCTTTTGACTTAGGCTTTTTGACTTAGAAGACATTTCAAAAAGGTCAAATCAAATGCAAAAATGTGTTTTAAGGCCAGGGAATGACTGCAGTGGATGCCCAGATTTTCATCCTTTCCCTAATACGTATCTCAGATATGAGATAGTGTGAAGGTCAGGGACCTAGTAAGTAAGGAAGCAAGAGATAGGCAAGAGCAGACAATATGTGAATTATCTGTTGTAATTATTTCTTGAGGGGAAAAGGGAAAGGTAAAATGGCCCTAAAAGTAAGATGATGTCTCCACAAATTAGATGCCAAAATGAAGCAGAAAGTCACCCATAGGGAAAATGAGTTCCAGAAAACACATTAAAAATGATAATAAATACAGCCACTTTCTAGATTCTAGTTTATACTGAGCCAAGGTCAGTGACTTACGGAAACACTAATGACTATCTTACTGTTCTTTCCTAACGGATGGCAGAGCATTTATAATGGAGGTCCGCATTCAATTCTGGTTCTGCTGAAGTAATGAGGGAGTATGACCACTGGTGATTTAAATCTAGCCGTTTTGATGACTGATTTACATTCATTTGATTTTAATCAAATCTGCCCAAGCTAAGAAGAGTTCATAATAGCTTTTCTTTGTGTAATCCTCAAAAAGATGGTGTTATGAATTTTGAGGACATAAGCCATTTTGTGTGCAAAATTACAGACAAGAAGGGGGAGCAAAAACAGGGTAAAGAACTCTGGTCTCTGCTAACGGAGATGCTTTCTTTTCTAATTCGTCATTCTCTCTTCCTTTTTTCCCCATTTCCCTCTATTCCTCACTCCCTCATGTTTTTATTTATCACGCCGAAAAATAAGGACAGTCCCTTAATTAACCCTCATAAATGGATGCTATTTTATGTTTACAGAGTGATTTTGCATCTATCATCTGATAAGATCATCACATTTCAGCTCATCAGTAGGAGAAGTGATAAGGAAACTGAAGTTCATTAAAGTTGGTGACTTATTTAAGGTCACAAATGGCAAATAGATGAATTCATGACTATGATAGACAACCTCCAAATTGGCCCTTAATCATCCCTGCATTTTGGTATTCACACACTTTGTGTAATAAATATACACTATAACTTGGTTGCTCCAATAGCATGCAGTACAATGATGCATCACGTCCACAAATAAGTTATACAAACACAGTTGTTCCCATCTTTGTCTGTCTCTCTCTCTCTCTGTCTTGAATCACTCACTTTGGAGAACTCCATTGACAAAAGGTACTCACTTGGCACTGCGGGACAAGGAATTAAAAGTTCTTTCAAACAACAAGGAACTAAAGACTCTTGTCAACAAGCATGTTTGGGATCAGATCCTACAGTACCCGTCAAATCTTCAGATGACTGCAGCCCCACCTAACATCTTAACTATGGTTTCATGAGAGATCCTAAGCCAGAAACACCCAGCTAAACCACTTCTGGATTCCTGACTCTCAGAAACTATATGAGCTAAAAAATGTGAACTGTTTTAACTGCTAACTTTGGGGTAATTTGTTACACATCAATGGATAACTATTAAACTAAGCTTCCTCTTCTGACCCTATCAAACTACACCTGCATTCAGAATACAATTTTGGTTGCAGAGGTTTGCCAAATATTATGTTAGGTACCATGCTCTAGAAAAATAGGTAAGATTGACAACAATTTGTACATGTAACTTTTAGAAATGGCGGTGTTTTATCTGTATCCTAGAACAGAAAAAAAAAAAAACATGGTAAAAGTACCTGTGCTAAAAATACATCGTGTGTGTATCTTTCTATTTCTGACTTCATTTAGAAGTCTATAAATTGTATAAACTCCGTTTTGAAACAGAAGACTAGCAGAGGAGAGGTTTGGTTGGATTCAGGATTTTGCCCAAGAATCCTAGAGGGAATTACCAAGAGCTGATGAAGTTCTTCAAATCTCAGCAGCACAGCTAAGATACTGATACTGAGTACTAGTAAACTTCATTGCGGTTGTCACATTATCATGCATTACAGTGCGGCAGCCCAAATCAAAGAGAGATGCAAAATTCACCAAGGACAGGAGCAATGCATTTTCCCCTGTATATACAGAAAAGCATGAGGAATAGGAAGGCGGGTATGAATGCAAAAACATCTGCTCCCTAAACCCATTTGAAAAATATCCCTGCAAAAATAAATGTGAATCATCTATAGACTACAGCAGATGGAAGTGCAATATGTTTAATTTAAGGGGAGAAAAGATGCAATTGAGGAACCAGAGAGTACAGAAATAATACTAAAGCCCATTTTACATACTGCTGCCTATTAGGTTACACTTACTTCTTACTTAGTAAGAAAATACATAGAAAATGACCTTTCAACTGTATCAAACTCTTATGAAAGAATTCCAGATAATTACAGTAGATTATCTAATGGTGTTTACAGTTTATAAATTATTTGACAGAAGCCAAATTTGGGGGCAGCACTATCTCCCCTAAAATGAGAAATAAATTCTAGAGCTGTCTTTTGGTTTCAAAGAAATTTTAATTCCACTGATCTGCCTCACAGGGACTTAACAAGAAACAGCAAATAAGGGAATGAAATATCTTAGACAACTGACAGCAAACAATGCAATAGCTCAGGATTTGTGGACATGGCTATGCAATCTTATGATTAGCTTACAAAAAATCATCAAATAGTCCAAGTGCTTTTGAAATGATTGACAGTATACAAAGAAACTTTCTATTGCAGATGACTTATTTTTGGTTCAATCTTATAATAAAGTTGATTATCTTTTCAGCATACACTTACGTCTCTTTAATTCACAATATCATTTATCCTAAAGCATGGAATCTTTTTACATTTTCAGAAGTCATCTAAAGATTTTGTTAGATTTTCTTAGGCACAACCAAAATAGAAATAGTACAATTGCCCAGGACTGTGCTTATTTATTTCATATTATAAAATAGGCTACTTAAAAATTACAACAAATAAAGAATGATTCTGAGTTAATTTTTTTACACATTTAATAATACAACCAATTTATGAGTCACTGGACTGGCCGATGAAAACTTTCATTGAATGAATAACGAATACTACTAATCATTATCATGCTTATCACTATCTCAGTAATATATTAATCAGAGTCCACCTTAGAATAAACTGTAAGGTCCTTTTAGTTGTTCAGTCACTAAATCATGTCCAATTCTTTGTGACCCCATGGACTGGAGCATGCCAGTCCTTCACTATCTCCCAGAGTTATCCTTTTAGAATAGTCCAAATGTTTTAGTGGTAGAAAATTGCTACAAAATCAGTTTCTTGCAGGAAAAATGGATGACATCCCAAAGTCAAAGTATCTGCAGCAATTTCTGCTATTGTTCACCATGTTATACGTAAGATCTAAAGAATAGCAGTATATCTTCTTAATGCACTGTCACTTTGAAAAATAAACTCAAACAAAATGTACAGAAAGAATCCGCGAAATTGCACATAAAAAAAAGACACTTTTTATCTCATATATGAGGTAGCGAAGAACCTTTAACACTGATCAGGAAACACATCTGAATAAGTTAAGTGCCAAACTGCCTGAATTTTTAATTGCCAAGAAATATTGAAAAATAAAATTTAATAATATTGGGATGGAATATTTTATACTTTCTGGGAGGGTATTTAAGAATGAACAGTATTCTGTAATAGAGACTAGTGAAGGCCAGTGGAACAGCTGAACTTTAATATTAATACAATATGCTCTTCATCAGGCTGACACTCATATGTAAGAATGGTCTCACTAAATTATAATGACCCTCACTTATCAATACCTTAGAGAAAGTGAATAGTGCCCTCCCTGGAATACTTATTAGTCATCCTAGTACCTGCAGCCTTGAAACAGAAATATGGACTTAACAACCCCTGCCAATATTTAATTCTGTCAAAAATTCCACAGAATTTTTGGCTTCTTGATTTTGGCTATATTAACTTAAAAGCCATATTTATCACATCAAATCACCATGAGCTTGGTAATTTAAAGCTTTAAAAGAAAAATATAATTCACATAATAGATTTACATAGTAGCTTAAAACCAGACACTCTGATCTTACGGTTGAGAAATTCAAGTTTCATTAATCTAGAACTGAAATTACCAGAAAAGCCAAATGGCCATGATTTATTTCCTAGAAAATAAAGAATGACAGCCCCTATGTCTTTTGGTAAATTAGACCACCTATAGAATTTCAAACAGCTTTCTGAACAATTAAACAAGAAATTAAATTCAAGTTATGTTCATAATATTTTAAACATTAATTATTTTCTTTTTTTCTTATTTATAGAGTTGAACAATCTATGTAAAATATTTCTGCAATCTCCTAGCTACCATCTTAGATAACCACAACATTCCATTTCCCAAATGGAATATTTATTCAAAATAAACTGAAATTTTCCATAACACATATTATTGCTCAATATTAGTCCACATTCAAGAGACTTAAGGCAAACAAAATTGATTATGTTATAAAATAAATTGAAGTTGTCAGTGAACGCAAATCCTACCATGACAGTGCTGTGGCTAAGAGATTTACTCTCACTTGTCCTGACTACAGCTATAATATGCAGTCAGACAAAAACCTTGGTTAGGCATGGGTTCCAAACTCTTTCACCACCAATTCATTTCCCAAAGTCATCAAAGAGATTGCTTAGCTTTGAGTTACGTTTATTCTATGTCAACACAAGTCCCAGAATTAGTGAAATAGCCTAAAAGGAAGCTAGATGTGATGAGTTGCAAAGAAGGGCATTTCCCAATAAAGAGGTTTCTAACTTTCTTGTCCAGCGCCCCACTACCCCGCAGACTCCGTGGGACTCCCTCAAACACCACCACACTGGTGAATTTTACCCACTGTTGTATCCGATTTCCTCTTTGCTGATTTCACATGGGTCAAAAGCGGAGTTACTTAACCCACTGTACTTCATATTAACGATGTTTCTGTTTTGGCTTCTGCTCTCTGATAGACTGTAAGGTCCTTGAGAACGGAGAGCATGAATTCTCATGTTTACACTGACTCTCTTCGGGTGTCTGGAACAGTGCAGACTCTCAAAAAATAAATTTCAGAGGATGTTTCTTTCAAGAGGCATTGCAACTACGCTCAGAACTCTCAAACCAAAGTTGTATAAAATAGCCCATGCTGGGCTTACATGGAGTTACACATTTTATAATTTACAGACTAGAGCTCCTCCTTTTTGGGCTTCATTAATACGATAATTAAACATTTTACACAAATCAAGAAGTATTCACCTATGTGTCAAATTTTCCTTTTTATTCATTGGTATTTCTATTTCCAGTCAAATCTTAATACATTAAGCCTTTAAATAAGTGAACAACTTGATGATGCAGGGTAAACCTAGGGTCATTAAGTCCAGTTTTCTATAAAGTTTTTAAAGAAACATCCAGATAATAATCATTTTAAATACTTTTTAAAGTTTAAATCATACCAAAGTGTCATCCTGCCACCCCCTGTGCCAAGAATGTGGTTAATACTGCTTTCAAACAGAGATTATTTAGAGAATGCAAAACCAAACAATTCTGGGTTTGCTGGTCTAAGCACAATAAATCAGCAGAATTCTGATATTTACTAAGAGGAAACAGATTATAAATGGAAGATGTTTAAATCTACCAAAATTATTCTGAATCATCTTTAATAAAGAGAAGCTTCCTGTTGCATTCTAAAGCTAGCATAGCAAGTCATCTAAAAGCGGTGACATTTTTTACTCACCCATTCATTTAATACATGTTTATTGATCAATTACTCTATCTTATGCATTGCTTGCAGGGTTGGGGGTGGGGTGGCAATTCAGGAGTTATTAATAATACAACAAGTTGTATAATACAAGTTATTAATAATACAACAAGTTGTATAATACAAGTTATTAATAATACAATAAGTTGTGTCCTATTGAAGTTTACTAGTAGTTAAATATATTTAATCTATAATACTGGCTCCTACTAGGCTTTATTGGTATTAAAGGAATACAGTTATTTCATTGATATAAATTTACCTCTCATTGATATAAATTTATACTTTAGTTACAATTAGCTATGAGTCAGAGCACCTAGGTTCTAGTCTCATTTCTGCAGTTTGAGTGACCTTTCAGAAGCCTCATAAGAATTCCCAGCTTCAGCCTAACGTGTAAAGTTGGGTGAATAAGTTTCATTCTGCATTCCTTACAGGGTGACTATGAGGATTAGTAAAATGATGTTATGAAGTGATGATACAATGAACATATATGTATATATACAAGATACAGTACTAACTTTACATACATTACTTTATTTAATACTAATTACAATCCTACGCTATAGCAATAAAGTACTCTTGCTGTCTACATGTCCAAGCACATAGGTATCTGTAAGAAACTTACTTTTTGAGTTTTTGCTTTTAAATGAATGCATCTGTTTACCTGCACATATTATCAATAGTCTGGTAGCAAAATGCAAAGGTTCAGATTCCTCAAGAAACCCCCATGTAGGTGATGCTGGAATGTGTTTCAGTTTGGTTACGGTTGGTATGAGAAAGAATCTTGGCAGCAATCTCAGAATTCATAAAACAGTCCCTGAGGCACTTTAAAGTTTCCCAGCTGAAGTAGACCAAGAAGTGCCTCGTTTAGAAGATATAAGCACTAACCATGTCACCCAAATGAAAAGAAGCCATTCGATTGGAACATAAGTTGGGGGAAGGAGAGGGTTACCTTGCAAACTCCTAATATCTTTAATATTAGCAAAGTCAAAATTTGCTTATATCTCTTCCCAGAATTGAACAGAAAATCAAGCTCAAAGACTTAGCAACCAACTGAAAATCTCAGCTGCCTTCCTAACTTCTGCCCTCCTCAAAAAAGATGGGGTAGCAGAACCAGTCAGCTTCCATTAATATGTAATCTTTATTCTTTTGTGTTTAGATGCACTCTGCAACGACTATCCATCATTCTTATTTACTCTACCAGTTCTTCAGAGAGAAATCTTCCTTCCTTATTTACACTTTTAATATTTGTTCCCACCAACTCAACACACACAAAATTTCTTTTCTTTCCCCAAAATGGTATGTGGTTCCAAGCCAATCCAGGCAGATTTTTTTTAAACTCAATTTTTTGTTGTTTTTTCAAACAAAGAATCTCCACTTATTTCTAGTCAAATAAAAAGGAGACTGGTGTAAATTAAGAATATAGATGATCTGAGAGAATAGCACTGAAACATGTACATTATCATATGTGAAACAGATCTCCAGTCCAGGTTCAATGCATGAGACAGGGTGCTCAGGGCTGATGATGCATTGGGATGACCCAGAGGGATGGGATGGGGAGGGAGGTGGGAGGGGGGTTCAGGATGGCGAACACATGTACACCTGTGGTGAATTCATGTCAATGTATGCAAAACCACTACAATACTGTAAAGTAATTAGCCTCCAATTAAAATAAATAAATATAAAAAAATAAGAAAATAGTATTATACCATAATCTTGTATGGGATGGTAAAAAAAATTCACATACATGAGTTTTCAAGAAAAAAGTATACTAGTATAAGGAGATGGTTCTACTATTTTTCAGAGGCACAGACATGTAATCAGAGAGCAATCATTATTTCATTCCCTTTCACCTTCTACATATATGAATAAATGTTTGTATACATGCATGGATTTCTAATGACTGCTAGACATCAAACAGTTTTAATTAGCTTAATTATTTAATAAATTTATTAACTTTATTTATTGGCTTATTTATAACATGCATATTTTAAATTTAAAATTTTTTTCTAACTTTATTGAGATACAATTAACACGTTAATTGTGTGAAACTAAGATGTATGATGTGATGATTTCATACATGTTAATATGCAAAATGATTACCATAATAAGGTCAGATAACACCTCCATCACCTCACATAATTAACATACCTTTTTTTATTTCTGTGGTGATAACATTTAAGATCTACTCTCTCATTAAATTTCAAATATATAACACAGTATTGTTTACCATAGTCATCATACTGTATGTAAGATCCCTAGAATGTACTCATAACTGGAAGTTTTTAGTCTTTTGACCCATTTCCCTCACCCCTCCCATTCTTTATTTCTACAAGTATCACTCTATTCCTACAAGTTCAACTCTTCCAGATTCCACATATGAGTAACAACACAAAGAATATTTCTTTCTCTGACTTTACTCAGCATAATGTACTAAAGTCGATCCATGTTGTTACAAAAGGCAGGATATTCTTTTTTACAGCTGAATAATATTCTATTTTACATTTTACATGAATACTTTTAAATTGATTCTTGTTCTACAGTACATCATACAAACCATTCAATTCTTTTTCTGAAATGATCAAAAGATAGATGAAAGAAAATAAATTAGTGAAAACTGCATGAAGTATATCACAAATGAACGAGCATGTAATTCTAGGTCAGACAGATCTGGATTCAAACATCAATGCTATGGGGCCATGAAATAAATATTTAATCTATCTGAGCACGAGTTTTCTAACCTGAAAAGCAGAAGTAATAACAACTACACTTGTTTTGCAAGGGATAAACACTACATAAACCTGCCTTTTAAACAACCATTAGATCCCTTACCAATTTCTCTTGCTGAGGTCATAAGATCATGAAGGTGGTATTAGGCACTATCGTTTAAAGGGTCACAAATGTATGAATAAATCCAGGAATAAAAATGCATTAGAAGCTATTATTAACTCATGCAGTAATTACTAATTCTCAAACCTTGCTATATTTAACTCATTTTCTCATACTGATCGTTTGGGTATTCTCTTGAGATCATTAAAAATGGTGCTTGAATAATTATTTCACCAATGTTTAGGAAACATATGAAACACTCTGAATAAATTTCATTAACTTTGATGGTGTGAAGTAAGGGTGGCTGGCTGCCAGTGTTGCATGCTCCACTGTGTGTTATGTTGTTTGACCTCTCCTGAGTCTAAATTTCAAACATTAATGGTATTATCACAATTCTTTGCACACTAGAGTACATTACAAATCACAAGAAAGGAAGAAGACTGGATATAGGCCTATATATAACAACATTTTGGGTCAAAAAAAAAAGAAAGTCTGCAGCCAAAAATAAACATCAAAAACCCACTGATTGCTAAAAAATACTCTAAAGCATACACCAAAACTGGCTGATCTTTTTAAAAATTTTTTCAGTATGTTTGATAGCCACCATTTATCTTAAAAGAACAAACTCTAGGTACTTTAAAAGCAACTAACCTGACTAGAGAAAAACATACGGCATGAAATTTCTCTTAATCAGAATACTGCACTCCTTCTACTTCTTAATTCCATAGACCTTACACATTGGCTGCCTCACAGTATCCCGGAGAAATAAGAGTAACTAAGGCATGATCCTTGGCTACAGGAAGCTTGGAGCCTGGTAGAAAAGACAGATAGGTAAGCCTAAGGGCTGTGTTGGCCAATGAGATGTTTTAATACCTCTCAGATCATGTAACATCATGAGCCTTCTAAATGTGAAAGAGAATCCTGATGATGCTATTCAATGAGAGAAATGTTTTTTGGTTCTAGTGTAAGAGGGAAAAAAGGGAGACTGAGAAGGGACTTTATTACCCTGATGGTAGAAACTTCTGTTCAATTAATGACAGATGTGCTCATCAGATCAAAGCCATAGATCAGAACCTGTACACTCAGATATTATCTGTAAATATAAGAAGAGTGAAATGAAAGCCGATCAACATCATCTTCCTTCAGTGCATAACCCCATGTAATTTCATATTAATTCTTTGAAGCTGGTATAATCCAAATTAGTACAGAGAAACTAAAGCTCAAAGTTTGAGCAGTTCAAATCCACACAGTAAGACAGAGCTGCGATTAAAATTCACGTTTTCCCCACTCGAAAGTTCAGGTCAAGTGATCTCTCTCTAAAAGCTATGTATCCTTGAAGGCACCACAGACATCAAAGTAATCCCACCTCAATATCAGAAATGAAAATCTTAGGCAAGTCATCTCCATACAGTGATCATGGTAAGAAAGCCACTAGTCTGTCATTTTTAAATATATATATATATATATGCATATATATATATATATATATAAACCTCAATTGCAGTATAAAGTAATAGAAATATAGAGACAGAGACAGAAAATCTTCTGGATGTCAATGCTATGAATGTGTGCATTTCTTGATATCTTAGAAGATAACTGAATCATTTTAATGTGCACATAAATATCACACTTTCATTTTCAAAGGTTTTCAAAACCCTGACATCACTATCAGTAGGTTAGTTTTAAAATTCAAATTACAAGGTGATTTTATTTTAAACACAGAACCTATATTCACATGTAATAAACAGATTCAAACCTACCACTCATCAGTACTTCTAAAGATTTAAACAGTACCTTCCACACACAAAAATCACCTCATCCCTTTTTACGTTAACTTCCAGGAGTTATGTAATTTATTTATTTATTTTTCAGCTTTAAGTAAACATAAAGAGTGCACGCTCTGAAATTACTTGTAAATAACCAGCATGTATTGACAAAGTATCCTTGAAATTAATTGCACATGTTTATGGCAATAGAGTGGGCTTCCCTGGTCACTCAGATGGTAAAGAATCTGCTTGCAAAGCAGGAGACCCGGGTTAAGACAATACAGTATTTTAATTTCACATTCTGGCTGGCTTAAGAGATGGAATGATTACTCTTCTGTAACTAACACACAGATTTTATTCAGACTTTTTTTTTTATGCATTCCATCTGATTAAAAGGGTTTTGATAGAAGAAATAGCTGGATTACTAATAAAAATGTATTTTTTAAATCTCTGTTAAAACTAAGTATTCAGACACGTTCCCTCCCTTCAGTTGCTTACTGAGATATACTGTATTGGTGCCGGAAATATATATTTGTACTGATACAACTTAGTCAATGGAAATAAAACCTAATTCTGTCACAGGAGTAACTAGGACAACGGAAATGCAGAAATACCCATGAATTGCCTTTGTTCCATCACAATCACAGTGACAAAAATATTTATGTTAAGGGAATAGCTGCTGACACTGAACAAAGTGGGAAGTATGGTTTTAAAGATGAAAATAGAAGCTGTGAGCACTCACTAACTATAATTTATTTGAAGATATGAACCACTGCACCTCCCCAGTCAGTACTAATGAACACTATAATCACTATAATCAAACAAACAAAGCAACTACACATTAGGAGAGAACTGAACTATTATTTAGAAGGCTTCACTCCATTTCTGTATGGGTAATTTTACTTGTGAATAGTTAATGAGTTAAGAGTAGCTTTGTTTTTTGAAGGATTTGGCTTTCTAATATGGACTTAGTCAGAGCTCATTTCATATCTTTATTATCCCCCTGCAAGTTTATAAAATAAAACACAAAAGTCCATCACAGTCCCTCAGAACTTGATTTTACTAAAAAGTCCAACAATCGTGGTCTATGACTTCGTTGATTTGCATTTCTTATTACAGTCGTTTTTCCTTAGAGGTAGTAGCAGTGGCCGTGTTAGTCGCTCAGTCCTGTCCGACTCTTTGCGACCCCATAAACTGCAGCCCACCAGGCTCCTCTGTCCATGGGATTCTTGAGGCAAGAATACTGGAGTGGATTGCCATTCCCTTCTCCAGAGGATCTTCCCGACCCAGGAATCAAACCCAGGTCTCCTGCACTGCAGGCAGATTCTTCACCATTTGGGTTGCATCTACCTTAACACAATATACAATGGGAGTGGGCAGGAGTGGTGTGGGGAGACAGGGAGGCAACATGGATCCAAATAAGAGTCCAGATTCCACTAAATACTCTAGTTCACTCTAGCATATAAAGTTTTACATAAATTAGAAACCTAAATTTCAAACAATGCTTTGGGACACATTTGCTCTACAAAATAAAAATCATACACACTGCACAAGGCACTGGGAGTCCCCCACGGCTTCCCCTCGGCGCTTCATCTCCCACACTCCCTAAAACCCAAAAGCATCAACTGCTTTCCCCTCTTTCACTCTTACCAGCACCCCACTGACAGCTCTAACTGATTGGGTATTTGGCAGTTCAAAATAGTTAAGTAAAGGATGCCACCATAAAGCATGATTTCTTAAATCGAGGGGGATCGTTTGAGAATTAACTGAAAGCGCCCACAGTCTGGCCCCTACTCCTTCCCTTCACCATAACACTACTTGTCGCAGACAATGCATCACAACCTTTTTTCACAGTAAGCACTTCTGGAAAAGCACTAAGCCAATTTCACATTTACTCACTCTAACATGTCTATAATGAAACACTCAGCACATACACAAAATTCATGTGCTAGTAGAATTTTAAAAGCATATATTGGTTTCATGGCTTTTTGTTTTATTTCTGCTTTCATGGCAAAAAAAAAAAAAAAGTAAGGATTATAACTAAGTATACAAACCCTTAACATACTACAGTAAACCTCAGAGACACTCAATAATCTTGTTAACCAGCTGGCCCACTGTATTTATCTAAAGTCAACTCAGCGATGCAAGTAAATAAGTAGACTCAGTTCAAAAGAGCAAGTAATTAAAACCATAACTTTTTGACTTTGCAAATCATAATGTTTTATAAAACATATACATATGTTCTCAGCCAATGTTTTTCAAAGAATCACCTGCATCAGATTCAAATTGGATGCCTATAAAAACTTAGATTCTTGGGACACTACACTGGACTCACAGAATCAGACTTTATGGATGTGGAGACTTGGAATACACATTTTTAAAGAGCTTCCCAGATGCTTCTTATGCAACTAAGTACCACTGACTTTGGCATGAGCAGAATATCTGCACTTCATGATCACAAAAAATGGAAGTAACACTGAGAGATGGGAGAGAAGTGCCCAGGTAGCCAGGTTAGCAAAAGGAGCCATGAGCCATATAACCAAAAAAAAGAAAAAGGAAGGAAAATCAGAGACCATGGTCGAAGGAAGCTAGAGAAGGGCAAAGCACACATGTCCAAGGGAACCAAACTAGTTGTTACATTGTTTGAACTTGAAACCAGATCCCCCGACTCTGCTTGTGATGCCCATTCCACCTCCCTACTCTCCATCCGTCCCTACAAAATAACAGTACGAAAACACTAGCTGTTTAAACGTCACAGTCAGTTATATTAACATCTCCATATTAAAATGACTAAAACAAAGCACCATGTTATGCTCTTTACCAACCCCCCCCCAAAAAATATTTCCAAGTTTCTTAAAATTCCCTGATGTAGCAGAGTAAGACAGCCAGGGTGAATATTAGTATCTCCATATTAGATATGGGAAAATTGAGATTTCCAAAGGTTTAGTGACTTCCCTAAAGTCTCAGAGCCCTAAAATCCAGTTTAGTAATCCAATTTGGACCATCTCTCTCAAAATTTAGTCTTCCTTCTACTTACACTATATTGAAATTTATACATAGTCTCAGCTTAACCATAAAATTTTTCTCATTTCTTAGATTCAGTTCGCAAGCATCTCTTCCTAAAACAGATATAATGATCTTCCACCAGAGTCTCCGTGCACATACCTGAAATTCTGGGTGATGATTACATATGATGTCAATGGATTTCTATAAAAGAGTTGGGGGAAGGTTTCACGCATGTACAAATCCAGCAGATACTACACTGCTGACAAAGGAGTAGTGTTCATTGTATTACCAGTTTCAGTCTGATGATTTGATATGACGGGTGTGAGGCACAAGCGACAAGTCTCTCCTTCTTAAAACAATAATTGTGAGTCTTTATTCTTCACCAGGAATATCAAGGTCATTGTCTGGATCAAACCTAAAAGGGAGCTTCCATCAGCGGATGTCATAACAGATAATCACCAACTTGACATGCTCATACAGAACTATCACCTGCTATCGGAGCTGCTATGACAGCTGTGGAGTAACACGATGTGGGCCAATTCATCAGTCCTCTGGGCCCCAAGTGCTCCCCTAATGGGCATGACAAACATATGCCTCCCTGCCACACATGGGTGTTTATTACTGTAGGGTTGTTGGTATAGCAATCCAACTAATCAGTGTTGATAATCATGTTTTTTGGTAATTGATGGAAAACCAGAATTCCATAAATGTATTGAAAGACTATATCCATTGCCACAGTGGGGTGGACTTTGTAAAGAGCAAGATAGACTACTGCGCATGTCTGCATGCATACACACACAGAATCCTGCCAAGCTATAAATAATATACAGATATAACTAATTTTATTGCACTTTACTTTGTGCTCTGCAGATACTAGGGGTTTTTGTTTGTTTTTTTTTTGTTTTTTTTTTTTAACAAATTGAATATCTGTAGCAACTTTTGTGGAGCAAGTCTGTTAGCACCATTTCTCCAATAGCATTTGCTCACTTTGGGTCTCTGTATCACATTTTGGTCATTCTTGCAATACTTCAAACTTATTCCCTATTATTATATTTATTATAGACATCTCTGAGCAGTGATTTTAGATGTTATATTGCAAAAAGATTATGACTCACTGAAGGTTCATAAGATAGAATTTTTTAGCAATACAATTTTAATTAAAGTATGTACTTTTCCAGTTATAATGCTATTACACACTTAAAATATTACAATATAGTGTCAACATAGTTTTATATGCACTGGGAAACAAGAAACTTCGTGTGACTTGCTTTATTCAGGTGTCTGCTTTATTGAAGAGGTCTGGAACGGAGCCCACCATGTCTTTGAGGTACGCCAGTGTGCCTGTACCATCTCGTTGGCTCTCCCCCAATCTTTTTCTCATCATTTAGTGCCTGATCCCTCTTGCCTGGCCAAATCCTGCTTCCTCTGAAAGACTCAATCCTGGGTGTAGCACTGCCCCTGTTTCCAGAGCCGAGGCACTGGAACTTCTTGGATGGAGATGAGGCTGGACCAAAGAAGCCAGATTACCTCATCTTAATCAACAGCCATGCCTCTGCTCAGCTGGCTGTCACCATGGATATCTGTGCTCAGGGTTACTAGAACCTCCTTGTTTCACGAAACATAATAAGAAATCTGAATTTTTATTTGCTAACCTCCATTCCATTTTTTTTTTTTAATTTTGCAACTGTTTTCCCCTGAAATTAAGTTTAAGGCAAAGACCTGCAAGGAGATTATTTTAAAAAATGGTTCTAAGAAGCAGGAGAAAGAAAAGTGAGGCATAGAATGTACAAAACCCAACCAAGGGCGCGTCAGAGCCATGTCACCTGATGGCTCCGAGAATCTTCCCTGTGAATGACGGCAGCAGGAACATTAACCCCCAGCTTCTGTCCTCTCTCGGTTACAGATTATTCCTCAGTGTCCTAACTCCCCTACACTTTCCACTGTACCTGCCGCAGTGCTGAGTGGCTTCCTCAGTTTGAAAGAGAGGCCTGACACGACAGGCAACGACCGCACCTGATGTGGGATGCAGCCAATGTTCACACGGAGAGCCACAGCTATGACTGAATTGACCAAAAGCAACAACTACAGCAACTAATAAAACTGCAAACACAGTGAGTGGACACAGGCCTGATCTGGCTCATGGGTCCATCTGCTTTTCATCTTGGGTAAAGCCTCCCTGACCAGCGCCTGAAACAAAGGCCCTGGGATGATGCTCGCCCACCCTCCGCACTATCAGTATTTACACCACTGAGCTGGCCCTGACTACTGACCTCCTAGACCATGAGCACCCTGACGAAAGACTCCTTACCCTGTTCGTTATTCCCAGGACCTGGTTTAAGGTAACGTTCAGTAAAAATCTACTGACTGAATTAGTTCACAGAAAAGGACCATTAGCGCTTTGGAGACTAAATAAATATGATATAATTTTTAATCGCTCAACTAGCTAGAACTATAACCCAAATTCAACAAGGAGAAACAGTCCTAAGGTCACTAAAGAATGAAACAATCATCTCTTAACTCCTGTACCCAAAGAGCCTCATGACTCAAATCATTAATCACTGACAAAGATGAACTTTGTTTTCTGAAAAGGCTATACTGCTTCAAAAAATATGTTTTCAACAAGTGCTTTTTCAAAAATGCTAATAAAAAAGTTTAGAAAAATTTATCCCTCCATAGAAAAACAAAACAGTTATAATTCAATTTCATCATCTACCACTGAAATGGAAATTTCTTTACTTGTGACTTAGAAATTCACCTTATTTACCATACTAACTCTACCTTGATATTTTTACCTCTAAGGTTCTGATAGCATTTTCTTTGAAAGACATCTGGTCTGGCTGGCACTGAAGGGAGAAGCCTGGGTGACAGATCTGCATAAGGAAGCTTCAGAGAGATCAACACAAGTGAGGGGAATCTGGAACATTCCACAAAAACAAAGGATTTCCTTCTACCAACTGAGTGGGTACCTCAACATAAACAGTAGAACAGGCTGATTTTCCTGTTACTTCTACATATGGTGAAAGCAAAACAGAAAACTAAGTACTTAATAGAGAAACCCTAATACACAATGAAAATACGCCCTACAATCTTCTATTCTTGAAAAAAGGTATAGAAAGGAGGACTAGGAAGATTTGGGTAAAGCTTTCCTGTAATTGCTTTAAAAATTAACAATCCCCTGCTTTGGCAAACTTATGTCCATTAGTCCTATATATTATTATTTTTACTCTTGTAGGAAGATATAATTTCTGTTGATAACAATACTCTCTAATAGATTCTGAAAGAAACATGTGGAACTACTTCAGAAAGATCAATCAAGACAGGTAGAGGGTGGAAGAAGTTTGATAAGAATTCAATAAACCAACTTCACTCTAATCTTCTAGTCTGCAGTCCACGCTGACCTTCAACCCATTGTTAAAGGAATTAGCCCATGCCACTGCAAAGTGATAAACATTACAAACTCTCTGGGGGACCGGGTGTGGCTTAAAGACTAATAAACTATGGAAACATATTTTTAAAGGTTATGATCTTGGCATTACCTCAGAAACATCATTTTTTAAAAACGCAGCTGGGCACATCTTCAAGGAAACAGACTATTGAGTAATAACAGACAGCCTGGTGTAGACCCAGTCTTGTCAAATAACCTGATCTCTTCTGATGGAGTGACCAGCCCAGCAGATCAAGGGACAACAGCCAGAGACTATTTATATTTGGATTTTAACAAAGCTTTTGATTCTGTTCCTCATGACATAATCATCAATAAACCGAGAAAATAGGATCCACGCTGAGCAGCTCTGA
This sequence comes from Muntiacus reevesi, assembly GCF_963930625.1. Classification (NCBI taxonomy): domain Eukaryota; kingdom Metazoa; phylum Chordata; class Mammalia; order Artiodactyla; family Cervidae; genus Muntiacus; species Muntiacus reevesi. The sequence goes on along the minus strand of NC_089265.1, from coordinate 33,745,363 downwards.
AACAGCAGGAAGGTCATGCCTGGCAAGGAGCTATCGACAGAGAAGTGTCAGCCTCAGAGGGAGCATAACAAATGGGGTTCCGCTGTGGTCAATTCTAGGCAGCACACTGGTGGATCTTTTTCATTAACCATGTGGGGCATGGAATAATTAGTGCCATAATTAAATCTGCATAAGAGACCAGACTAGAAGGAAAGGGTGGGGAAAGGAAGGGAAGAGGCAAGAGGGAGTCACCAGCCATTAAGGAGAATAGAATCAGAATTCAAAACGACCTTGAGAGTTTGAAGCACAAACAAAACGCATTTCAGGGAACGAGCACAATGCATGCTATTCTCTCTCCCAACATTTTCAGTTCACAGGCTCTGAGGTCTTCTCACATGGCCACTTTAATTCATTTGGTACATATATATGAGATGCCAAATTGAACTTTGTTGAATGAAACAGGTTCTAGTTCATAACACTACAGAAATGGTTTGCTTATTGAGAAAAACAATAAAAAGGAAGTGACAATATAAAGGGTGGAATATTACAATACGGACAGAACTTCGTCCGAAAAACTTTCTTCTCAATCTTTCTCCTCCCTTCCCTGTCTGAGTCAGTTTCTTCTCCCAGGTGCTTTCATATTTCTCTTGGCCTTCCTCCCCCGTCACTGAACACTATAGTGTAAACAGATTTATTTATGTGTCTGCCCTCTAAACTGCTAATCTCAGAAAGGGCATGGGCCATAGATTATGTACCTTTGTATTCCCAGAGCACATTACCTGACACTTAATGGATATTCAATAAATGTTTATTGATTTGGAACTGAAAATTAACTACACAAACGCAAAGTAGGCTTCATGAAAGTCTAAAAAAAAATCTAGAGATGCTGTCCTGAAATTCAAGAGTTAATGCCCTCAACACTGACAGAAAGTCAAGGTTAAAAGTGTAGAGCAGGGCATCTTCTATGTGTGTGGTGATTTTCATGCAAGAGGAAAAGCTACGACAAACCCAGACAGCATCTTAAAAAGCAGAGATATTACATTGCTGACAAAGGTCTATCTAGTCAAAGCTATGGTTTTTCCAGTAGTCATGTACAGATTTAAGAGTTGGACCACAAGGAAAGCTGAGCACTGAAAAAATGATGTTTTTGAACTGTGGTGTTGGGAAGACTCTTAAAGAGTCACTTGAACTGCAAGGAGATTCAGCCAATCATAAAGGAAATCAATCCTGAATATTCATTGGAAAGACTGATGCTAAAGCTGAAGCTCCGATACTTGGCCACCTGATGTAAAGAACTGACTCACTGGAAAAGACCCTGATGCTGGGAAAGACTGAAGGCAGGAGGAGAAGAGGACGACAGAGGATGAGATGGTTGGATGCCATCACCAACTCTATCAGTTCAGTTCAGTTACTCAGTCAAGTCTGACTCTGCGACCCCATGAACCACAGCATGCCAGGCCTCCCTGTCCATCATCAACTCTTGGAGTCCACCCAAACCCAAGTCCATTGAGTCGATGATGCCATCCAGCCATCTCATCCTCTGTCATCCCCTTCTCCTCCTGCCCCCAATCCCTCCCAGCATCAGGGTCTTTTCAAATGAGTCAGCTCTTCGCATCAGGTGGCCAAAGTACTGGAGTTGCAGCTTCAAAATCAGTCCTACCAATGAACACCCAGGACTGATCTCCTTTAGGATGGAATGGTTGGATCTCCTTGTAGTCCAAGGGAATCTCAAGAGTCTTCTCCAATACCATAGTTCAAAAGCATCAATTCTTCTGCACTCAGCTTTCTTTATAGTCCAACTCTCACATCCATACCTGACCACTGAAAAAACCACAGCCTTGACTAGACGGACCTTTGTGACAAAATGTCTCTGCTATTTAATATGCTGTCTAGGTTGGTCATAACTTTTCTTCCAAGGAGTAAGCGTCTTTTAATTTCATGGCTGCAATCACCATCTGCAGTGATTTTGGAGCCCCCCAAAATAAAGTCAGTCAATGGTCCCACTGTTTCCCCATCTATTTGCCATGAAGTGATATCACCAACTCCTGGAGCCTGTCAAACTCACGCCTACTGAGTTGATCATCATCTGAATTTAACTCAGATGACCAACTCAATGGACACGGGTTTGAGCAAGCTCCAGGAGTTGGTGACAGACAGGGAAGCCTGGCATGCTGCAGTCTGTGGGGTTGCAGTGAGTCAGACAAGACTGAGTGACTGAACTGAAAAGAAGTGGAGAAGCCCTCCTCAGAATTAATGTGGGTAGAAGGTGAGACAAACGGAATTGATTCGAGGGAGAACTGCTCTAAGTGGAGGAGAGAATAAACAATAGGAAGATAGGTAAGAATCCAAAGAAGGTATGTTTGGGGAACCTGGAGAACAAGGGGAAGCAGACAACCTGAAGGAATAAGACCAATAAAGAATCTCAGGAAGCAGTGGCACTCCGGGAGTACACTCTGGATGGCTGGAGGAAGTCAAAATATGCTGAAACTGCAAGTAAAAAGAGAAGAAAGACATCCAAGGACAAGGACAAGATGCGGGAATGGACGTGGAGAACACAAAACCAACTGTGGCATTCGCTGGTCCAAGTTAACCTTAAATAACAGTGATTAAGAAGAGATGTTCTTAACTGAAAGAATGGTGTTCATATACAGACACGTGCATTCACACATAGCATAACCTCTGCAACTACTAAGAGAATACACTGAGGGTAAAAAAATAATAGACACAAGTTAGAAGAGAAACTCTTAACCCTAATTGAGAAGAGGGCTTCCCTGGCTGAACTTAAAGTTCTGTTTGCATGTGCATTTGTGTAATCTTCTGGAAAGGGTGTTTATTTCAGTAGAGTAACTCCAAGCAAATGTATAAATTTTATCTGAAACTACCACTTCTTATTCAATCAATTCTGTTCTCAAATATGACCAAATCTGTCTCAGTTTTCTTGTGGCTTCAATTCAGGAGATATATGGGAATTGTCACATGCCACATTTAAAGTGGGCATCACTTTAGAGAATTTGGCTATTTTTTGCCAATGTCCACCTCATTTTTCTTAAGGGAAGGAGCAGTAGGAGAGCAATGTAGAAAGATAAGATGAAGTAAACTGCTCATTTGAAAACTCCGCATCTGCTATAACTTGTTTCCCAGTCCACAAACCGTGTTTCTGCTACTCTACTGTCAGAAACTTAACTGGCTTCCCTTTAATCAGAGAATGACATGTTACTGCAACATATATTTTCCAAGAGAAGCCACACAGCCCAAAATACACAATAATAAATATTTGAGTGAGTTGGATGAGTGTGAACCACCTTCTTCAAAATAGTTTAACTGCCAGGGACACTTCAGATAACTTAGATAAAAGAACTGGTTAGAAATTGAAAATGAACATCCATAAGTCATTAAAAAAACTCGTCAAAACAAAACGATAACCCTAATATATAATCACCTCAAATTACTATATATGAATTTTGTTACCAATCATACCTATTTTGTTACCCATTTTGTTTGAAGCTATGTATTGCAATCTTTAAAATATTAATATAAGTTTGAGATTATGTTGCTTTCTTCTCTCACCTTCTGCACAAAATTATTCCTAAGCAGCTTTAAGTCACTCTATTACTAGCAACAACAATACTGATACAATTCTTTAGTTAAACCATTAAGTTTATTTTGGAGGATCTGATTCCAAGGATCTAAACCAAGGACCTAAACTAAGGGGTGAAAATAAAAAATTACAAATGTGGCTGATTAGAAAAATAGTTATAATAGCCTTTACTGCTGTTTTTATTGAATGTACAAGTGAAATAACCATTAGCCTGTTTTAACCGCTGGAAAACACCCTATGGTGGTACTTGACTGATTTGATGCATTTTTGTACACAATTGCTGTGCTAATGGAGCAGACATTTACCCCATAACAAAGGAAATCTCAAATGTAAGCCTTAGGGTTTATAGTAATTCCAGAATACCAAACCACCACTAAAGGATTTTAAATGAAGCCCCTGCTGATCTGTTTGTTGGTTAAACCCTTTCGTCTCCTTCAAAGGATAACATCACTCACAGGACAAATTATTGATAAATTGCAGAATTTCAAACAAAGATAAGCAAAGAATTAAAAATCCATAACAAGACTTTAGCTTTAGGAAACGAGCTTAACAGAATATGATCGTTGGTCTAGATCCAGTTTTTCCTTTTGTGTATTCTAAGACATAAAGGTCTGTTCAAGACTCCTATTATCACAGTATACTGAAGAACAGAATTGGTTCAGCAATGGGAAGAATAAGATGAGCCAAGCAGTCTTTTGATGGCTGAGGATAATCTATAAACACGAGACACCATGCTGACCCTTGAAGTCATCTCTTCTTACCTCCTCACAAGGGATGGCAAGCCAGCAATATCGTTATAGGGTACAAAACAGCATTTAGGAAAGGTTCCTAAAGGAAATCATTCTTCCATTCAACAGTGTTGCTATGGTAACCAAACCAATCAAGCTTCTTCACAACGGCTTTTATGTCAAGTTCTGTTAGCAAACTCATACAGAAAGTATAACTCATCTAAATTAACACTACATTTGTTACCTTATTAGAGATAGGTGAGAGGAACAAATCTGTTTAAAAATTAGGGAAATATGTACTCCTTCCATATCAACATCTTAAATTAGTCAAGTTCAGTCTGTTTAAATTAAAAAAAAAAAAAAGCCTCTTGAAGCCACACATTTTGGAACAGGAATAAAAGGAAATAAATTCACCTGGCAGCACTTGATCTTTTAAAAATGGATTCTTTCCCTATCTTCTAGGGAACACAAAAAGAATTCCTTAATCTTGCTGAATCTTTTATAGTCATTTCCTTGCAAATACAAATGTGCATTTCAAATACTCATGGACTATAGGTATAACTTACATAGAAAAAACTGCAGCATTTACTAACTAGCATTTTTAAGATAAGCAGAATAGATGGAGAAGGCAGATCCACTTTATTAAAGGATATTTTCCTTCACTATGGCTTGCTGAAGCTATAATATTGGTTATAGCCTTAAATCTGAAGACTGTTTTGTATTAGTGACATGGTTTCACACTAGGGTAACTTCACTTCTACTGGACACTCCTCCTGTTAGTTAAAATCACTTATCAAAAGCAAAACAAAAACTCTAGCAATAACTTCAGTGAATTTAATAATTTGACACTTAGCTTTAAAGCCAATGGATTTTATAAGAAAATATTACTTCACTGTATTGAGAAAATAATTTATATTCTTTTTCTAAATTTTATTAAGAAATACTAAAAGAAGGCCTAAATCTTCATCCTATATTTTATGTTTATAGAAAGTACACCTTACACTATTTTCACAGAATATAAATGATGGAATTCTTTAGGGCCCCAAAAAGGAAACTGACTATGGAAGTAGAAGAGTGGGGCCAGCCTCTGCTCTAACAAACATCTTCAGCTTTAAATAAGCATTGTCTTTCTCCTGGGCTCAGCGGCAGAATTTAAAGACTTCTGCTAAGCAGCAGCTGCTGCAGCTGCTAAGTCGCTTCAGTAGTGTCCAACTCTGTGCGACCCCACACACGGCAGCCCACCAGGCTCCTCTGGCCACAGGATTCTCCAGGCAAGAACACTGGAGTGGGTTGCCATGTCCTTCTCCATCTGATAAGCAGACATTGCTCCAAACACCTCATAACTGTGACCACGTAAGAAAAAAGAACCAAGATAAGGGTTTGGACCACATAAAACTCAATGGCTTACAAGTTTTTAAAAGGCTAAACATCCTCAACACCATTTAAATGCACATTAGTACACAGCTCTCTTCCAAAACAATTGTCTGACTATGATCTGAGGCACTGGTAGTTTGGTAGGAATATTAGCTTAACTAACTCTGAATTACAATTTTAAAATCTGAAACACTGCATAAATTAAGATCGTTCATTTTAAGTTCTAGGCTTTTCATATGAATAAGCTACATGTCAGTTTAAAACTTTAGAAAATACCACTTTAATTAACTTTACTCTTAAACATAAAACTATACAGCTAATATGAAATAACGGTAGCACTTTACATTTGTTTGTTCACTTGAAATTCTATAGTGTATATTCGATGTCTCACTTTATTTGATCCTCTCTGCAACTGCAGGAGATAGGTACGGAACAAACAGGGTAGAAAATCAGGCTTAATTAGGTTTAATAACTCATTTACTTATAATGCTATCCTTCATAATAATAATTTTAAGAACTACTTAGTAAGCACTTATTATAGACCAGATACTGTCCTCAGAGCTTTTCTCTTCATTGTTAATATAAATTATATTTTATATTATTAATACATGATAACATGTGTGTTATCTACTATGTATATGTGAGTATATTCACATACACTCATGTCTTCAGTTCTCACAATAATTTCGAGATACGGTATTCTCATTTTACAAATGAGAAAACTAAGGTTCAGAGGTAATACATAGTCTGCCAAAAGCCACACAGCCAAAAACCTTGCTTCCAGAATTCCAAGTCAGATCCACTGAACTGGTATTATATTCATTTATTCTAGGAACAGATTAAATATTCACATGTGCTCCCTACAAGATCACTATCTCTTATACATATGATATTTAACTGTTACTCATAAAACATTTGTGACATAAAATTTCAGACAAATTGTTAATTTGGCTCTGATAACTGCAATTTTGCCTTTCAAGGACACATCTGGCCATTTTTATAGCAATGTAAATGCAGTAACTCTAAACAGAGCTGGTTGTTCTCACAAACATTAAAACAATTATTCCTGAAGGAACCAGTTCCCCTGTTTTTATTTAGGAATATACAGTACCCTGTTACAAGCGAGGAGAAAGACACAACCAACCAATTGCCACATTTGACTGCTGTGTTAAATATGAAATATCACTATACCAGAACAAGGCATACAATTCAAGTGATGTTCAACAAGAGCTGCACTTTCAAAATGAAAAGGCACAAGAACATATTACCTTTAACCCTGCTAATAATATGTCACTAGCTTTGTATAAAACACCAAGCTTTCTGAGCCCTGACCATCTTATCGCTAATTTGAAAAGATTAATATCTATCAAACTTTGTCACACATTTGACTCTGTTGAAGGAAACATATAAAAACTCTAAAGTAATATATTTTATATATTTATATTGATACATTTTACTAATAATGTAATAATTTATATTTTACCTAAATGTCTCTTTCTCATATAAAAGTTCTTTGGGAAACTCGGAATATATATTGACCTTCTACAGACATCTTAATCATTTCCAATGAAATTATCCAGAAGAATCTTAGTTAAGGCCAGTTTGCTTTGTTACCAGACATTGTGAAGTTCTTGATAACTGGAATTACCAGAGAATTCTTTCCCCTGACATATAATCAGAGAGCACAAATGAGTAGAAAGATCACTCGTAGCCTCTCCTGTGTCCTGTATCCTGGTCTACACAATGATACACTCTGGAAGCTAGCCTATTATAAAAGTATAACAGTAACAACTGCCAGTCCCATGACAATTGAGTTGAGAGCCCTTGATTCAAGATTCTTAAAGTAGTCATTTCACAGCAGACATGTCTTTTGAGGCAATATTTTAGATATTCTTAAATTCCCTTTTCTCTCTGTACTAACAGAGAAGGAGCTATAAATCAATAAATATTTTAACAGCAAGATAGAAGACAAAATTTGCTAACACTTTATATATATTTATATTTTTATACACACATAAATTTAATGCAACAGCCTATAATGCAGATGCAGCTGTTATGCCCATTGTTCAGATGTGGAAACTGAAGCACAAATATATTAATTTGATCAAAGGTCACTGAGCTGGTAAGTGGTAGAGCTAGAATTCTATCCTAGGCAATGCAGTTCCATAATCCATTCTTTAAACTTCAGCATTTAAGATGAAGGAGGAGTTGTGGCCCTCAATCCAGCTTTTTTGTTTGAAGAAAGGATAAACAGAATATATTCTTACTGTACAAAATAAGATCATATTGACTAGTTCATTAGAAAATATTCGGACTTAAATGAATTCTATTTCTCAATGAATGCTTCATTAAAGTTAAAACACACACTATATAACACACATACATACATACATTTGTTTACATATTCAGTAGGCCCTTTGTATACTGTGGCTTCCAACTCCACAGGTTCAACTAACTGAGGATTCAACCAATCTTGAAATGAAAATATTTTGCAAAAAATTAAAGAAAAGTTCAAAAAGTAAAACCTGAATGAATTTGCCAGGTTCTGGAAATTATTTACATTTACATTGTATTAGGCATTATAAGTAAACTAGTGATAATTTAAAGTATACAGGAGGATATGCATAGGTTATATGCAAATACTACTCCATTTTACATAAGGGACTTAAGCATCTAAGGGTTTTGGTATATGGGGGAATCCTGGAGTCAATCCCACAGATAATGAAGAATGACTGTATACATCTCTGGATCCATAAAGGGTCATGGAGTATAATCACAAAATGCCTTTATTTTACTTTCCACCATTCCTTTAAAATCTGCTCACTGGGGAAAGTTCTTCTCTGCCTAAAAATTAAAGTAGTCCAGTAACTTTTTCTAACAGCATGAGGATGTACAATTACTTTATTCACCAAACACATTCCTAATTAAGAAATGAGAGTGCTCAGTTAAATACATTATCCTTAGTAGAAGCATCCTAGTTAGAGCTACTTCCATTTCCACATTACAGTAGGCTATAGACCAGCACCCAACAGAAAAGGATGTCAGTCTCTTCTTTTCCTACTTCTCCTTTCTTCTGATTCCACACTTCTTCAGTGGACAGCTACATTTCTCAACCACCAGGCTGAAACAGTGAGGAGGAGGAAACTTAAAAGGAATGAGAATATTTTTAAGTGGCTGAAGGTGGTAGATGACCCCATAGCCTCCGGTTCTGGCTAATGATAATAGCTTTTTCTCAGATCATGACTTCTTCGCAGGGCACTCATTCCTAGAAGTCTACCCCTGTTACACTTAATGTAGATGCTGTCATCTCCCCTACCCATCATGTACTCCTTACACAGCCCCTAGGAACCCAGGGCAAGGTCTGTTGAGATTGTTCCTATCTCTTGGCAGCCATCTAAACAGGGCCAAAGAGGGCCTCATCTCTCTTACAGGTAGGCCACACCTTGTCGACAGGAAACAGAGGGGAGATCAATCCTCACCGAGTTACCTCTTCTTTCCTCTGCTTTGTGATAAACAGCTGCAGGCCTGCTCTTAATCCTTTTAGATCTTCAAAGCAGGGATAAGGACACCTATTCACCAGATCCTTTCAACTTTAGGAAACATACAGCTTTAAAGAAGCTCCCTTGATTTTTTTTTTTTTTCCTAATTGGTTTAGACAAGGTGCTGGAAAAGGCACTCAGAATAGCTCTTATCAAAAACCTTGTCTCTGTGAATTCCATCCTTAAAGCCTAGCCCCTAAAACACTTTTCCAATATTTCTTTTGAAAATCAGTCTCTCCTTCTGGAATTTGAACTTGGTAGCCAGTATCTTTCTACTCTGGATCACAGCCAAAGTTACCATTTTAATATTGCTACCTATGTCCTTATAATTAATCCTATGGCCATTGTGATGTTATCCAAATTAAGTTTGAAATCAAATTTTAAACTGTAAGTTAATCTTTTTAAACATTTTATTATGCGTATTGTTATTGTTTTTTTGGCTGTGCTATACAGCATGTGGGATCTTTGTTCCCTGACCAGGAATCAAATCTTCATCCCCTGCCTTGGAAGCATAGAGTCTTAAACACTGGAACACCAGGGATGTCTCAACCATAGGTTAATCTTAAGTAAGATATTTTAGACACGGGTGTTACTGCTTTAAGAAATATATTAAATATCAATTATGAATGTCATTATAAAGGAAATCTCTGAGACTAATTTGATAGTTTACATTTTTACTCTTTGTTCATTAACATAACTGTATTTTCCTTATGGATGTATGTAGGGGAAATATACTTTCTCATCATTAATTTTAGAATAAGCTACATTTGTCTTGCAAAATAATGACTCATTATTGCAGAAAAATTATTAAGAAATTAGGTGACAAATTACTGCACAGATACACATCATCCCCTACTTGTGCTGTATGTCCTTAGTCTCCTGAGAAAGCTAAGTCAGGAACAAGGCAAGAGGTTTTCAATATTCTGTGATCACATGTAGCTGCAGGACTGGTTGCCACCACTGTGCTAAACCTGAAAGTCACTGCAAAAGTGGAAACCACGTTTTCAGTCATTTTTATGTTGTCCTGCTTTTTGCTTTCCTTAGTAAGCATTTTCCAGCCTCCCTTATTCCTTAAATGCACAGGGGTGACACACCTCTCATGTCTGTATTCTGTACCAAGGAGCATCACTGCCAGTTTCCCAGTGATTTAGGACATCTGTCCTCTGACCGTGCCCTTGAAACAGGTAACTGCACATCCTGGTAAAGTCTGTGTTTGCCGGGGTCCTAGAACCCTAAGAGCTATAAGAGTAAATGGAGACCAAGAAATAGAAGGCTGTAAGAAATGGGAATAAACTGTTAAAAGTACGAACCAATATAAACATGTGTTCTGTCACAAAGAATGCACTCTAAATTGTCCACAGCCAGGCACTCACTACAATTTAGAAATTCTCCCAGAGAGAGTAGAAATGTTGCATTTACCTCTTGGATAGAAGGTTAAGGACAAGGTTAGTGAAGGCTAAAGTTAAAATACTTCCACAAGACATGGGTGAAATGCAAGGATTTAATGCAGTAAAACAATTTTTTAAAAAAGGCATACCTTTGCTTCCTATGCTGTATCAATGATAATAAGTGATGTTATTGAAGATCTATTCCTACTAGACATTAATCCTTATAACTCTCTGGTGGGGGTATATATTACCCCCAAAAACACAACAGGAAACACAAGCTGACAGAGGTTAACCAATTTGCCCAATGTCCCATAGCTGACAATGGAAGATGACTTGAATCTGGTTCCATTAAACGGCAAAGTTCCCCATCTCCCAAAGCCAGGTGTTGTACTCATTTATGTTAGGATAAGTCAGTTTAACAGGTTAGAGAGCAGGAAGTATGAACAGACTTCTGCTTCTCTACACTAAATCCAATGTTGACACGGCCCATATTATGATCTTTCTAAGACACACTTCTGGTCAGGTGAGTCCTCTGCATGAAATCCTTCAATGCTTTCATATCTACATCTGAAGAAAGAACAAATAAATGTCGCAGTGACATCAGGGTTCTCTTTCCATCCTGCTAAACCTAACAGCCCACTCCCCTCAGCCTTCTCTTGAGTCCCTCTTCTTTCTTAGTATCCTACAATGCAATACTATCCAAGTTTTCTTTCTATCATTTGGGCAGTTCTCTCTCCGGCCTCTTGCAACTTGTAATTTCTTTGTCTGGCCTCTAAATGCTGGCTGTCCCACTGACCCTCCCTTCTTGACATTCCTGGGTCATTCCATCCCTTCAAACCTAGCTTTATATCCCAATGATTCTCAAATTTTTATCTCCATGGAGACTGCACCTGTGATCTACAGACTCCTGTAATACACAGTTCCCCTCTTTTCCTGAATATTTCACAGGGACCCCCAAACAAATGTTTCCCAAAATGACTTCCCCATCTCCTAACATGTCACTTTGCCAGCTTTCCCCATCTTGATACGTGACACTATTTCAGGACAAAAACCTGTATCTATCCTCAGTTTCCGCTATTCCTACTCCACCACCACATACCGCTGAAGGATGGACATACCCCAGTTCATCAGAAATCCTATCTCAACTGCCATCACCATCTCTCAGCTGGATTGTCTACAACAGCTCCCTAAATGGCCTCCTATGTCTGCTCTTGTATCTCCCAATCTAGTCTTTACACAGCAGCCAGAGTGGTCTTTTTACAACAAAGATCCAATGTGTCTCTCCTCCATCTACAGCCCTCCTTTCTACACTGTCCCACTGTGCACTAAATGAAATCCCATCTTCCCACCAAGGCCTGCAGACCCTGAGCCACCAGACCTCCTGACCAGCTCCCTCCAGTCTTAATCAGTTTCTCTACAAGTCCAACAGCCTCCAGCCCAGCTGGCTGCCTTTCAGTTCATCAAACAGCTATTAATATCTCCTGCCTCTTGTCCTTTACATACGCTGATAGTACTCTCTGCCCATATCCAGCTGATTACTTCTCAACCTTCAGATCTGCTCACATATTGCTTCCAAAAAGAGTTTACAAGACTAACATTCTAAGAAGGCAGGAAACACTTTTTTTTTTTTCTTTCTTGTCAGAGGCATTAAGCAGTTTTTAATTGTATGCTGGTAAGTTCCCCAATGGAAAGAATGGTATCTGCCTAGATCACCAGTAAATGTTCAGTACCTAGCATCAGTCAGCTCAGTCACACAGTCGTGTCCAATTCTTTGTGACCCCACAGACTGCAGCACGCCAGGCCTCCGTGTCCACCACCAGCTCCCGGAGCTTGCTCAAACTCGTGTCCATCAAGTCGGTGATGCCATCCAACCCTCTCATCCTCTGTCATCCTCTTCTCCTCCTACCTTCAATCTTTCCCAGCATCAGGGTCTTCTTTGGGGAGTCAGTTCTTTGCATCACGTGGCCAAAGTATTGGAGCTTCAGCTTTAGCATCAGTCCTTCCAATGAATATTCAAGGTTGATATCCTTTACAATTGACTGGTTTGATGTCCCTGCAGTTCATGGGACTCTCAAGAGTCTCCTCCAACACCACAGTTCAAAAGCACCCATTTTTCAGCATTAAGCTTTCTTTATAGTCCAACTCTCACATTCATACATGACCACTGGAAAAACCATAGCTTTGACTAGACGGACCTTTGTTGGCAAAGTAATGTCTCCAGCATAGTGCCTGTGATATATAGAAGGCATTCTAATAAACAGAAATATTAGAATTCAAAGCCTTCCTTTGAGACAGAGGGAAGGGGCAGGGCATGACCATTAGCCACTGTGCTGTGCTACGCTTAGTTGCTCGGTCATGTCCGACTCTTTGCAACCCCATGGACTGTAGCCCGCCAGGCTCCTCTGTCCATGGGATTCTCTCCAGGCAAGAATACTGGAATGTGTTGCCATTCCCTCCTCTAGGGGATCTTCCCCACCCAGGGATCAAACCCATGTCTCCCACATTGCAGGTGGATTCTTTACCATCTGAGTCACCAGGGAAGCCCGTTAGCCACTGAGGGTATGACAAAGCTGGCTATAATCCATTGTTCCAGGATGACAGAAGACTGGACCTACAGTAGACCTTGAGCCTCATTACAGATCCACTGTAATACATTAGCATGCTACAAGACACTCCCACAGGTGCCGTGACAGTTCTGAGGTAAACCATAAAAGACCAAAAAGTGGGCAGTGACCTAATTCCGGGAAATCTCTGCCCCTCCACCAAAATGGTTGGAATAATCTTCCCACCTGTTAACCCATGAAATTACCCAGTCCATAAAACTAATCACCCCGTATTTTTGGGCTTCTTGCCTTCTGAGATGGCCCACACTTTGCCTACGGAGGGTGTATCTACCTGAAGAAACCTGTTTTCACTCTGAAGCCAAGGACCTTCACTTGGCAGCCCATCCCAGCGACTCACCTAAGACCTAGGACATGATCATCCTCCTGCAACAGCACAATCTGGTCCTGATGACCACTCCCAACTCTCCAACCCCATACTCTCATTCCCATCATATCTTTAAAAGACTTGAGGGTGACCCAAGGAACATGCCTGCTTGGCATATCTGCTCCTTTTCCCTGGAATCCTCTTTCTCTCCTTGTTTAAACTGGTAGATTTCTGCTCACTCCCAGGATCCCATTCTGAGATCTTCAGAGAGTACTCTCTGTATTTCTCTGAGAGTGTACAGAGAGAAGATCTCAGAATTGTATCATCTCCGATTTATATTTCAATTCCCAAAGCTCCGCGCACTCTATGGTAAAGCAATAAATGAATCAACCCACCAATCTACTTGGTACTCAAGGAATTTTAATTTTCTGCCACAAAAAGTCACCAAATCCCTATCCCCCCCCAACCCTAGACTTTGTAACGTAAATCTCAAATTACCATTTACATCTCAAAACAGAGGACACCTTTGACAGACAGGATATTTATCATGTCCCTTCACTCAAAAATATACTTATTCTCTGCTGCTGCAAAGTCGCTTCAGTCGTCTCCGACTCTGTGCGACCCCAAAGACGGCAGCCCACCAGGCTCCCCCATCCCTGGGATTCTCCAGGCAAGAACACTGCAGTGGGTTGCCATATCCTTCTCCAATGCATGAAAGGAAAAGTGAAAGTGAAGTCACTCAGTTGTGTCAAACTCTTAGCAACCTCATGGACTGCAGCCCACCAGGCTCCTCGGTCCATGGGATTTTCCAGGCGACTACTGGAGTGGGTTGCCATTGCCTTCTCCAACTCATTCTCTAGAGGTTATTAAAATTTTTGAATTAAACTAAATATGGTTCTAATGCAGTTAAGCCAAATACCTAGATGAACTTGAATAGGATCCATTTAAAATAATAGACCTGAAATTAGGTGGAAGAGTTTCTTTTTTGGAAAGCTACATTTTCATAATTATTAGTATAATACCTCAAAGTACATTTCATTAGTACTTATCACCACCATAAAAATAAGATGATAAGATATTTAATAATGTGGTGGGCACTGAGATCTATTTTGCCAGCAACTCCATTATCTAAAAAGGAAGCAAACCCTATGAAAGTCTATTGTTTACATAATTGCAGATGATGAACTTCATGCAATGATTATGAAACACACAGGACCCAGAACGGAATCACTTCCATCTTCAAAAGACCGATATTCAATACTTTGGTGACATTTAACATGAGCATGTTAGTAGTACTATAGAACAATCAAATATCCAAAGTTACTAAAAAATATACAGAGTTGTTAAAGAATTGGTAACAATTTTTATGGAAGTTGCAGAATGGGTTGTCAAAAGTGAGATGGTAACTGAGATTATTATTGTCCATAAATTTTTTAAATCATAAAAAATAAAACATCAAGGACACATTTGTTGGGTTCACTGTAAATCTTTAACATTTGCAACAGGATACAGTGAAGTCATATAGCATTTCTGAAATGCTACTCTCAAGTAAACTGAAATAACTCAAGACATGAGAAATTTGTTAGTATTTTAAAATAACTCAGGGAGTTTTTCATCTTCAGAGCACATGTGGGCAAGGGTGTTCCATATAATGTAGCACTTACAAAAAAAAAAAAAAAATATTCTTAGAAAGACTCTACCATACTATACTGACAACACCATATGTCCTGTGCACCCTTTTTACATTTACTGTTGCAAGCTTACCAAGTTGAATAAATACTTACCACTAACATTTTCTTGATTGTTCACGTAAATTATTTTTTCATATTTTTTAAATTAAAGTAGAATTCACGCAGTGAAATGTACAGATCTTAAGTATAATTGGATGAACTGTCACAAATGTGTACGTACATGTAGTCCACATCCTAGTCAAGAGGTGTGTTATGTAAAGATGCTCTAGAGATTATAAAGATCACACACAATTTGGAAACCTCAGTAAAATGTGTCATTTAAGACAGGAGGAGAAATCACAAGGTAAGTAAAGTTTGCTACAGTTTTTAAAAATTGCACACTAAATCCCTTAAAATGTAAACTCAAAGTCCTGAATCAGACATCTCCAAATACAAACAAAAAAGAATTCATACAAGATATGTCTTTTTCATCCAAGTCAGAATGAATTTGATGATTCTGAAAACACTCTGCTATTCAGCTCAACACTGAATTACTTTTATGAGTCAACTGTATTGTAAACACTGCAAAACCTCAGAGAGAGTTTCACACAGCAAAGATCATTTACATATACTAATTTGGCAAAAACTGCTTTCCAAATCACAATGTTTTACAAAAGCCATATTCTATTTTTCCTTTAGTGCTTTTTTGACAGTTGGAAATGGGTACAAATTGTAATTTACTTACATCCATTTCCTACTTTAGTAGTGTCCAGTAAAATCATTCAAACAGCATGAGAGATTAAAGGCAATACTGAAAAGCGTTTGCAGGCTTCTGAGAGCTATAATGCGCACTGAATCAAATGGTAACTGATGGTTGAAATATATATATGATATATACTTACATATATATAATATATACATATGCCTAATGAGTCCTAAGATAGTGCCTCAATGTGTTTAAGGATCCTGCAATATTAATGTAAAATTGTGTGCATTGATCTAGTAATCCCCAACGCTCCTAATCCGACTTTAATTTACCTTAATGGAGGACTGCTTTGGGAAAAATCCTGCAAGACACAGTGAAATCTGATGACGGGTAGCCGTTTGTTTTTGTAGTCATGAAAGCAGAACCACAAAAAAAAATGTGTTTTTCATCAAAAACATTCCACAATTTGAAAATTATGGGGAAAATAGGCAATGAATCACAAGGAAGAGAGAAAGTCAATTATGGCGATTACCAAAACAGCCACACAACATTTCAGAAATGCCTGACTGAACAGGGTCACAATACACTTGGAGTTATGTGAAACAGAAAATTAACCAGTGTTTGCGCCCAATATGTGTGTTTTGTTAACAAAGTGATTTTGATTGAGTTTATGGTCACATTGCAGGATCACAAGACTTCACAAAGAGGATTATTTTAAATATGAAATCTTTCAACTGTAAAAGTAATCATGTCTGAAGGAGGTTGGATATTAAATATTTCTCTAAATTGGAGTTTCTTTTCCAGGTTGCTTGAGGCTTCATTTTTTTCCATGAACTGAATAACTACATATACCCTACAAACAGAAAATAATATCTTAAATGAAAAGAAATGCAACCCTTCACCTCATATTAGTACTCTCATAAATTTAATAGCCACTGTTCATTATACAGAGAGCTACATAACAAAAAGACATTTTCTTTCCTATTCTTACTTTGCACAAGAAAAAAACCATCAGTAGAACAACTGACCTGATATAATCTCTGTGAGCCCTAAATATCTTAACAACAGCGGTAATATATCCAATTCATCTAGAGGCCACAGCCACACAGCTAATGGTGAAAAGGAAAAATAATAACAATCAAGGTTTAAAGGTTAAGATAGGATGTTTACAGCTTTGCTCTTCTGATTTACTACCTAAGAAGACTTCGCTAAAAAATTAATCTTATTGGATGGTACTCCCATGAGGTGATTATCATGGATTTGAACATGTGACCTTTGAAATTTTGCAGAATGTCTGAACATAGCTACTTGTGATGATCTACAAGCCTTATATACACTAAGTGACAGGCAAAAAGATGGAGACAGAATTGGGTCCAGTAAGTATAAATGTATTTCAATTTATTCATTTATCACCTTAGTAGGTCTTACATAAGAATTCTCATTATCATCTAGATTCTCTAAATTTGTAAAAAATTTCAGAGAATAAGCATGGTGAAAGTGAAAGTGTTAGCTGCTCAGCTGTGTTCAACTCTTTGCAACCCCATGGATTGTAGCCTGCCAGGCTCCTCTGTCCATGGAATTCTCTAGGCAAGAACGCTAGAGTAGGTATCCCCTCCCATCTCCAGTGGATCTTTCTGACCCAGGGATCAAACCTGGGTCTCCTGCACTGCAGACAGATTCTCTACCATCTGAGCCTCCAGGAAAACCCATAAGCATAGCAATTACAGCTAATAATACTGCATCATATATTTCAATATTTCTAAGAAAGCAGATCTTAAAGGCTCTTACCACAATAAAGAAACAGTAATTAGGTGATAGGATGGAAGGGTTGGAGAAGGAAATGGCAACCGACTCCAATACTCTTGCCTGGAAAATCCCATGGATGAAGAAGCATGGTAGGCTACAGTCCATGGGGTCGCAAAGAGTCAGACACGACTGAGCGACTTCACTTTCACTTTCACTACGGAGGGGTTAGTTGATGGTTATCAGGTTAATTTCTCAAACTAATAAGTCATACCTCTTAAATTTAAACAATGTTGTGTATCAACTGATCACAGATATTTAGGGAAAAAAATTTTTTTTAAGTTTCAGGATGTCACAAGACTGCCATTTACTAGATGATTGATGGATGCCATTTATTGGATGGATAATCGGGAGGTATAATTCATACAATATAGTTGTTCATAATACTATAAAGTTGAGTGGAAAATAATTCTATATATATTTTACATATCATATAAATGTGAAATTTAGTAATTCACATGACAGGATAGGATCTTCCCTGTAGCTCAGACGGTAAAGAATCTGCTTGCAATGCAGGAGACCCGGGTTCTATCTTTGGGTCGCAAAGATCCTCTGGAGAATGGAATGGCAATCCACTCCAGTTCTTCCCTGGAGAATCCCATGGACAGAGAAACCTGGCGGGCCACAATCCATGGGGTTGCAAAGAGTCAGAAATGAATGAGCAACTAACACTATGATAGGATATAATTTTTATATACAGAATTGTACAAGAAATTCAGTAATTTTGCAAAGTATTTTTGTTAAACATCTCACCACCTTTTATAATTTGTTCTCATTTGTTTCAGAAATAAGGTTATTAATAACTGCTTATACATCTAATTTCTAAAGTTTTTATATAGAGGGCAATGGCAGCAACAGTAATAACAATTGTAGCATCAATACTAATAAAAATGGCTCTATTTACTGAAAACTCCATGTGTCAGAGCACACTTCGTTAAATGCATTATCTCATTTAATGTTCACAGCAATACTAGGAGGGAAGCAGGTACTCCTGTCTTTCCTACTTTAGAGAAAAGGAAACAGGGGACCAAAGAGGCTATTTATTACACAGCAGGGATTTAAACTCCAGTTCACGTAGAGAAGACACAATGAGCCAAGGAAAGGGCCAAGTATATACAATCTAGGTTTTGAAAGGACCCCGCAGATTACAGTGAGTTCATCAGGAAAGGCAGTGGTCTAGGCAAATATTCAAATCGGGGGCCAGTGCTGCAGACCCAGAGTCAGCAAAGCAGAGCTGGAGTGTGGGGTGGGTGGGGGGACAGGATGGCCTTGGCCCTTCTGTGCAGATAGACATGACCCAGGATCTTGGCACCAGCTGGAGCAGGGATGACATCAGAGAGCAAAGAAGGACCTGGCGCCTCATTGGAGGTCTGGGGGCACAGGGAATGGGATAAGTCCAGAATTGTAGCCTCCATAAATAGATCTAAGAATAAAATTTGCTTTCCAAAAGAGCTGAGGAATGCCATCCCAGCAAAGGCCTGTCTCAGGATACTGCATTCCCTAGTCTCTCTGCCTACCTTCTTTCCCAGAAAGTCACCTTCTCAGATACCCACCTTCATTAAGACAGCCCTGTTTCCACCTCACCCCCCACACAGTCATTCATATCCCTTCCAAGCTGTTTTCTTCATAGCACTTAATCACTATCTCATTTATTTTACACACTCTTGTCTGTTTATTGCGATTGATTATCTCCCTACTGGAATGAAAGCTCCCTAAGAAAACAATCTCATCTTTGTTGATGCCTGCTGTATCTACAGTGCCTAGATCCATGTCTGGGACACAGTAGGAACTCCATAAGTAGTTATCTACTTAATACAAAGATAAATTTCAAAGCAACATTGTTCAAATGCCATTCTTCATTTGCTCGAGTTTGGGGTTTTACGGGCTGCTACATGTTCTATGATGCACATTAAGAGATGGCTAAATTGGTAAATAAAAATAAATGTAATCAAAGTTAGTGACCTTGAAACTTGTGAATTAATTCAGGCGTAAATACTGCTCAAAATGCAGAACTTGAATGTTTTGATAGTTTAATAGGATACTGACAAAGCAAACTACAAGATATGCTCTATTTCACAAAGAAAGGGAGCCCTTGGCACATCTCTAAAAGACCAGAGTTACTGGTTAATCACTAAAAACCCATACTCCTCAGGAGCTGGTGTTTTTTTGGTTAAAAATAAAAAGGTCCTTAATGTTAGGACATCTACAGAACAACTGACATGTACCACATGCACCTGTGCTAAGTTGCTTCAGTCAGTGTCTAACTCTGTGCAATCTGATACACTGTCGCCCACCAGGCTCCTCTGTCCATGGAATTCTCCAGGAGGCAAGAATACTGGAATGCGTTGCCATACCCTTCCCTCCAGGGGATCTTCCCGACCCAGGGATCAAACCCACGTCTCTTACATCCCTTACACTGACAGGCGGGTTCTTTACCACTAGCACCATCTGGGAAGCCCAATATGCACCACAGATATAATCAAAACAGCGCCTTATAAAAATACAGAAATTAACTTTCAAATTCTCATCTTATATACACAATTCTTAAAATAATTTTAGGTCCTAAGTTCAGAACTTTAATATGCTGTTTTTCTTCTAACTGTAAAAACACTTAAACAAGATTTTTGAAATCATGAAAATTGAATCTGAAGTCAAAATAGGAATTTTCTAGGTAGACAATTATCCAGTATCTAAATTTAAAATAAAACAAGACTGCCATTTAAACCAAAAGTAGTTTTATTTATTTGCTTTCTTATTTTATTGTGAGGTTGTAAAGAGAAATGAGAAATTTCAAGCTATAGTTAAGCATTTGACTACAATTAAATTACATATTATACACATACACACATACATGTATATAAATATATGTGTGTATATATATAATATGTCCATGTCTCAGAACATAAGTAATTTGCATGATATATGTCAAAATCTAATTTAAGGCTTCTTGGTTTTTAACTCAAAATTTTAGGGTCAATTAAAGTTCATTGTAAAAATAAATCAGAGAAATTATCAAAGAATAATCTGTAAGATAAACACAAGGGGGAAGGGTTCAGTCCAACCAACCATAATAGCAGGAAAAACCCACAGTAATTGAAGGAATATTATAACTGACTCAGTTACGGACCTACAGAAAAATAAAACTGAATGAGCAAACCAGAGATAAGGCTTGAAATATACAATGGTTTCAGACTATTTTAAGGAACATTGCAAATAAACTGAGGAAGGAAGGACTGTTTAGTTTGAGGATAAGTAACTGGCAATTTTTTATAATCTATTTAAAATCTTGCCCTATATTACAACTACTTGACCCTTACAGATGATTTGAAGGTAAGATTATTAAACTACATTCCTCCCTTTGAAAACAGCCAGATATTATGAGCTACTTGGAAATGTCTCACTTTTAAAATCAACTAATAAGAACCTTTTCAAATTCAACTCAAAATTAACTCATGCAGATCTTTTTACTGAGCATAACACTTTTTTCTAATAAATTGCTTGAGACTAAAAAAATACTATTTAAAATCGTGACAGAAAACACTGAATAAAAACTGGCCATTTAACTTGACATCTTTAAAAAAAATCTGTACACATATAACTCTACATTGGAAATTTATAACATGCTCTACTGTACTTTTTTTTAGCAAAGCAGTACTTGGTTTGTGTGCTAGAAATAAACATGATTATGCAAATAATAGTTATTTAATACTTCCAAGTACTTTACCACTCATATAGAAAATAACTTAATTAAAGAACAGATACCAAGTAGTAACAAGCAGAATAAAACACCAGAAAAACAAGATGAAAATCTCAGGAAAAGAGAAAAGTCTCCACTTCTGTACAAGAAGTACACTTCTTGTACAAGGAATAACAACGCAGAAAAAGATCATCAACTATTTTGACTATATAACGTTAGAAATAAAATTCCATATGTAAATCAATTATTAAAGTAAGATTAATAAACATACTCAAGACACACTTGTTACAAACATGACAAAGAGTTAATATGCCTAATATATAAAGAACATGAACTAATGAACAAAAATCTTTAGGCAAAGAAAATGTACAGATACCTCACATAACAGGAATAATTACTTGCAAACAAACATTAGGGAGAAAGCATCACTTCCATAATTAAAGAAATTCATATTAAAACAATAATGAAGCGATGTTTTGCTTATTAAATCAACAAAATCTAGATGAAAATTTTTAAACTGATCAACCGGAGGAAAGAAACTGGCATCCAAGGTGATTACTGGTGGCATTATTAGCACACACATCCATTCTGGAACACAACCTGGTGAAATGTTTCAAAAGACATAAAAATGTTCATCTTCTTTGACCTAGGGATACCACTTCTGTGTGTCAGTACTAAAAGAAATAATGCAAAATACAGAAAAACTTATCCTGATTAAAATGTTCCTCAAAACGTTGAATTTGGAATAGTGAGGAAAAGGGGGGAAAAAACAAAAAAACAATGGCTACTGACAGGAAAATAGATAAATCCAGTCAACGAATTATTGGGTAGCCATTAAAGATGACAATCATGATGAGGCAAGATGAAAATATATATTTATTTATTTATGCTAAAATGATAACTGACAAAGTGCTGAAAAATAAGCTCACCATACCATAAAGGTCTAGAAATTTTTCTCAAGTCAGAACAGTGGGTTGTTTTCAGGTGATGGGATTATTACATTTTTTAGTTCACATCTAACTTTCCTATAATGAGGTTATACTACTGTCATGACTTTAAAATAGATAAATAAAAGTCAGCATATAGAAATGTGTAAACAATACCACTTGACCACTGTATTAGAGTAAAATATTAGAAAAACTACTTTGGGTTCATGCTCTCTTTCAAATCGCTTCACTGTAACCCAATAAAAAAGTAAGAAAGACTTTTCTTACTCTGCTATTTGTCGAACATACCCAGGTAGAAAGTTCCATATTTCTGGGCTTTTCTGTCCTCTACTCTGAGTGTGAGCGATCATCGGAGCTCAGTATTTAATTCAGTAAGGCTATAATTACATACATTTAAAATACTAAAACATAAACTACACATTTCTGAAACCTAATCATGCCCATCCTTAATTTTTTTCAGATAATTAAACAACTGAAAATGATAAATTGGCCCTTTAGCAGACTTAGCAACTCTTTGGCACCAAGTACATCAATTACCTCCAGTACCATATCGGCCAAATATTGTATCCCCTACGGCGCACGCAACAATATGAACAAGAAACTCCCATCATGTCACCTGAACTCAGAGTTCTTACGATCCTTTCTGTAGTGACAAATTTAAGTTCTACGTTATTACCTAGAGCTCTGTGTCCCACAATTGCCACGTGGTGGGGCTGAGGATTTGGAATATTAAATCTCTCTGGGGTGAGAACATGTGGCTGTTTTATACAGCTTCTACCCAATCCTAATATTCCTGTGATCATCAAGATTTAGATCTGTAATTACAAGAGGACCCTGATTTTCACCTCAGTTACTGATGGAGACAGTCTGGATAATCACAATAAAAAGCCAAGACTTGAAAAATGAGACACTGCAAGAGGTGAATGTCCCCAGGCTCCAGTGGATTAATTGGCTCGGAGTGCTTGGAGTCCCTGCACTTTCCCATTTTGTTATGGGGGCTGAGGATGCATGAAGCAGAAACATTTACATCCTTGCCAGGAACCCTCTCTGCTAAGGAAATTTAAAATAATAATAATAAATCTGCTAGAAATAGAAACAAGCTTTATTTTTTTTAATGGCCAAATTTTCTGGCGAGAGTGGTGGCAGGCTCAGTCCGTGGTTCCGAACCAACACCAGAACACCCTCAGCATTTTGTGTGTGCAATTCCCTGCCTCTTCACAGCTTTCTCAAAGCTACAAGCATCACCTAATACACAGTTGATTGTATTCTTAATCAATTGTCTTTAAAAATTCTCATCCCTCAGAAACCTGTTTTTGTTCATTTCGATTATTAAAACTGGAGATACATGGGGACAGAGTCTCAGAACTAATTAAGACTCAAACAAAAAAACTACACCTAGTTGCTGCTACATACTTTCCAAAGCATACTGAAAACAAAACAATTGCTTGATGTGACTATAGCTATAGTCGACATTTTGAAATTCAAAAACTAAAACAAAAAATATAAAAAGGCTACCTGAAAAAGACAAAGGCAGCAACTAAAATTATAGACTCAGACTGCAAGCAGATCAAACTAGTCAATCATAAGGAAATCAACCCTGAATATTCATTGGAAGGCCTGATGCTGAAGCTGAAACTCCATTACTTTGGCCACCTGATGAGAACAGGCAACTGATCGGAAAAGACCCTGATGCTGGAAAAGATTGAAGGCAAGAGGAGAAGGAGGCGGCAGAGGATGGAATGGCTGGAGGGCATCACCGACTCAATGGACACGAGTTTGAGCAAACTCCAGGAGATAGTGGACAGGGGAGCCTGGCGTGCTGCCATCCTTGGGCTCGCAAAGAACTGGACATGACTTAGCAACTGAACAACAAAATTACCAGACATGGTGATGCTCGCCATGAGAGGTGATAGAGACTTACTCAGAGCAAGTAGAAGTAAAAAGCATCTGGGAACAGTCACCTCAGGTTCCCTGATCAAAAGACAGCCAGTTAGGAGAAAGCAGAGCTCTGTTCCCAGGAACTGCTACAAAGTCCTTCAACTTTCACCCCTCCTCCTTCCCGTGGCTGCTCTAGGACAGCTCTCCAGAAACCTGAAGTGGAGTTTTAACCCTGGCCTCAGCGGCAGGGAACGAGTGCGAGGCGGGAGGCAGAGGTAAAGTACTGGCTCAGTTCTGCCTCTACTGCCTTGCCTCTCATCCCCACGGGACTGTCAGAGGTGAGTCTGGAGGTCCTCATCTGCCTCCGCGTTTCTTTCAGTGACTTCTAACAGGCTGCAGTGATATGTGTCTGTCAGCATTAATTAATTACATGTGACACTGGATTGGCCTGATCCATGACAAAATTCCAGAGTGCGGAATAAAGCAAAAGGACAGTAGGAAAGATGGGAAAGAAGGAAAGATGGCAAGAGAAGGCTCCATGATGCTTTTGCCTCCCCAGGTTTTCCTTCAAGCTGCCCTCCTGATCAATCCTGGCCAACCTAACAACACACACATTTGCTCTACTCTGCATATGAAGCTTTAAGATGCCAGATTTATGGGTCTGCTGACAACAGCCCCGTCTACACCAGCTGCCCCATTCAAAGCATCCCCATTCATTCTCAAAGCATCCTGTTTGAATGCTAATTGTATGATCACCTACAGCCCTTCAGTGAAAAATTGCTGCAGACAGACAAAAATCACTTGGAAAACAACAGGAAAAACTCACTGAAGAAACCCAAGACGTGATGTGGTAGAACTGATAAAACTGAATTTGTTTCCATATTTGACGTCCACAGAAGAGTATTTCTCCACATCGGGCAAATACAAAAATCAGAGAGTATGCATATACGTCATTAGACAAAAAACACAGAATTGGCTATTAATTCACCTCCCTTGAGGATTACTCCTGAGACACAGTATCTTTCACTTACATCTGACAAGTCGATTCTTTGCTTGTAAGATCAATGGGTATTCTCAGTATACGAATGGCTTATCTTTAATACATATGTAACCTTGAAAATATCACATGACTTCTCAGAACCATCAGGCAGGTCAGTACTGTCCAAACTAACTTTGTGCAACAACAGAATTTTCTGTCTATACCATTCTATACAGCAGCTCCTGCCTACATGTGGCTACTGACCACTTGAAAACAGCTACTACTAAGTTTTACTTATACTTAATCGGCCACCTCATGCGAAGAGTTGACTCATTGGAAAAGACCCTGATGCTGGGAGGGATTGGGGGCAGGAGGAGAAGGGGATGACAGAGGATGGGATGACTGGATGGCATCACCAACTCGATGGGCATGGGTTTCAGTAAACTCCAGGAGTTGGTGATGGACAGGGAGGCCTGGCGTGCTGTGATTCACGGGGTCGCAAAGAGTCGGACACGACTGAGTGACTGAACTGAACTGAATTGACTGAATCCCCACTCCAGTACTCTTGCCTGGAAAATCCCATGGACGAAGGAGCCTGGTAGGCTGCAGTCCATGAGGTCGCTAAGAGTTGGACACGACTGAGTGACTTCACTTTCACTTTTCACCTTCACACATTAGAGAAGGAAATGGCAACCAACTCCAGTGTTCTTGCCTGGAGAATCCCAGGGACCAGGCAGCCTGGTGGACTGCCGTCTATGGGGTCGCACAGGGTCGGACACGACTGAAGTGACTTAGCAGCAGTAGCAATTTTAATTAAGATGGAGATTTGCTTTCTTATGGTTAAAAAATATATAGCATAAAGATCTGTCTCTTGTTCTTCCCTTGAGTCTTTTTTGAGAAAAAGCAGTAGGTTCCTCATCAAAGCAGATGCTATCTGATGCAAAACCTTCCTTCATCTGAGAACCAGCAACACATCAGCCAGAACCCCATTTCTTGCAGTATATGAGGGACAACATTAACTACAAACACAAATTCACTTGGGTTCTAGAGACCACGGCGGAAGGGCTAGCTGGAACAGTGAAGTCTCCTCAACAGAAAGTTTAAACTACCATCCTTTCTAGCACCCTTGGAAGATTTCCCACTCACTCTCTGAGAAATGGCTATCTTTATGACAAAGAGGCTACTGTGGTCCATTTTACAGACAAAAATGTGTTTAGTTCTCATTGCAAGATTTGAAAATGTAATGTGTTACTCTGGTACTTAAAAAATCCAAAAGGAAAAACTAGAGTCCTATGTTTAAAATATCTAGAAGATCATTTAGGTACTCTTTGGCTATCAGTGATACCACGTTCATGTAGGTTTGTGGATGCCAGCTTTTATCTATTTGTTTATTTCATTATTTTTCTCAATTCTAGTTGCAAAGAAGATTACTATTATAAAATCCTACTATATTATGTGCATCTTTTCTTCTAAATGATAAAAAACTACTGTGAAAAACAACACAAACAGAAATCATAGCAGGCCTTTTAAAAACTCCAATTTAAAAATATTTATTCACCTCTATACTACTTTTACTTAGTATAGTTTTTTCTCAGTACTAACAATAGTCACTTGTGGGTAGTTTGTTACACTCCTTAAAGGGCTCTATCATTTTTTAAATACTTTGAAATAAAATATCCTTCAGAAGGAGGCTAAGAAGATGCATATTTTTTTAAATTTTTCATAGAAACTAACCATCTATACAATAATCCATTGTCTGCTCTACCAAGGTGATTTATTAAGGATAATGAAGCATATGATTTAATAGCTGCCACAAATTCTTTTTCAAGTAGGATGGGTATAAATAATACAAAAAGATGGTCCAATAATAGCCAAATCCTTACCTAAGAGCTATTCTATATGCTGGGTCACAGGAAATTAGATAAGCTCAATTAACTATGGAGCCAAGTGAAGGGTGGCTAGGCAATCAAGGTTCTAACCATCTCCTCTTATTCTAGCAAATGATTATTAGTATTATTTAGTGAAACCTGTAAGCGTTCCTGTCATGCTAATTTAAGTAGATCTTTTTTCCCCATGATGACATAGTGTTAGTCATGTCTAACTCTTTGTGATCCCAAGGACTGTAACCTGCTAAGTTTCTCTGTCCATGTCAGTCTCTAGGCAAGAATACTAAAGTGGGTAGCTATTCCTTTCAGTCTCCAATTAGAAATGTACATTATGCTCGAATTAATTTTACAAAATCTTAAGAATTCAGATCTCTGCCTATCTGTCAGTGCAAATTGTACTTGGCAGCATTTGGCTCATCCTTACATGCCCACAGTGCCTTGCATTGCGGTTAAGTTCAGTCGCTCAGTCATGTCCGACTCATTGCGACCCCATGAACCACAGCACTCCAGGCCTCCCTGTCCATCACCAACTCCCGGAGTCCACCCAAACCCATGTCCATTGAGTCGGTGACGCCACCCAACCATCTCATCCTCTGTCATCCCCTTCTTCTCCTGCCCTCAATCTTTCCCAGCATCAGGGTCTTTTCCAGTGAGTCAGCTTTAGGAAAGATAAATGTATAATCCTTTAAAGAATAAGCACAAAAATGGGAGAGCAGGTGAGTATATAAAATGAGATTTCTAAGATCCTTACAGGAAAAATATTGCATTTAATATCCCTGTGAGACCTGGTTCTAACACTTATCACTCAAACTTCTGAGTTCTTCTGATGGCCAGTTGCCAAGAAGTCACCTCCTTTGGTGACAAAGCTCTCCTTAGGCCAGTCTCCTATAAAGCATGGGGTGAAAAAACCCACAAAATCATACACACTGTTTAAATACAAGTGTCCAAACATCAGCTCCTGTTTGCAAGCTGACATACTCCTCTCCCAGCTCTCTGTTAATACTGAAGTCTTTGCAGGGCCTTATGAAATCAGTGAGGCGAAATTTCTGACAGGAAATACAAGCGGTCATACAAGCCAGCTGCTTGGCCTAAAAAGATTGCCTGGCTGTGCCTTACAGACATGACACAGACATTCACTGATAAGCTGGCACAGCTAGTCCTGTCCCCATGCCACCCAGGGAACCCATCTAAAATAAGATTAGAGGTTGCAAATCCTAGTGTTCATGTACTACTGGGCTGTGGAAAATTTCCATGGCTCAACATAAACAAGGGGCCTACGTGGGAGACATATGTCACCTTCTGAAAAATGTCTGCTTCACCGGGAGCATTCAGCACCAGCATATTTCCACACTGCGGTGCCTACTGCTCCTGCCTGTCCAAGCCGGGCTTGCCAGAACCGAGATCAATTTTATTAGATATCATTAGTCTCTGTTAGGGCAGTCATTTGAATAACAACAGATTGGCGAGTATAAAACTAAGGCACCTGTTGTACATTTGGCAGCCTCATTGAGGCCCCTTAAAAAGAAAACAAATACGAGCTACAATGGTGCCAGGCAATGGCTTTTGGTTCAATAATGACCATGTGTCAGAATTAAGTGCATCTGGGAATTCCTACCACAGCCAGATGTAAAGGCAGATTTGTCTTGTCTAGTGGCATATGAGGAGATACACTCAGAATACACAGATTTGGCTTTGTCTTGGTTTGGTAGGGAGCTAGGTAAGTGGAAGTTAGCTCAAGTAAAATAAAATTAATTACTTAAGAGCAACTGACAATATAATCATAAATGGCAAAGTTAAACATTAAACATGGGTTGTAAGATTTGGGCTATGAGCTAATTGACCTCTGCTTTTTCTAGGCACACGAATTTCTTCACAAATTCCTCAGTAACAATGTGCCAATATTACTGGGACACTGAGTCAGGCGGCCATGGGTTAGGTGTTAGAAATGCCATGGGGGAATGGATTTGGGCTTTGGCTTTGAAGAATTTGTAATGAATCAGACCATTAACAAGAAATTACAATGCATTATGAAAGATGCCACATGTAAAAGGCATTTGCATCTCTAAGTGCTGAAAGAAAGGGTATCCAGGTTTGTCAGGATGAGACTTCCTGGAAGAGTTTTCAGCTCAGCTAAGCCCTGAAGGAAGAGGGGAATCAGGCAAAGATGGAAGCAGAAAGGAGTTTCCAGGAAAGGGAGAAAGCATGCCCAGAATTACACAGAGAAGAGTGAAAGTAGCATAACAGGCAAATAGCAAATACTTCAGTATGGCTGGACTGCAAGTGTGCTGGGGCTGAGGGAAAGGGAACAGAAGAAACAATGATGAGAATGGCAAAGTGGCAAGAGACAAGGAAGGAGAAGGACATCAAGGGCCAAGAGACTTCTGCTGAGTGTTTCAAGCTTTACATAGAGCAGAAGGGAGAGCCACTAGGATATCTGAGGGAGAAGGGTGACATAATCAGAGGTGAATTTCTCAATGAACACGCTGGCTACAGCGCACCAAAGCAACCACACTGAGACCCCAAGAAAACACAGAGAGGTTGCAATCCAGGCAAAAGATGATGAAGGCCTTGCCAACAAGATGTCAGCTAACATATGAAAAGGTAGTGAATAATTTGGTTGAAAGAAAGTTAATAGTTATTTTGGAAAACTGGAGTAACAAGAGCTTATTTAGAGAAAACAAGTTTTAAATGATAAATTTAAAAATCAAGATTTAAATAGTATATTTCCGAGTTTTCTCTTTAAAAAGAGATCAGATTCAAGGTGAGTCTAGGCAAAAGTACAACTCAGATTCAATTCAATTGCACTTAGCCAACCATTTCTTACAGTAGTATCTGGATGTTTTAAACAATATTTATTGAACTTCTCACTCTTAATTTATAACTATTATCATCAAAAAACATTTATTATGAGCCTAATTATGGAAGAACCTTCACTACACAGTACTCAAACTTTCACTACACAGTCCACACAGCTCCAGGCTCCTAACAGGATATGTTTATAGATTAACCCACAGGAAAACATGACTAAATAGGGCACTGCATGCATGTCAGAAACCAGGGCATTTCAGAAACCTGGGCAAAGAAGACTCTTAATTGGTGACATACTGTAAGAGCCATAAATGACCAAAGCATTTTTCATGTAACTGTATTTTATGTACCACGTCTGATTTAAAACTTCAGGGTGTCTTGTTGTCAGAGAAAAAAATAATTTTCCAAATCATCAAACAAATGCAACATCTTGTCTTGTATTATTATTTATAAGACCATAATTAACCAGAGATAGGTTATCTGTTGCCTGAGCCCCTCCCACAAAAAAAGCTAAACATTTATAAAGATGGGTTAAATGAGAAAAATGTTATAAAATCACCCATTACTGAAAATGAAATTAACAAGTGAGTTGCAAAGAGAATATTTTAGAAAACAGTATATCTGGCAAAATTTCCCAGATACAGTAGTGCAGGGTAAGCTGCCAGTAAGCAGAGCACATATGTACCAGTCACTTGGCATGATTCCATTTATTTGACAGGAGGCTGTTCATCAGATATCTCTGCTCAATCTATAGTTCTCTTTGTAAAAATGCTTTTGATTCCCTACCTGTTGGCCAGCTATGAAAATGCCAGCCTTTGTGATTTAAAAAAAAATAACTATTCTTGATGGAAATATTTTATTTAACCACTTCTACTCCAGGACTAATTCAAGAGCTCAGAAGTTGTGTCACTGGCCTGAAAGAATATAATTTTAGAGCTGAAAGGCAATGGCAAAAAAAAGAAAAGTTAACCAGTCCAAACCAAACAGTTTAAGTTAAAAAAAAATTCAGTCCCAAGCAGAGAAAGAAACACAGAGACTCTTCAGAAACAATAATGGGAAAACCTACATAAGGTTTTAGATTCTTCCTGAATTTGGTTAAGAAAGCACCATGTTATTATACATACGTGCCTGGCATATATGAAGTAGATTTTAAAAAAAAATTCATATCATACATAAGAATATATTGAGGTTTAAGAGTGGAGTGGATAATAGTTGGGATCATAACTTAAAATCTTGGCTTTAAGTTCCATTTTTATTATATCTAGCTATGCAACCTTGGGCAAATACTTAACCTCTCAAGCTGTCTCTTCAATGTGCCTGCTAAGCTGCTTCAGTCATATCCAGCTCTTTGTGATCCCATGGACTGTGTAGCCCGCCAGGCTCCTCTGTCCATGGGATTTTCCAGGCAAGAATCCTGGAGTGGGCTGCCATTTCCTCCTCCAGGGGATCTTCCTGATCCAGGGATCAAACCCATCTCTCTCAGTTCTCCTGCATTGACAGGCAGGTTCTTTACCACCAGCGCCACCTGGGAATCCCCTCTTGAATAACTGATGATGATAAAAGCTTTTGACTTACTTAGTGTTGTTTTACACATTAAACATGACAGTGAAATTAAAGTTCTATGCTGAATGCCTGGCACATGGTAAGTGCTCAGTAAATTTTAGCAACCATTACAACTACAACTTTATATACCAATCACTATTATTGTACTTATAAATAAAGAAAATAAAAAGGAATTAGTTTTCCACCTATCTCAATGTCTTAAGCATCATCAAAGGTTTCAACCGAACAATTATTCTTCACATTCATGATTCCAATTAAACTCAAGTCAAAACAAATTCAAAGCAAAGGACATGTAGCACCTGAGAATCAGAAAACGAGAATAATTAGGATTTCAACAGCTACAAGTTAGGACAGCTGGCGAGAAGAGAAAGGGGATTCTAAGAACAGCAATGGTAGAACCAAAAAGGTGTCTGAGGGCAGGGGCTCTGACACTGCAGCAGGTCAGAGCTCTTGAGGTTCTGCAGAGAACAGAGGCTGGACACACAAGCTGGGATTAGACTGCAAAGGGCTTTGACTGCTATGCTGGGAATTCAGCACTTGAGGATGCAGAGTTGAAAGCCTTGAGTTTCACAGGGCAAAAGTTTTTAGGAAGAACTGAAAAGGAGAAAAGAGAAAATGAGGTACCAAGAAAAAAGTATGGATGAAAGATTATATTTTAGGTTTATAAAATACAGAATGTGGGACAAAGGAGAGCTTTCTACTTCTCAACTATCTAACAAGCAGATTAAAAAAAAAAAAGAAATTCAGACCTGGAACCCCAGAGAGAAGTTATAAACTTTATTTTCAGAGTCATCTATGCAGAAATTATTGCTTTTATGAGAAGTATGTATAGTTCAAGAGACAGTATAGACAGTGATCTGAAAAAGGCCATGGATAAAACAATAAGAGTTTAGAATGGAGATGGGACAGAGGTCAAAGCGTACAATGAAGAGAAAGCAATGTTGATGAAGAAAGTGAGGATCAAAGAAGGGACTCAGGTCCTCCATCCATAAGATATTTCCAATGGAAGATGCTCCCCAAAATGCATCCCTCTAGTAAAATATTATAACTCCCTTCTTTCCCCCCCCCCCCAAAATTTTGAAAATCATTAGTTAGTCATTAAGTGAATTTAGAATACTTAAGACATTTCCAGTAGATTACTATTATTACCAGTTAGCCTACTATTCCATTTAAATTAAGATATACAACAGAATTTATAAATAAGGATATAAAACCATGTATCTAAAAACCACACAGAATCATTTCAATCAGAAAAGTCACAACAAGTAGCCATGTTTTATTTCTCTCTTAAAATCCTTTAACAGTATGTTAATTAAGTTCCTAGTACAAGCAGTTCAAATATGTGTTTGCAGGAAGCCTGGGTCTACTTGTGCAGTAAGAAACCATTAGCTCATGCATGATATGTCCTTTCAGTTAGGGTGGAAGGAGACTGGAGGAAAAAAAATATTTTAAACTTTGCAAACAAATGTCTTTCGGGCCTATAATGGAACACTGGATCAGCATTTGATGTGTCTAGTCTAATTTAAATTGTACTGGCGGATCGTAGGGACAGACAGAAGGCAGTAAATTCCTATCCTCCATCAATACATTTGACCTCAGAGCAAACCCCACAACTGGCTACAGGCACCCACCATCCATCATTGCTCTTGAAACCTGATCTTTCATGGAAGGACAGCTGCGCTGGGCAAAGAGCTAAGGAGCTTTCTAAGATGCACCACCATTTAAAAAAAAAAAAAAAGCAATTCTGTCAGTTCGGTGTTTTAATTAAACGCTTTTCTAAACATTTCTTCCTCGAGACTTAGCTCAACATCAAATATGAAGAATCTATTAAGACATTTTTTACTTTTAAGCAAAATTCTCTCTTTGTACGTTGTAGGTAAAATCATTTCTAGCTTTTCCTTTAAAAGCTTTCTGAGATAAACAGCGTACTATGGCATACTGATGTGTACAGACTTCAAAAACAGTGGACAGGAAAAAGTAATTCTAGCATCTGTAGTAATTATACCATGTACACAACAGAGTGTACACGACTCATATCCAAGTCTTCATTTTTAAGTCAGGAAGCAATAATTTATAGTAGATAAAGATAGCAGAACACGATCATACAAAATCGCGTCATAGAATACAGCATGTCCGTTACATCACTCCTGCATCCAGGAATTTTTTTAATTTAAAATACAAAATAAGACAAATTCTTATCTAATTGTATCTTCATCACATCTATATCTATTTTCTCCATGTTATGATGGTGAAACATGACCCTAAAATGTTATGTAATTTCTGCCAAGATTCCACAGAAAATAAGTGACAAAACTAAGGTATAAATTTAGTTTTTCTTGCATCAATTTTTTTTTGACTGAAGTCAAAAAAAAAAAAGGAGTTGGTCCAGATTTTGCAACCTTTAGCATTATATTTATATACACTATACACCTACATGGTTAAACAAAATTAAATAACTGTTTTTCAATTATTAATAAAATCAGAATTAATATAAACCCTTTTGTTAATAAAAGGAATCAGTTTACTGAAGCTTAAAAAAGAAGTCACTTGTTACTTGGGACCCAATGATTAAAGATGACCATTTCATAGATCTGAAAGCACACTTCCCCCTAATCCCGAAGCAATACTGAGAAACACAATTTTCTAAATGCAATTCACAAATCTCAATTTAGTTAGCTACTGCTACATTAAAGAATATAGCTTGAGGACTGTGGAAAAAGACAATTAAGCATTTATAAATTCAATCAATCTCATGACACTGACAGAGTTACAATGGTTAAAGCCAGTAAACAGCGAAATGGTAAAGGTCACAAGGTTCCCGACATTGTTATCTGAATGTCAAAGTTAAGTCCTGCTTCTGGGCAGTGAATGCAAAGAACGAGGAGAAAACCCAGCTTCAGACAGCTGCTTTTGCTCTTATATTTCGTTATCAATGCTGAAGAAGCCCAAGAGGAGCCTGCCACCTAAGAGTGGCCATTTGCAAAGGCGAGCAGAACTTGCTTGCTGCAGGTGGGCAGCAAGGACTGACTACTCAAGTGGTCTCGACACTGTCTGTGATGGGTGCACCTGATCTGCTGGCTCACAACAGAATCAGCCATCTGAGCTTTCTAAACTGGCATCTCTTTCATTTAATTTACTGATCTATGACATATATGGATTTGATTTAGGGGGCAGCAGAGGTCGAAAAGCCAAGAAAAAGTTCCATTTTGCTCTTTGTTTCTTGTAATTTTTAAAAAGTTATAGAGTAACTGACAAGTATTGATATGACCCTATTAAAGATGTCAGCATCAAACAGAAAATAATGAGCAGAAAGATACCGAATGTATTAGTTTCAGAGGAAGGAGGCAGAACATGGCAGGCTATTTCAGTTATTCTTTCTTCCCAACAAGTTGACAGTATAACCGGACACAATATTTAAATTACCTTAATGTCTGTCTTAAGAATATCTTATAAATGTTAAGAAAAGAAACTGCAAACTGCTGATTACATAAAAGCAAAGGGGTGATGTATTAAAGGGAAAATGAGGGGCATGGGCCCGAAATGTAATTGTGTGAGTTACGTCTTTTAAGAATTCTATTTCATTAATGTTTCGGTCTTCTACCGCTGTCGTGACTCTATTATTTAGGTTATATTAGGTCAGAGACCTCTATAACGTATAAGCATTTGCTCTTTAACTTCCCAAGACTTATGACGTAAAGAAAACAGTAAACTTTTGCATCTGAGGGTACAATTTCATATAATGAACAATCAGTAGGCACAGACCACTTATTCTTTTAGCTACCTTTCCTAGGGGCTTGACTGTGGAGAGCTGGAAACACTTTTTTATTTTTAAAATAGGGGTGGGAGAATTTGGACACTATAAATTGTCAAAACAAATGCAAGCCTTACATGACATTTTAATAAGGGTTACCAACTACTAATTAGAAGCAAATGAAATTATCCATACAGAAAACATACTCCCAAACAACCCTATCCTTTGGTGGAAATGTCACTGTGCCGTGATACTATGGAAGCTTAAACAAGGGATGTTTGTTGCAATGAAATTTACTGATAATTCCCTCCTAAGTAATCTTCCTCCACATTTTCAGGTTTCTTCTGTTGATGTGTTATACAGGCATCCTCAATCTTGTAGCTCACGGAAAAAACAACTCTTCTCTTTGCAAATCATTGATAATGTAAAAATTCTTTAAACACTGATTTTGCTTGCAGCTGCAAGTTGTCTTTATGCCATCACAAGTAAGTAGCTTTCTTTAAAGATTTTTCCAAGAAATCAAACAGTACTAAGAACTGAAAAATAACTCCATAAGGCAAAAACACACTGAGTAGGCCTCGCTTAAAATAAAACTCATTTACTCAAACTAACCTTTTCAATCAAAAACTCCTGGCCCTTTAAGAAAACAAGGGGGAAAAAATAGTCTCTGAATACTCTGGAAAACTGAATAATTATATCTTTCTAGTTAGCATTTCATATATTCATGCTTATAAAATGAATCCTAAAAGTGTACTTTGTGGCTGCTAAGTTAAATATATTACATTAAAGGTAAAGTTTATTTTCGTGATGACCAGAAACTTTGGGAAAAGGGCATCCATCAAAGGTTAAATGTATATTTAAAGATGTGAGCCTAAAAGTTTGATGCTCTCAGAATCATAAATTAGAGCATATGCATACTTCAACTTTCTGACTACCCACAAATACACTGAAAGGGTGTTTTTAAAGCCAAATCACCTTGAGAAATCCATCACTCCTGAAATGGCACTTATAATACATGATTGTGTTAATGAATTCTTATTTACCCATAGAATCCTTTTAAAAATAGAAATGTTCAATGACTTGATAAATCAAGTTTGGTCTGAAGGAAATCCAATATGCAAATACTCACAGTGTGCTCTTTTACAAATAGTCACCCTTGTCAGTTTGAAAAACTGAAAATCAACAGAAGAACAGTGTAAGTATACTTGACCTTATTGCCTAATGTCTATCAAGACTGCCACAGCTGGTCGATTTCAAATTTGTGAAACTGACACTTAAAAATGTACGGTGCATCCTCGGTGCAGGTCCCTCAAGTGCTGACTAAACTGTAGTCACAGCCTCAGATTCTCCTTCCACACAACTTGCATAGCACTTACAAAGCCAGTTTAATCACACCATCAATCTATGACTACACATTCCTTAAAGTAATTCTGCTTCCTTCTCTTTTAACCTTACATTATGCAAATAACATCCTTATCAGTCCAATAAGGAAAACTTATTAACGTTCCTACTTGTTTATCCTTGACATACACTGAGAGCTTGGATCACATATGAATTTGCACAAATACCTCTCCAATGTTCCACACACTCTGAAAAGTCATCCTTGCACCACCATAGTGTAATGCTCTAAACGATATTCTTGAAAAACCCTTCAATCAAAGTCTATGCCTAACATCAGAGCATGAGTTAATAGGTTAAAAAGACAAAACAAAAACACAGGGGACTGCATACCTGATTCTTTTTAAATGTTTCTCTAGGAAGGGTTTGCATATGGCATACCAGGCTATCTCCTGGATATAAGAACAGTTATACAGGCCCCTAGTGGTTTAGCAAATAGCAGCAGATGAGGGGATTCCAATTCTTAGTTCTGGACTTTGAGATATTCTGACTATAAATGAATGTCAATCTTAAAAGGAAAATCAAATCATTGTATTTAATACTTTAAGCAGTTTTACTTTTATGATTATCCACTGAAATACATATATATTAAAACAGAACACTGCATTTCATCACTTTAGCAACTACAACTGCACTAAGAAGAATTTGTTACATAACCTCCACAATAAAATATTTAATTCATTCACCTCTTTGCATGTCATTACAAAAGTAATATATTACTCATACATTAAAATATATTAGAGAGACACTTTTCCTCTTTGAATCTTATTTCTATTATACTAGTATTACTGAGGGCTATAAGAACAGCTTATTTCTATGTAAAGTGCTCACTGTTTAAAATGAAATGTAGATAAACTGAATGCCACTTTTAAAATAGTAGAAATCTAAAATAAATGTGCTTCCCAACAAATAAAACCAGTGTTTTATAAACAAAACCAGTGATAAAACTTACATTAGAGTGCACCTATTTAAAAAAAGCTACAATTGATAACACCACTTAATCCTCATCCCCTAGCTGCCTTTCCTTTAAAAAAGAAAATTCTAGGCAGGCATTTTTACAGCTTTTAGCAATTTTTAACTGGACACAGTCTGACAGCTGAATTCATAGAACTGACCAGCTTGTCAATTTCACACTTTGAAAGTACAATAATAGCTGATAACATGAGGGTGAATATAAGAAATCTGTCACAGAATTGCTAGCTCCATTGAAAAGCAAAGTATAGTATATAATTATGGGAGGTGGGAGGCAGGAAAATTTTCCTTCTATTGTCCATTTCGGAGATCTGTTTCAAGAATTTGGACATTGAGCATTGAAATTGTATTCTCTCTTTGCTAAGCTAATAACATAACATCCATCTGTGGCATATAACGAAATGTTTTCTAAATACGTATAATATCTATTAAGCTTTGTCCTGGATATCATCATATTAACAACATGAGAATCTTTCCATTGGTATCACTTAAATATTCCTTTAATTCAGAATATTTCAAGTCTTGGCGGTAGATCACCCTGGTTTTACTCAAGTTGAGTGGTGAGTGTGTACACTTTGAAACAGAGATAGAATAGCCAAAATGGTCAGAAGTATTAGTGGCTGGACTAACTCCCATATGTGTGCTACGGGATGGGTGCAAAGAACACACCAAAAGGAAAGGTCCACGTCTGAAGCTCTGGAAGTCCAGCAGCGAATCTATCTCAAGTCACAAGTCTCTGACAGGCTCAAAATGTATGTGCTCTGCTCTAAGTCACTGGTACTGTGACTGTGGGCATTTAAAAAAGGGTGGGGGGGGGAGAAAAGTTTAAGAGAAAATACAGGAGTGCTCCCTCAGGAATCTTCCTGGAGGTTTAAGGCATCCTACAAAGTGTAGGCTGGTCTAGGGATCACTCTAAGAATGTTAGAAAACAGAGGAGACATCAGACAAGTCATGTACTGAGAAGCAAGCTGGAAACAATACAAATGAATTGTGATCATCCAGGTTTTGGTGAATGGAACAATACGGGAGCACCCAATTAATGAAAGCCAAGCTCACAGTCTCCAAGTTTTTTTTTTTTTTTAATAAGAAAAGTGACTTACTTTGTTAATGCTTCTAAAAGAAAATCAACCTCACACATAAACGATTCAAGTTTTCTACATGCCAATGTGAAAGCTACAATAAATACGAAAGCAAAGAACATTTGGTTTGTTCTTGGTTTTCTTTTCAAATTGTTTCCTACAACTTGGACTTTGCATTATAAATTTGGCGTTGCCTTCCCCATGGAATGAGAGTGTAAGAAGGGCAGATCGCCACAGCAAAACTACGAGCTTTGATTCTGCCACGGAAAGGTCTCCAAACAGTCCCCCTCCTCTTTGGCAGCCGCGTAGACTTTCATTCCAGCTATTTCCTTCTCCCCAGTAGTTCAGAGGAAAGAAAGAAAAAGAAATCGCCCCCTCTCCGAACCAGCCCTCCTTAAAACAGTACTCACTGCCTCTTATAAAAAAAGAAAAAATTGCAGTGGCAGAATCTCTGGGTAGGGTCGTATTGCCCCGCCGCTCCACCATTTCCCCAATACTACGCCCACCCCAGGAGGAGAAAGCGGGGATGGCAGAAACACACACAGACTCCAACACCCTCATTCTCTAGAACTGCCACTCTCCCGGGTCTGAGGTTTCAAGCGAGAAACGAACCGTGCAGGGGAGGACCTCTGCCCAAGGAGGCTCAGAAGAGCAAACTGTTCGCCCCAGTGCCGGGGCGCCGGGCTCGCGGACGCGGGAGAGTGGAGCTCCGGCCCCCGGAGCGCGGGCTGCGGGAGTCGGGCTCCGGCGAGCGCAGACCCGAGAGGACTCAGGGGGGCGGACCGGGTCAGCTCGGGGGACTCACCTGGTCATGTTGGCTCCGGGCAGCCGCCGCCACCAGCACTTTCGCCCAGCGCCTTCGCCCCACGCCACGGCCGCGCAGCCCGCGCCTGCCCCAGCCGCCGGAGTCCGGGCGGCCGATTTAATCCCGCGCAGCTGCGGCCCCCGCCGCGGGAGCACCCCCAGTGGCCGCCGCCGCCGCCGCCTCCGCCCGGTCCTCGCGCGGCCA
The DNA here is from genome assembly GCF_963930625.1 of Muntiacus reevesi. Taxonomy (NCBI): domain Eukaryota; kingdom Metazoa; phylum Chordata; class Mammalia; order Artiodactyla; family Cervidae; genus Muntiacus; species Muntiacus reevesi. The sequence continues at coordinate 33,705,683 of NC_089265.1, read as the reverse complement.
GCCCAGTCCAGAGCGAGGAAGTGGAGGAGAGTCTGCGAGTGAGTCCAAAATCCCGAAATCCAGCACCCAGAGGAGCGCGTCCCCCCGCCCTCCCTCCACCCCTACCCCCTTCTCCTCCTCCGCCGCCGCCTCCTCCTCCTCTTCCCGGGCCGTCCTCCCGGCCCTTCTGAGCCCGCGGCTTCCGCGGCGGTTTCTCCTCCTCCCGCTCCTCCTGCTCGCCCTGCGCTCGCTCCTCCGGCCGCCGCCGCCGCTGTGTGTCTCCTCCTCCTCCCGCTCCTCGACGCTCCGCCGCTCGCGGCTGGGGGGTCCGGGGCCGCGGCGCCTCTCCTCCCTCCGCCTCTCCCGTTTCCTCCTTCCCGGTGCTGCTGCTTTTAAGGAGGATTCTTTGGCCACAAATAGCAACTCGGCTGCCCCCCTCAACGCCTCCCTCTCCTTCTTTTCTTCCCCCCCAAAAAGTGAAGCGCGCTCGAGAGGTAACCAGAAACTGAGGCCGGCGGGGGAGCGGGGCGAGAGGGGAGGCGGGGGAGAGGCGGCGGGGCGACGCCTGCAGACCGGCCCGCGCGGAGTCGAGGGCCCGGAGAGGGGCCGGCCGGTCCAGCCCAGTCCTCGGACCTGGCGTGAACCTGGCGGCGACGCTTGAAGGCGAGGTGGTTTGGTGGGGAAATTAAATGGAAAAAAATCTCAGGGAAGTGATTGGAAAAGCTCCTCTCTTTGTTTCCTTGTCTGGGTGATTTCGAAAATCCTCGTAACGTGCTGGGGATCCCACGGAATCGCGGTGCCCCGGCGCTGAGGGATTGTGCGTGCGCGTTGCCAGCGCGAGAGTGTGAGGATGGGTGCGCCCGGGCGAGGGGAGGGCCAGGCCCGCTGCGCCCACTGGCGAATCCCTGACTCTGGACCACTGACCCGCTGAAGGGCCAGGGAGCTGGACCGCGAAGGAAGGAGGCAGGAGAGCTGGGAGAAGGAGGCGCGCAACACACACACAAACACACACACACACACACACACACGTGCAGAGGAGGGGGCTGGGTGACGTCACTCCCCAGCATCCATCCACCAGGCCAGAAAAGACCCCCTCTAACAAATTCACCCATCTCCTGAGCTGCACACCCGGTGCTTCCTGCTCGGGGTCCTGGCACAAGGGAGGAAAGATGCTGGTCGCATCCCATTCAAAGCAGCGATAATAATATAAGGCGCGGGCGGTGATGAGACGGTTTGTGCCTACAACCCCAGTTCACCTTTGTAGCTTCCATTCAGGGAGGTTTGGTGGATCCACTTTGGAATCGGAGAGGAAGAAAGGGAAGTATGGAATCAGTCTTAGTGGAATAACCATGCTTCCATGCCACTTGCTTTTATGATGTTGATAACGCAGTACTCCCCAGCTTGTCTGAAGGACACCATGTAACCCTCTGCCTAGACATCCGCTCAGTTGTGGGGCTACACGGGCTTCATCAACAGAATACACTGTGTGGACTGTTAGCTGAAGAGGCACCTTTTTACCTTCTTTACTCCTCAAGGATCTCCAGCAAGCGCAAAAAGTCAGCAGCGGGAAGCCACCATTGGCAATTGGCCTACCAAAATTTTAATAGAAACTTGGTCACAAAGGTTAAAGGAAAGTCAAGGTTTCCAGGCACCTGCCTCGCTCACTGTGTGCTCAAGGAAGCCTGTACACATAATACTTAATCCTGCAGGCTCTAGGCAGTCTTTGAAAGACCAAAGGTAAGCCAGCTCCTTAGACCGAATCAGCCTAAAGATTCAGCTGTTGTCTCAAGCTGCCCATTTGCTCCCACTCTTTGTATGTAGTGCACCTGAAAGCCACTGAAGGATTGGTCAGTAATCCTCTGCCCACTTTGTGCTCCAGAAAGAAATCACGCATTTTTGAAAGGCTTCTTGCTAAATGAAGTTTAGTTTTCCAGCAATTTGCGGGGTGAGGGGGAGTACCATCCTAGCATGACTATTCCTTGTTCTTTTTTTTAAATGGTTAGCCTTATAGTCAGAATGAAGAAGACAGCTATTCCTGAGCAAGCCTCCAGAACTTTCTGATAAACCAGGGAACTGAAAGGCTGAGCAGGTTTGCTGAACACCTGCCGCTTATGCCCTAAGGATGAATTCAGAAAGTGGAGCCTCTGACAGGTGATTCTCACTGAAGGTATAAACTCAAACTTGGCTTTCTCACTGAAAACCAGTGAGGCCCAGTTTCCTCTTGCAAAGTTGGGTGTTAGAGGAACAAACAGAAAGTTTTTCAGAACCCTGGTATTTCCTCTATTGTCTTTGAAGGATTGACACATACCCAGTGACCTCATTTAAGAAGATCTGACTAGTTCTGACCTTATTTGAGATCCTGGCTGGGAAGTCTGATTGCTGTCTAAGAGCACCATCAAAGAAGAAATAGTATCAATATATTCCACTCATAGCAAGTTAGATAGGCTAGAGAACTCAGTGGTGCTGGTTACCAAGGTGAGCAACAAGCAAAAAGAAAAGGGATGCAGAAATGAGGGAAGACAGGGCAGTGTAAGTAAATGACGCAAGCCCAAGGACCCAACCTCCCTGACACCACGAGGTCCTCGATGTGCTTGTCCCACTACAACCAAACATCTTGGGGAAAAAAGTTAACAATGAAAGGAAGGGACTAGAGAATCTGAGCTATTATTGTATTGGGTTGGTCAAAAAGTTCGTTCGGGTTTCCCCTGTAACGTCTTACAGAAAGACCCAAACGATCTTTTAGGCCAACCCAATACAAAAGAGTGTTGTTCAGGGTAATAGGAGAGAGAGCGTGCACAAGTAGAAAAGCCAGGCTTCCTCTGTACATCTAAGTCATGCTGGGAATAAAACTGCAGCCCCGTATACACATATTAACATACTCAGATCAGATTTGTAACAAAATAGCTCCCTGTGGCATCTACTAAAGCATACAAGAGAGTTTACCATTTGGAGCTTTGAGGTCAAAAAGTATCAGAGGGGGACTAATCATCTGCCAAAATCACCTAATTATACAAATAAGGAAACTGAGTCCCAGAGAGTT